>NW_028327182.1:34291060-34594090 GCF_987537825.1 Furipterus horrens
AGGCATAAATATAATATTCAGTATTATGGAGGTAATGACCAGAGAAACTTGAAATAAAAATAGATAAATGTGATTATCTTTGCCAAATAGAACTGGGAGTGAAGAATGGGAGATTTTTATATAAGTGCACCGCAATATTTTAATCCATTCATCTACTGATGTGAACTTAAGCTGTTTCCAACACTTGGCTACTGTAAATAGTGCTGCTATGAACATAGGGGTGCATAAGTTCTTTTGAATTGGTGTTTCAGGATTCTTAGGGTTTATTCCCAGCAGTGGAATCACTGGGTCAAAATGTTACAGAACCCCTGGGGTGCTCCAATTGAAAACAAACCCAAGGGCTCTTTAGTTAGGGGTCCGATTGCCCGCCGCCAGAATTACAACTCTTAATACTTTAGTTGAGTGAAAAGAAAATTGTTTATTTAACAGTTACACATATCCTTGCCTCCCCCCTACCAAACCTAGCCAGTTTTAGGAAGGTGAGAAACACTGTTTTCCTACTTTCCAAACACAGTTCAGCTTTACCAGCGGCTGCCAATCATTCAATCTGATTGGGGAGGTCCTTTCTGTGCTGCGGTGCCCTTTAGCTCTCAATACAAAACCGCCGGAATTCTCATCCTCCTTGCAAACTGTCTTCTTTCTGTAAACCGTGTGGATTTCCTCTCCTTCTCCAGAGCACCCCTGCGAACGCCCGCCAGCGAGGGAGACAGCCCCAGAGCGTGCCCCCCCTAAAGTGTTTGCAGCTGCCTATATATCCCTGACTGCGTCCTCTGACTCAGTGGGTGTTGCCAACAGTTCTGACCATTCACAGAACCCCACGTAGGCTCTGTGTGCTTTCCATACCCTCCCTTGGTTCAAGACTCCTCCCATCCACCTGAGGCCTTGGAAGCATCCAAGCAATTTTGCATAATGAAAGACACCAGCCACCAGCCTCAGGCGTGTGGAGGCATTCTGAAAGCTGCTTCCTTCCCATCCCCCAGCAGCAAACTCCGGGGATTTTTGGACTCCCCTGTTTCTGTAACAAAAAGGCGGTTTCACTTGAAATTTTTTGAGGAAATTCCATATGCAGCAGAAAGAAAGAGGAAGGAATTCCTACCCTTTGAGACTTCATGGATGGAACTGGAGACTATTATGCTAAGTGAAATAAGCCAGTCAGTGAAAAACAAATACCATATGATTTTACTTATAAGAAGAATCTAATGAACAAAATAAACTAACAAGCATAACAGAATTGGAAACATGGAAACAGGGAACAGACTGACAGCTGCCAGAGGAAAGGGGGGAGGAAGGAATGGTGGAAAGAAGGGGAAGGGACTAGTCAAAGAACATGTATGAATGACCCATGGACATGAACAATGGGGTGGGGGTAGACTATGAGAGTAGGGGGTGGGCTGGATGGAGGAGGGCAAAGGGGGAAAAAATTGAGACAACTGTAATAGAATAAATAAGAATAAAAAAAATTTTTTTAGAATAATGGGAGATTTTTATTTGGTGTTTATAATATTCTGTTTTGCTGAATTTTTATTACCATATTTATTTTATCTTTATAATTTAAAAATATGGTAAACTTAATACAAATTCTCTAGATGCTTATAATAAAGCTATACACCACAGAAGAATTAAAGTACCACACAGGGCAGCATCATTCATCAGTGTAATTATTTATTTTGAAATTATATATATATATATGGCATATAGTATAAACATTTTTCTTTAAGAAGTGAAGTTTAGTAGCAGCATTAATGAAGAGAAAGGTGTCACTGCCTTTAAAACTTCTGTGATCAGTATGCAGACAGTAATGTCTAACACCATAAAATACTAAGATGAATTAAGGTAAGTAGCAGGACAGCAGTAAGAACATTAACCTAAAATTTGAAACCAATTTAAATACTCTATGGTCAGCTATATTATATAATGGAAAACCATGTCACTTTCTTCTTTAAGTGGATCAAGGCACTTTAGCATTACTAGTATTAAGCAGACTTAATAGAAAAATGGATCCTGATCTAAAAGGTTTTCTAGAATATGCTTGATGTTGAGTAATTTTAGTAGAAGTCATTCATTTATTTCAAAACTAGCCACATTTAAATCATGGCTTTAAATATAATTGTGGGCAAATTTCCAGACATCCAGTGAATGCGTAAATGTACATGAACAGGGGAAGGGGGAAGTGATTGAATTTGCCAGAATTTATAAGTAAAGATCAAATAACCTTTTATAGATGTTAAATACCTTAGGGAGCATGAGAATGTGGTAGCAGCTGTGTTTGTTTTCCTGCTGCTGCTGTTAGACAAATACATTTTGGTATTTTTGCATGGAGCTAAAGATTGATGTAGATTTTTTATTTGTGCATGATGTGAGGTTGCGGTTGCTAACAGGCATTCTTCTAAGTTTTGATATTGAAAGATGACATATTAATGTGAGAAATTAGATTTTGTTTACCAGAAGAGGAGCATAAGATTCGATTACACTTTGTCAATACTAATATTCACAATGACTCATGTAAATGGACAGAAAGAATGAAGTAAATTAGCAAATCACGTGTCAGAGAACATCTGTTGTTCCACTGATACTTGGTAATTAAGGCAGATAAACTGCTTGTTTGGTCCCAGGTATCTCTGAATGCATGTGAAAATCCATCTTGCAGCTAGGAATGTTGCTTTTCCAGGGCTATTGATTCCTCAGAGTTTAGGAAAAAAAAAAAAAAAAAAGAGGGGAAGAGAGTGATGGAGGTGGTGGTGAGGGGGTGAAGATAGACAATGTGTTTGATATGCTTGCTTCATGAAAAAGAAAAGATTAACTATAGGCAGCAGAGGTTTCATGAATCAGTGAACATGAAAAACTTCATATTTTCAGTTACATATTTTGAAACTACATGCACAAAAACCTACTAATCATTTACCATGATTAAAAATAGTTTAGTCACAAATTTAGTTTTGAAGGTATAGTCCATATTAACAAAAGTAAGTCAGAGAAAAGAATTAAGGTGGTTAAATAGATAATTGTCAAAATGCTTAGCTTTAAACAAGACTGGTTTATATTGATGACTGGCCAATTCTCCATGTTACTGACTGTGTAGAGAAAACAAAATATTGATTCTAAATTTATATTTTTCTTTTACCAATTCTCTTGTTTACAATGAATCCCCTATTCAGCTCTTCTTTGAAATTAAAGTTAATTTCCTCCTCTCTGAGGTTATGGAGATTCTCTTTCTATTCTTCATTAAATTTTCAATAATACAAAGGCTAGTTATAACCTGTACACTTAGGTGTAAAAGAAAGGGAACTCTGGTTTATGGTTCAAAAAGTTGAAAAGAAAGGCACAGAAATAAAACAGACTGGATACTTGAATAGGTAATGACCAGTAGGGAATGCCTATAAAAGGGCTTGCTTTAGGCTTCTTAGGAAAGTTATATTTGGTAAATTTAAAAAATTCCCTCTTGTTATCTCCACATCTTTGGAAGAGCTTTGTTTATCACTGCAGACTGTTCATCTGCACTGAGGGGAATTGAGGGACAGATCCAATTTTTACAAATAATGTATACCGTCTCAACATGTGAAAACTGTGTCTGGAAACACTAGTTTCTTGTCACTTGTCCTGCCATTTGTTCTTCAGCTTTCTCTCAACCATTCTATATGTACATTTTGCAGAAAAGGTTTAGAGCCAACCAGAATCACTGTGCAGTTTATATATAAAATTTAAAACTGTATCACTATCTTAAATTAATGATAAAAATTTTTTATACCCTGGGTTCACACTAACATTAGGACATGTAAAAGAAATTAGTATTTATTGAATGTTTACAATTTAGTATTAATCATCTCATTCCACCTTCACAACTGTGGGTTAGAAAGATTAAGAAGTACAACCTTTGGGGTGACAAGTGAAACCCAGTGGGTTTTATGGGGTAATTTCAGTTTTGTCTGCTCATAATACTGTTCTGTCCCAATTGCTTTTGAGGAACTCCCCACCAGTTCCTTGTGGTTTGGATGTATCATCCCTCCTATCATCCCACTTGTGTAACTTCATCTTTCCCCTGCCTGCCTGGGCCCCTGCCCCAATAAACCTAGGCATTTCATTCAGGTCTGACTCATCAGGGACCTTACTGAGCCTATTTGCTTGAATTAACAAAGAAGACTGGCTAAGCCACTATAGTGGAAGAGAAGGAGGAAAACAGAGAAAAAGAAACAGAAAAGTGAGTATGAAATATCAAGAAGAAAGAGACAAGGAAGGTTCTGGTTGACTTGAGTTACTAGCTGGACTGGCTTTATGGGTATGTAGCCTGTATAGTCAGTCACACAGGATTCTGAACTTTGAAAGGCCTTGCACATAAGGTTTAAAGTCCTGTTGTAGCAAACTTTCAGTTCTTAATAATTTTTAAAAAAGGCATCTTGCTTTTTTATTTTCCAAATTATGTAGTTATTCCTGATCTTCACATTCAGCTTCTGAGATCTAATTCCTTCTATTGTGTGAACTTTCCTAGTATTTTTCTCTGCTTTGCAATGGAAATAATTCTGGCAAATGTATCTCTAAACCTACACTTTCTATCAGTCCTCGGGTTGTGATAGCTTCAACCCCTGATTATCTCTGAAGGACAAATTATCCACTTATGGATGATTTATGACATAGTTTTAACACTAAATGTTGCTTTCCTGCCATCTGTCATGTTTTCAGCTAACTTCGCAACATCAATTAAATAGTCCCTGGAATGAAAAATGTTAACAGTTTCTAATATATATTTTAATATACAATATAAATACTTAAAAATATTAAAAAATATAATATATATTATATATAAATTATAATTGATGTTTTCAGAGTTCCAGTTTATAAAATGCTTTTACATACAATATATTACTATAAGGTTTTCCATTTTGAATAGAACTACAGGGCCACTAATAGCTAAACCATTCATTTGGTAATGGGTACATTTTCATGTTTGAGTATTTTGAAACCAAATGAAACGAGTATCCCACTGACCTATAAAAGTATGGTTTACCCACATAAGAAATGCAGTTTGTTGTACTGGTCATAATATGTTAGTAGAGATACATCAAATTCAAGAAATATCCAACTATGATCACCAAAACAGGGATCCGGTGCTGCTGTATGGAAACAGGACTCGAAGACAGGAATGCTTTCAACTGAAAGAGTGAAGGTTAAGGGAGGACATGGTCAAAATGCATGAAATCATATGTACTAATTAGATTTTTTAAAAATAAAAAGAATAGGTACTTCACATTCTGAAATATTGGAATGAGATCCTGTCTTCTGAAACCTTAGTCCAGAAAGTTTGGTTGAACTACAAGTACAACACTACTTTATTTCAAAAAGCATTTAGGCATGTGCTTACCTAGAAGCAAATAGACTATGCCAGAACAGTACGGTTTAACATAAATGTGTTGGAAGGCTAATGCATGTTTCCTCAGTCTTGTGGTTTTATCTGTCAAAAATATTCTATGCCAGACTTCTCTGGGTGTTCATTTTCCCTGAGAAAATTAACAGAACAATGGTGTACCAAAATTTTCCTTCTGGCATCCTCCATGGTTCTCTTCCTTTCTTCTTTTGCAGAGTAATTTGTTCTTGCTCAAGATCACTATTCAGAAAATGAGTAAGGCAACTTTTCCTTGTCATGGAGTAAACGAAGAGAGGATGTTTTATTTTGTTTGCGACAGTTCACTCCCTCCTGTTAGTAAGAAGTAGAAATTAGGTTTAGGAATTCATATCACTGAGAGAGGTGATGAACAGAGTTATAGAAATGGCAAGACCTTAAAATGAATACGGAATTTAGTAACCCACATGAAGGACAACAACAGATGGTAAGTTTAGAGGTGTACAAGTGTAAGTGGGGGCCGTCAGATGAATTTCGACAGCAATTGCACAGCCACTTGATAGTTTTGAGGAATAAGGAAGAGAGGAGAAACCAGATGGTAAGATGATAATTAGGCTCTAGCATTTGCCTTTAAGAAAATAAAAATCTTGGAAACTTATTTTTGAAGACACAACCTAAGGTAAAGGAAGAGATTTATTGGAGAAGAAAAGAAAGAGAAATGGCAATATGGGTCTAAACTGCAGAATTTTGAAGAGCTTTTGCAGTAAAATTAAAGCTAGGAAAATGAAGAAAGGAAATATGTTGTAATTTAAACAATACAGATCTATGAATCAGGCTTCCTAATTATAGGAATAGTAGAATAGTATTAAGAAATGAAACGGTGTTCCCAAAGAAATTGTTTACAAAAGCTAATCAAAAGCATTTGACACTGAACATAAACCAATGAATTCTCTACTTATTAAAATGCAGATCTCCATGTACAGGAGGAAATAATAAATATCTTAAAGTGCAGAGAAAAGTCTCTGCTGAGCATGGGAGACTGGCTAAGTGCATTAAAAGTTTGTTAAACTCAGGGATCACTCCATTCTCTATGTTAGGCCAAGTGTGTTTCTTTCAAGGTCAATAGAAGGCAGACATTTATGCAATTAAGCAACTCATCAGAACGTTTTTCTGCTGCCAATTCTCTAGTAAGGCAATCTTGCCACATTGGTTTGTGGCAGTTTCTCCTTGACAGCTTTCCCCTCTTATTCTTTTGGAGGGGTGGGAAGGTGGAGCAGCTGGAGCAGCTGGATTTTAAACCCGAGGAGTAACTAGACTATGATGACTTGTTCGGAGAGCTTTGTGTGGCAGCTGCCTGTGGAGTGCGTGGAGGGATCAGAGTGTGGTCTGAGAAAGCAGTGGAAGGCTGGTTCAGCGTGAAAGTGAGCAGGGGGCAGAGCCAGGTTGGACACAGGGGCAATGGTGCAGAGAGAATGGATTGGAGAGGTATTAGGTATATTAAAAATGAGGAATTGGCAGGAATTTGAGACTGGATGTGAAGTAGAGCAGGTTTCTGTGAGGTGACTTCGGCAGGCCTTGTTGCTATTCATTAATATGAGCTTACTGGGTGAAAGGCAGATGTGAAGAGAAAAATGCTGAGTTCACTTTAGTATGTGTTGAATTTTAGGTGTCTGTAGGGACAGCCTCATGTTTTTTCCTTTCTAATTCTGATTGCCAATCTTCTGATGATATTTTTCTCTTTATGAATTATTATATTCTTCAAGTCAAAGTTATCAATCTTTTAACCCAGAAAAAAACCCCAGCAACTTCACAACATGTGCTAATTTAGTTAGTTCCATTCTCAGAAGAGCAACCTTTTTTCACTTCTCCTTTTCCAGATTCTGGGATGGCGCTCACTTTTTACTCTATACCACCTCAAGTTGGGTGTAATTTGTCAAAGAGAAGGAAAAGTCAAAGAAGACTTCCAGGCTTTTTGTCTGGAATACTGAGAGGAATAGTGGTGGTACTGGCAGACTTTGGTGGTTGAGGCTGGGATTGTGAGAGGTTCAGTTCTGTTAATATTTAAATTGAGAATATCCAAGTAGAATTGTGATTTCATAGAATGTCACATTGAATGGGACTTTCAAGAAGAAAAATTAATCTTTATTGAGCATATAATAATATACCAAGCACTTTGCTAGAATATTTTCTGATATATTGCCTCAATTAATCTTGATAATATGCTTATAAATTATTTCTCATGTTTTGTAAATGAAAATAGAGATTCTTAGAGGATAAGTAGCTCAAAGTCACTCAGTTATTTAGTGGGTTATTTAGAGCATTTAGAGCATAGGAGGGGAGCCGCTATCATCCTTAGTACCCTGTACCAAAAGTACGAAAACTGCTTCTTAGGGGGCAAAAAATGGTCACATTTTATGTAAAGAACTTATATATACATATTGTACTTAACCAAATATACGGTATACCTAAAGTAAAATTTCATCGGGGGCAATTATGAAAAATGTTAGATCCCATTTCATTTAATGAAGTTTTTACTCTTCTTCCCCTCTTTTTTGCAGAATTCCTTTTTGTTTTACATGAAACCTCACGTCAATAATAATACATGCAACAAGTAAAAGCAGTGTTGGTTTAAGTGTTGCTAGGGAGAGGGTCCACCATCCCATTTCTGATGCCTTTCCCCTCACTTTCCGCAGAGGCCCTTAAGGTACTGGTATGAAAGTTTAGAGCTCTGAGGAACACAATTTAACCTCCTCATTTTGCAGATGAATAAACTGAGGCAAGCTTGTGAGTTGTAAGTATTAACATCTCCAGTCATTTTATTATTTGGAAGTCGCACACAAAGTGGAGCTGAATCAGGCTTTAAACTTTGAGGCATTCCATGGCGTAAGACATACTATCACACTGGGAGATGCAGAAGAGAAAGATGGCCTGAGCTGAGGTCAGGCAAAGAATGTTTAGAAAGATGGTGAGAGAAATGAGTGAGAAGAGATGTTAAAAAGGATACTCATCATAAGAGAGAAAAATTTATGTATAGTGATGGATGTTAAATAGACTTATTGTGGTAATCATTTTGCAATATATACAAATATCAAATCATTATGTTGTACACCTGCAACTAATATAATGTTATGCATCAATTATATATCAATATGGAGGGTCTGCTGTTGCCCATGCCCGTCCGTCTCGAGAGACGATGGTGTAGCTTCTTAAAAGTCTATCTGCACCGCCGAGAATGGCTGTGCAGTCCGACTCGGGAGTGACACGGTATCTGTCTCCTCCCGTGTTGAATCGACATCTTGCGATGACGCTGGAGTGTCCTCTCCAGTGAAGCTGAAGCTACAGAGCCTGGGCAGGGTGATATGGAGGGTCTGCTGTTGCCCATGCAGCAGACCCCCCCTCTCTTTGCAGCTGAAGGGTCCAAGGGAAAGACGGAGTCAATACAGCTTGGGTTCAGGTGCGCCGCAGGAATTGCCGGTGTTGACTACAACGTCACACCGCCTTAGGGACTCTGGCTCCGGATTTTCTGTTGGGGTTTACTCCCTTAGCCTTTCCCCTGAAGAGGTATGCCGCAAGGCAGCGGAGGTTTTTTGGAGTCAGAGTTTTCCTTCTCTGATGTGCCCTGACTGGAAGATCGAACCAGCGACACTTAGCTCGCAGGCCGACGCTCAATCCACTGAGGAGGAGACAGATACCGTGTCACTCCCGAGTCGGACTGCACAGCCATTCTCGGCAGTGCAGATAGACTCTTAAGAAGCTACACCATCGTCTCTCGAGACGGACGGCTGCTGACATTCGACATATATCAATAGAAATAAATTTAAAAAAGAAGGATACTGTAATCAATAGCATCAAATGGAGAGATTGTTAAAGATTGAGAATAAAGATCTGACAGTATAAAATTTCTGGTGTCTTATGACCACAGTTTCAGGATAATGTGTAGACAGAACTTGATTTCATTGGAAGTTGTAAATATTTCAGTCATCATCAGCAAAATGGTAAGAATGCTTACTTTGCTAAATATTGCAACTAATTTTACATTTACCCTTCATAACCAATAGGGACATCAATACGTTAATCACACCAAATTGACAGAACAGGTTTTAGTTTATTGTATTAAGTAAGATGGCTTTATTGGAAATGTTTGCTATCAAGTTTTTAGCAAAATATACAAATTAAGAGAAATATAGGAACTTTAGAGTTAGTGCCCGTAAGTGCTCTTATTCCTTCAGAAGAGACCTCACTAAAGATAGGTTTTACGTTTGTTTGATTTCATAGAATATGCCAAACACAGCAATTTACCTGAGCATAAAAAAACGCAAACATATTTAGTGATAAGAAAGAGACACAGATGAAAAAAAAAAAAGAATATTTGAAAATCTCTTTTGGGCACCATAGAATTCTTCTACCTTATTTACATATATTTTTAGCTTTGAGTGACATAGTTACTATTTGCTATTATCAGAAAAATTATTACCCAAGTGACTCAACAAATTATATTGAGGCATTAGTAATTGTGCAAAGGAATTAAACTGTAATCTTACAATAGTCTTAATAATTACTTAATTTATTTTAAATATTAGGAGTGCGATCTGATAATGACATATAACACTTTCAACTGAACCTTAGTCAAGTGTCTCACATAACAGAAATATTCCTGTTCTCTTTTAAATGGTTCTATCATCTACAAATGTGGGGAGATTAATTTTCTAATCAAAACATCCTGGGAAACTATTAAGCATGACATTAAACTGTGTTATACTAATTACATTCCCTATGAATAATTTCTGTGTGAACTTATAGCATGAGACCCTGGAGAAAAAACATGGAGCACACATTGCTTAAATGTATTTTAAGAAGAATTGTATATCCATATAATAATTTTGGTTTTCATTTTGCTTAAATCAACTCTGTTCTCCATAGTGATTCGTTATGGTGGCAAGATCTTCTTGACCTTGTTAATCAGATTTTTTAAAAAAGGTGTTGAATGGCTGTGTGAATGTCTAATATGGCAAAGGGAAGTACTTAGCTGTATTGTGAACATTTGTCTAAAATTTATATTTAATTCTTACTAGAATACTACTCTTATATAAAAAAAATAAAGAAATAACTGAACACAGTAATTATTATACATTTTTCAGTAAAAGACCAAATATCAGACATTTTATGCTTTGCAGGACCTACAGTCTGTTGCAACCACAATGCCACAGTTGGAGAGCAAAAACAGGTATTGACAATATGTAAAAGAATAGGCATAGCTATAGTCCAGTAACACTTTATTTATAAAAATAGATGGCAAATCAAAATCACAAAATCACTTCACACCCATTAACATGGCTAGTTTAAAAAGTCTTGTAAAAGTAATTGTGAGGATGTGGTGAAATTGGAACCCTCGTGCCCTGATGGAGGGAATGTAAAATGGTGCAGCCACTTTGGAAAAGTCTGGCAGTTCCTCAAACATTCAGTTACCCTATGACCCAGCAATTCCTGTCCTGTGCATATATCCAAGAGAAATGAATACTTATGTTCACACAAAAACTTGTACCTGAGCCCTGGCTGCTGTGGCTCAGTGGATTGAGCGTCGGCTTGCGAGCCAAGTGTCACTGGTTCGATTCCCAGTCAGGGCACATGACTAGGTTGCACGTCAGGTCCCCAGTTGGGGGCACCAGTGAGAGGCAACCACACAGTGATGTTTCTCTCCTTCTCTTTCTCCTTTCCCCTTTCTCTAAAAATAAAATAAACAAACAAACAAATAAATAAAAATAAATTAATTAAAAAAGAGTGTCAAAAGGTAGAAACAATCCAAATGCCCATCAACTGATGAATGGAAAAACAAAATGTGCTATATCCATCCAATACAATGAAATATTACTCAGATCTTCAAGGATATTTGGGAATGTTGGGAAAATTTTAGGTGACATCTAGGGTAAGGGTCATTTTTACCAGTGCAATGCAGTTATCTGACACACCTATGGTAAAGGTCAGGAATGCTGCTATACTGTACACCCTACAATGCACAGGACAGCCTCCCACCCCCAACCCCATCAAAGAATTATCCAGGTCCAAGGTTAAGAAACCCTGGTGTAGTCACATATATTATAGAACTATATCAGTGATCACTCTGTGCATATAATTTGATTTTGACTCATCTAATACTATATTGTAAAACAGCAGCAATTTTAACCAAGACAAGCTCTCATAGAGAATGAGGAAAGAGCCATTCCTCAAATCTGGTAGGGCAATCAACACTATTATTTCCTCTCATTGAGAATTTGGATTAAAAGTGCAAAGCCAGATAATTATTCTAACACCTTGTCATTACATAAAAAAGAAAGTGCTATAAAACTTGTGTATAGTGAGCTATACCTGCACTGTAGTCAGGTGCTAAAACAATGCTGAAAGTGATAATGTTAAATTAAATAGGTTTGCAATTACTACATGGTTCTTGTGTTAATCCACTGACCACCCGGAAAGCATGTTTGGCAAAGAACTGCTTTTGTAGTTTAACCTGAAACTTAAAGAGGGAAACACAGTGGATTTCCTTGTTCTCAGTTATTGGGTCTGTATTATTTTATGAGAGAAGAGAAATACATATGATAAGAGAGATAAAAGAAAGTGGAAAGACAGAATGGAAGAGAGGAAATAGGTTTTATTACTCAAAAAAAAAAAAAGTAAATAAAGGCATCCTAAAAGGAAATTATTTCATTTTTTCCCTTATATGAACTTAATAGCTCACTGTGGTCTCACTGCCAGTAAACTAAGATTTTCTGGAAGAATAAGAGGAGTTAAGGGTGCTAATTCTAAAGTTCCTATATTTCTGTTAATTTGTATATTTTGTTAGAAACTTGATGTTAAACATTCCCAGTAAACAGAAAATTACAGAAAATAAAAAAGTAGACTTAAATATAGCCACCACTGAGATTAAATACGTGTTAACATTTTGTTAGATTTACTTCAAATCTTTCCCTTTTAATACAAGAAACATTTTGGATGCTTTAGCCATAAAGTTTCAACTCTAATTCCTTGCTCTTTCTTCCTTTCCTCTCTGGAAGTAGGTGAAGTATTGTGTATATTTCCCTTTTGCTTTTATAGTGTTATTGCACACACACACACATACACACTATATTTATATATGTACACATATATACATATGTGATTTATTTTTGAGATTTACCTATGTGGAAGCCTATTTATTTTATATGTGGTATAGGATTCTACTGTGTAATATACCTCCATGTATTTTATTCTTTCCCTGACTGCAGGACAGTTAAATCGTTTACCCTTTTTTTGCTATTACAAAGTGTTCAAAAATATCCTTTTATGGTTGGGCTTTTTTATCACTGGGCTTCTCCAAGGAGAAATGTAGAAATGTGTCTGCCGTGTCATAGAAACATGTGCCTTTGCCTTTACTCTGTATTATCGAATCGCTGTCCAAAGTGGCTGTACCACTTTTGCACTCCAGTCAAATATGTAGGAATCCCTACATCATGGCAAAAACTTGGTAACATGGGACTTCATAATATTTGCCAATCTGATGAAGATGAAATAGTATTTTAGGAAACTTTTTTATTTTTAAAAAATTGATTGGGAATAATCAATCCCTTCCCTCAACTTCGCACAACTTTCTTCTACAGTCATTAAGAGTCAACTCTCACAAGGATTGCATTAGTAATTGTCTGGAGATTGAGACTAAACAGACGAGGTAAAGGAAAGAACATATTTCTGAATTACAAGCTTCCCTAGGCCTGCCCCTTGTCTCATTCGACTTTGTCTCAGCTCTGTGCGCTAAGCCCAGCACAAGGTAGCATTTCTGAAATTGTTGACTTGGTGGGGCATATCATCTCCTTGTTTGGGCATCAGAATGAGGGGCAGTGCATGCTCCTGTAAGATTTAAACAATAAACACATATAAAAAGAACTTTAATAACTTAGAACTTTGACAAAGGTATTATTTTCACAGGTGCATTGCGGTTGCAAAGAATTTCTGTGAGAACAGTGTCAGAGTGTTCTATGTAAAGCTTGAAAGTTAATTATAATAGCTCCTGCTTATTCATATTTAGTACCTTCTGCATATCAAGAACGGGAGAAAGAAAAGAGCAGTCCTTGACACCAGAGAACTAGTTTGACACAACTGAACCTCAGTGTTTTTAGAAGCTAGCCTGACACACTAGGCCACTGTTGTTTTCCTCATGGACATAAACAAACTTACAGCACACCAACATCAGATAAGGTCACTCTGTCTGTGTTGAAGTGAGACAGAGCAAGACTACTAACTTTGTCTAAGCACAGATCATAATGAGGTCCATTTGCAAATCACAAAATACCAAACACACTCCTCTCCCTGATACTATGAATGGCTGCTGCTGCTTTGTCAGTTACAGCTTAATCCTCATTTTCTAGCCTGCCATCCTTCTAGATAAGATTTATTAAGATACCCTATACCTGACAGCACCAGAATCCCGAGTGACCCTCCCCACTCTGCCTCTGAAGGGTCTTCCAAAATCACCTAATCAAAGTCCAAATCCTTCAAGTTCTTTCTAGCACCCTTTTACTGAGAAAGCCCATAGTCCCCCATAGTACATATTCTCTATTCCCTGTAAGTAATAAACTTCCTTTGCCTCCTGGTGGTCTCTGGTGGGAGAGGCTTCAGACATTTCTAAGAACTTTACATATGCTATCTCATTTAAGCCTGACAATACCCCTGTTTGCCAGACATTATTATTATCATCCCTTTTTTTTTTTTTTCAGAGAGGAAGGCAAAGAGAATTTAACATCATCTCCAATGTCACATAGCTAGTAAATGACAGGCATAAAATTTGCATCTGGGTCTAACAGTCATTAAAACATTAGGTACTTACCACATTTCTCCTGACCTTGCTGTTCTCCTGGACTTTCTTCTAAAGATTAGGTATTCTTTAAGTACAGAGACTGGCACAGAAGGTCTGGTACAGTAAAACAAACAAACAAAAAACATTAAAAAAACAAACAAACAAAACACCCAAAAACCCAAACTAAACCAAACCAAACCAAAACTAACTGTAGTGTCAAGACTTAGTTGGAACTAAGTCCTTTTTTCTGAACATCCGCGCCAATATCCCCGGAGTTGCTAGAGTTGTTTCCTGAACCCAAGTCACTACTGCACGTTTACAAGGATCTTGGCCCACACCACCTCCAGGTGGTCAAGAAATGAATATCTTAAGGAAAGAGTTCAAAGGAAAGGATGACTTTTAAACGAGGGAAAAAGCACACTGATCAGTGGAAAAACTGCGTTAGCCTTGTAACTTGACCTTGGGTATACACAACAAATTCTTTTGCATGGTTTCAGCACAAGGTCCCTCCTTATATGCTCTTGAAGTGTTTTTCAACCCTGTGCTCTTGACCGTCCCGTGGCCTTGCCTCTGCCTGGAATGCCTTTGCTCTGATCGTTCCACCACTCTTTTCTGCCCAAAGCCTATGTATTCTTCCTTTCACCTTTCCAGATCCGCTCCTTAATTTCTTTCGTCTTCATTCTCATTGAACTTTCAAAACAACTGCTATAACATTTACATTATTTTGTTATAAGGGTTTCAGAACCCTCCATAAAGGTGTGACCTGGTGCTTTCTGATTTTTTTGGTGGACCTCTCTGCATATAGGCACTCAGCACTTGCTCAGTAAATATGACGAGAATGCATTTTTTAAAAGATTTTATCTATTTATTTTTGGAGAGGGGTAAGGAAGGGGGAAAGAGAAGGAGAAACATCCATGTATGGTTGCCTCTCCCACGCCCCCTACTGGGGACCTGGCCCGCAACCCAGGCATGTGCCCTGGCTGGGAATCGTACCAGGGATCTTTTGGTTCGATGGGCCGGAACTCAATCCCCTGAGCCGCACCAGCCAGGGCGCGAGAAAAGCTTTTTATTTTTCATTTTTTTAGCGTTTGAGGCGCTGTCGCTTTCTCTCGCCTAGCACCCCTTCAAGCACAGATCCCAGAACTACTTTTCCCAGGGGCCCACGCATAGGGGCTCTCCAGACCTACAAAGAGGTTAGCAGGCGGTTTCACATTCCAGAGCTGCTCAAACGGTGGTGCAGAGCAGGTCTCGTCTGCGTTCCAGGTTAGCAGCAACCGGTCCTTCAAACTCCAAATAAACCTAGACAAGTAATTTAGGGTAGACCCTTTGCGCTTCCCAAACACAGCTCTATCCTCTGCCCTTAAGGCGAACTGGCCGAAGTCTGCAGAAAGCCAGCGGCGGCACAGCCAATCGCATTTCTTCATAACCGGAAGGGGCGGATCCCAGGCGTGTCAGTGACCTGGCGGCGCAGGATTGGTGGGTTCCCGGGTGATCGGTGGTGGCGGGAGTTTTCGGATGTGTTGGCGGCGGCCCCAGGCTGTAGCGGTTGGGCTGAACCTGGCTGCAGGCTTGGGCGCCAGGACCTGGGGGCGATCGGGGCACGATCCTTAAGCTCCCTGCTTGTGATTTGCTGAGCGGCCGCCTTCTTTCCGTCCCCTGGAGCTTCTCGGAAGATGGATCGACAGAGGACAGGGCTGCACCATCCAACGCAGGGCACCGCCGCCGGGGCCCCCTACCAGTCCTCCGCCTCGCTTCGCAGCTGCCGGGAGAGCAAGATGCCGCGCAGGAAGGGCCCCCAGCACCCTCTGCCTCCCGGGGGTCCGGAGGTGCCTGGAGAGAAACGCCCCAAGTTTGTAAGTTGCGCGGGAGGCTGGAGTCAGGCAGCTCCTGCCTGGTCGACCAGAGCTGCGGCTCAGGTCCCAGTTTCCTTCTATTTCTTTGAAGTGGGTGGGTCCACAGGGCCTGGGGGGCTAAATTTTGTTACAGGTTTTCAGAGCTTCCAGTCCTTTTATGACGACATGGTCCAATTCTGTTTGGCTCATCTGACATATAATCATTGGAGTTTCTCCAGATTTCTTAAGGCTTTTCAAATGTATACGTATTGACGCCACCTAGGTGGTTATTGCGTTTTTTAAGTGGAAGTTCTCCCCACACCCCAAGCATCTAAGGTTATGAGACATCAAAGTGAACTTTTAGGTTTTTTTTTTCCTGCTTAATATTTTAATACGAGAAAACCTTTTTAGGGCAGATATAATTTTCCAAGTCAAAAGAGTTCGTTTTAAAATTTTGGGCGGGGCCAAGCAGTCATTGCTAAGGAATGTTATGTTTAGATTGGAAAGAGGTCCAAGTTTTTGAAACTTGCTATTCAGATTACTTCTCTTACTCACTTTAACACTCAAGGGGAGTGTCATGATTAGTGCCTTGTAAATCTGTTTGTTAGTATCAACTAGTGGAAAAATAGGCAGTGATGGTAGTTTTTTTTGTGTGTGTAAATCAATGACATGGAGGGTTGTTAGATTTGGGTTGAGACCACCAGAATTGAAATTTTAATACTGACCTCTCCATTTTACTTAGGAGTATGGGGAAAACCTTTTTTTTTTTTTTTTTTTTTTTTTTTAGTCATAGGTAAATTTATACAGTACAGATGACTTCTGTGAACAAAGACAAGTGAATTGCTAAGTGTAACAAACAGCTAAAGGTGATAATTGAATAAGACTGGGAGCAGAGCTCTAAGGTGTATCAGAATACTACCTAAAATGAGGGACAACATGGATTAATTATGCTAAATTAAGCATCAAGATGCCCCTAGGAAGGGCGAAGTTTTGCAGGAGGATCAAATGTGTTGTTGATTGTTACATTGACAGAGTTGAGGAATAAATAGGATAGGGTTACATTGGCAGTGAATAGTTCTACTCAATATGAGAGGAATCCACTGCGGCAATGACTTTTCCCTTTACAGTTTACTCTCTGGGTAAACACATCATTCCATTTTGTTTCAGACTCTTATGCTCCGAAATACATAAAGTATTAAGTTTCTGTGGCTTATTTGGACAAAGATATAATGAAAACAAAACTTAAATTAATATCAGGTGATTTGGGTTCTAGTCTGTGCTATTTTTATTTCTTAGGTGTGTGGAAAGGGTTATTGTAAAGGTAAACACAAGAAAATAATACTTTTAAGCTTTAAAACTAATAAATACATCCAAAATTCTGTGTTTTTGTACAGGAGTCTTATTTGAACCATGACTTCATAATTAATTTAGAAGTAATTTAGATCCATCATAATCTCTGAAACTAATTTAGATTCTTGCTTACGTGTTGATTTCTTTAGATATATTTTCCATTTCACTAATTTTGCTGTCAGCTATGTCTAATTTTCTGACTTGTTCTATTTGAGCTTAGCAATTATTTTTTATTTCTATAAGTTCCATTTGCTTCTTTTTCAGTTCTGCCTGGTCATTCTTAATAGTTCTGTTTCATATTCTTTTATTTCTTTAGGCATTTCTTCCTTGGCTCTTCTTATTCTTTTATTCGACAGACCTAGTACGTATAAGCTTTGGACTGTCTACATTGATTTGAACTTAGTGGTGGCTTGCTCTCCCCAACTGTGCTAGTTGATCCTTGCAAAGTTTTTTTCTTCATTTTAACCTGTTTTCCTGGAGGCCTACTTGGGGATGCTTCTCTGTGGAGATTATGAGTCTCTTTCCTCCAGGACCCTGGGGGTGTCACTGATTTGGGACTGACTATATCCCTACTGAACTGGGACTCTGAGGGGGCCTGGAGTTTTGGTCGTAGCTCTAACTCTGTCCTGGCCCAAGGCTCAGTATCCCAATCTCAAGGTTGCCTTCTTAACACCTCTTCCTAGTGCCAGCTTCTCACTGTTCTCAGTCCCAACCTAGTAACTCATGTTTGGGAATGAAGGTTGATCTTTGGAAACCATCACTTCCTCATTAGATCTTATCACTCCCTCAAAAAGTGGTTGTTCTATAGTTTAGTTTGCTGTACTGCAGGATGTCAAGCCAGTCTTGGCTTTCTCTGATTTGGTATAAAGTGATGTTAGACTGAATCTCATCAGGTCACCTAGTCATTAGGGCATCTAGTTGCCTGGGGCAACTGCTTTTGAGTAGGACAAGTAATGTAGGTTGGTGATGTGACTGGAGTAGGGATAATTTAGGTGTTTGATATTTTGCATAATCTACAAAGCTGCAAGCTGGTAATAGAACTGAGTGGTAAATTGGCCACTTGCTCTTGTCTTAGTTTAAGAAAGTAGGAGTTTTGGTGTCCACTCTAACCCTGGTTTACTTTGGGCCATGATAAAGCAGATAAATCTTTGTTTTTTTACTGAATGTATAATTGTAGCCCTCACGCTATAGCGTAGAACCTCACCCCATATATATGTGTAAATAGTAGAAATTAGTCTATTGTAAATGTCTGATACTTTGGCTGTATAATGAATCATCTGCTTTTGGGCTATTTGTGGATTAACAAATATGAGTTTTGTAGAAAATATGGTAAATGATGAGTATTATGGGATACAAACAAGGAGACTAGGAGGATGAGGCAGGTACCTGGGTGAAGATTTTGTATAAGTAGAAGACTTCAGTAGGATCATTAAGTTTGATACCTGCTCTAGGCCTTACCCTCAGTAGCTGGACCTGAGTCCTATTAACCTTCTAGAACAAAACAAAGCAGTCTTTGATTCTGGGCACTCCTTTCCTACCTCCTACTACTGTTAGAAACACACGGTACACACAGTGGTGGCCATCAGACCCAAAGTGAGAGCAAGACGTGGCTCCTGGAGAAGTCTCCATCTCTAGGATGTGGGCCAGTCTTTTGAAAGGAGGCCTGTTAACTTTGGTGATCCAACTTGGCAAAGTAGCTCTGTTTAATTAGGAATACCCTTTAAGTTCTTATTGACTTTAGTGTAAATCTTGCATCTAATCTTATGGTTTCCATTGAATAGATTATTACAGTACCCTTGATTGTGTCATTACAGTGCCCTCAATTTTGGTTGTGAGAGATTTTGTACCTTGTCCATTGGTAGCTGTATGTGTACAATATTTGGGCTCAACTCCTTTAATACTTACAATAACCCTATGAGGTAGATAGTATTATTAGCCTTGTTTGCTAGATGGAAAAACCAAGGTACAGAGGCTAAATTGCCTTTGGTTACACAGCTGTCAGTTGGTGAGACTGGGATTTGAACCCATGTCAGGTGTTTTTGCTCTCCCATGCTATTGGGAGGGAGTTTTAATTTCTCCTGCTTCTTTTTGTAACTGAATGCAGGTCTGGCTGCCTGCCACTTCGAAAGCCAGTACTTGAGAGACAGGTGCTGGTGTAAAGGAAAGAGGTTTATTCAAGTACTGATCACCTGAGAAAATGGGGGACTTATGTCTCAAAGCCCATCTTTACATCTCAGTGCAGACAGATTTTTATAAGGAGGGAGAGGGAAAGCAGAACAAAGAGATCAAAGGGAGGGGTTGAGAAATTCTCTACGTGAAAACCAGCACAGTTCATTCTGATAAGGATCTTGAAACTGGTTAAGTGATGGTCTGGTGTGCGTCATCCTGATCTTTGTCATCCTAGTTTTATATCATCCTGGTTTTACGGTTGAAGGTAAATCTCCTGGAGCTGGGATGACTGAAGGTCAGAGTCTGTATCTTCTGAAGTTAGTTCCTGGGATTCTTATACAAACATATTGTTTATCTACAAGCTACATATTAATTAGTCAGAGCCAGCATTTACAGAAACAATGTCAAAAGAATGGTGGGGTGGGTTATAATTTTCCACTGTTCAAATTCTCCACTGTTACATTTTCTCATTTAGGAACTGTTAACAGTAGTAGTAATGCCTTAAATGAATATAGAATTAGCAATTTCCTCATTATAGGCTGGTTGTGAGGAGGAAGAGGTATTCAGTTGGAGAACTTCTGCTAACTGTATTGAGAACTTGAGTATACAGTAGTTGAAATATGAGTAGGCTTGATAAGAGTAGTGCATCATCACCTAATTGCTTTGGGTTTATTTGGAGGCAACTGGGGCAGGCTGAATAATGAACCCTAACTCCAAAGAAATTCACATCTTAATACCCAGAACCTCTCAATGTTCCAAAAAAAAAAAAGGACTTTGCAGGTATGATTAAATTAAGGTTTTTAAAATATTATCTTCGGTTATTGGATGGACCCTAAAAAATGCGAACATGCATATCCAAAGAGGAGAGGGCAGTGCGACTATAAGAGATTGGTGAAGTAGCCACAGACAAAAGGCTAGCAGCCATCAGGAGCTCGAAGAGGCAAGGAACCATTCTCCCAGAGGGGAACACTTTATTTCAGCTTGTGAACCTGATTTTGGACTTCTGGTCTTCAGAACTGAGGGACTACATTTTTGTGGTAATTTGATATTGCAGCCACAGGAAACAAACATAGTAGGAATTAGTTATGAGGATGACCGTGTTGTAAGATTTGGTTTAACAGTTTAAAAATGTATTTTTTAGAAGAACCATCAGATTCACTTAAATCTCTTTCTTGTGGTGTTTTATTTTGTGAGATTTGTGATTTGGGAGAATATATGATGATCACAGTTTGGTCCTCTGGAATAACAACTAGAACCTTCAGTCATCTTGGTCTGTTATATCATTTCCATTGTTGCAAAAAGCTGAGAAAATATGGAGACGATGTCTGTATGCTTTTTTTTTTTTTAATATAAATGGGAACAATGTTATTCTTTTATTTTATTTTTTTATATGTTTTTAGAGCGAGGGGAAAGGAGAAAGAGAGGGAGAGAAGCATCAATGTGCAGTCCCTTCTCACTCGCCCCCCACTGGGGACCTGGCGTGCAACCTAGTTATGTGCCCTGACTGGGAATCGAACCAGTGACACTTGGTTCGCAGGCTGACGCTCAATCCACTGAGCCACAGCAGCCAGTGCTGTATGCTCTTTTTATGAATTTATTTCTTTATTGAGTCTGCAGCTAAAGTGATGTTTTTTCAATTGTCCTAAAGTAAACAGTCAAGAATTGGAAATAGTGTTCTTAGTTGAAGGCTTTAGGCACTTGAGTTTTATTCATATCAAATTCCACCTAATGCATCAAACACTGAAACCTTCATAAGGTAAAATTATTTTATTTGTCCAGTCTGCTAAGGAAATCACTCTGAATTGTTCTTTCAATCCTTCCTAATAGAAAATATAAGGCTTTTTTTTTTTAAATATATGATTTTCCAAAAGAAGCAAATTTTAACAAGTGGATTTTGAGGAGTACAGTTAGCTGCCAAAAGTAGATGATATGTAGCATTTATTACTTCTGGATCACTCTGGATCTTTGTGGACTAAAATGGGTGGGATTAAGGATGATTGTCTCAGATTTAGAGCATGGCTTAATCCCCCCCCCCTCAAAGACTCGTATCTTTAATTATGAAGCAAGCAAACTGACATACATTTATTACACTGTGAAACTTTGCATCTCATCTACTCTGTCTTGTAGCAATTGCTTCTGAACAGATGTTACCTGAAATACCTTTGTGCAGTTGGTAGAATGCTAAAATTTGTCATGCTTTTATATTATTGTCTTGAATTAACTCTACTTTATGGCATAACTTTATTGCTGTGTCCTAGAATCTTTATATATTTATTGCCTTATAAATTGGATTTAAAATTGGCTTTTTATATACATTGTAAATTAACATGTGCATAACTTGTTTATGCTTGCAGAATAATGCAAGAAAAAATTGCTACGTATTACACTAATGTAATTGTCTTTAACTCAGCACATAGTATCCTCCAAACCAGGAGTGAAACAAATGCTGCAGAATATGCTTACCATCACACTCTACTTGTTTATCCCAGGAACTAATTTGACTTTTAGATCTATAAAATATAGATTAAGCATAACATTTGACTTCATGATATTAAATATCAAAGCATGAGCTTTCTTTGAACAGGATGTACAAAGTTAACTTTTCTCTTGCTAGCAGCATGGTGACATTGAAATACTTTGCAATTGGGAGTAATGTTCTCAAGTAGCAAATCAAATCATTATTATTAATTTAGGGGAGACTTTAAGAGTTTCAATGGTTAAGTTTTGGTGCCAGAATATTCAAGTTACTAGATAATTAATGAAAACTACTTGAAATCCT
Source organism: Furipterus horrens (assembly GCF_987537825.1). Taxonomy (NCBI): domain Eukaryota; kingdom Metazoa; phylum Chordata; class Mammalia; order Chiroptera; family Furipteridae; genus Furipterus; species Furipterus horrens. The sequence goes on from NW_028327182.1 coordinate 34,313,347, forward strand.
TGCCAAAAACTTTTATTCTGCCAAAAGACCCACTGCTGTCCTTTCTTAGAGTTTTTGTTTTTGTGGAAAGGGCATTGTGCATAACATTAACGAGCAGGGACTTGTATCACTTTTAGTGCATGAATCCTAGCTATGTCACTTAGTAGCTGTGTGAACTTAGGCAAGTTACTTAACCTCTTCCTGTGCCTCTGTTTCCTCATGTGTAAAATGGGGTTGTTGGAAAGATTAAATATTTATGTGATGGGCCTAGAATAATACCTGCTGGTTAAAAATTGTATGTAAATATTTGCCATTTATAGGATTGTTGTATTCATTAGTAGTAAAGGTAGTAGTGTAATTTTGGTCTAGATTTTAGGGTGTTGGTGATATTATCTTGAATATTTGGATAACTTTCTTATATTGCAAAGTGTTAATTGGGCCAGGCTTTTTCCTCATGGTGTGGAGGACGCAGTTATTCTGTTCTCGGTTCTTATCCTAATGAAGATCATACACCTATGGAACTTGCGTACCAATAAGACTTACAAAGAGAAACCTATAAAGGCAACAACCTCAAACTTAGGAAAAAAAAATCTGTGATACTTCAGTGTGGACTTGAATGATAATAAAAATAATGTTACAGATATATGTAAGTATAGACATAAGACTATGTATAACTATACTTATGGCTCTTTTACAACTATAAAACTAAAAAGATTTACATATAAACTCCAAAAAACTGTAGCGCCAATTAATTCAAATGAACAGTAGCATCAGTTTAATGTGATTGATGATGATGTTTTTTAGCTGACACGAAGTCATTATTGGATTTAATATTGGAAAGATATGCATATGGTTTGCTGTTTTCCCTTTTGTTTCTTGACTTTGGGGTGGATATTGAATCCCAGAGGCTGAGGAATATAAGTACAGAGCCATTAACCCAGACACTCAGCCTCATACTGTTGGTAGAGGCCTGTCATCGAGCATCACCTGTCTTTTTCACAAGGTCTTGACTTGAGGCTTGGGTGAAGTAGTGTGAACTCTTATAAACCTATTTATGATAAAAAGAGAATAGCCATATGTAATTTTTTTTTTAAGTAAATTATACAAAATTGTTGAAAAAGAACAGGAATCAGAGTCAAGACTTACAAGTATTTATATTCATTTTTTCTTCTCTTAATTTTAGTGTCCATAGCTCTAGGAATAGGGTTTCTTGAATAGTGTCATTTTGGAATTATGAATAGCCATTTGGAACTGAATACTCCCTAGGTGGAGAAGGCTTATAAAAACCTACTTGGCATCATGTTGATATTGTTTGGCCTTTGTCTGTTGCAGTATCGGTATGTACCCAGTGCAAACATGGCCCCCAAAAGTGTGTGCCGGAACATGGTTGTAGAGTGGTCATTCAGAATATGCTTACTTTATTTCTCATGTTTAAGATAATCTTAGAAAAATGCACAACTTAAAAAGTCATATAATTGGACAGTCTGTGGAAGGGCTATGCAGACCTCAGTTTGAGGAACCAGAGATGACTTAAAGGAAGAAGTTGGAAGAGTATTTGAATAAGGCAAAGATTTTGCACCTCCAGTTCTTTGTCTACTGATGGATTAAAAGTGATTAGTAAATATTAAGGATGTATCAAGTGCTTTAAAGTAGTTTATTTCTAAATAGTTTTCTAAGGGCAAACATTTTTCTTACAATTTTCAAGAAATACATTTTGCCCTGGCTGGTGTAGCTCAACAGATTGAATGCTGGCCTGGGAACTGAAGGGTCACTGGTTCAATTCCCAGTTGCGGGCCTGATCTCCAGTTGGGAGTGCCCTTTCTTGCTCTCTTCCACTCTCTAAAAATAAATAAATACAATATTTAAAAAATTTTTTATTATACAAAAGTACTCACCAATAAAGCTTCAGAAATTAAAATTCCTAAATCCTATTGGAATGTCCTTTTTTTCTCCCTTCCTATCTATATCTAGTTGTAATCTTTGCTTTTCATTTCCTTGAGGTAAGGGCTTTTTTAAAAAAAATTTTCATTTGTTCCAATTATATCCATCTCTTTTTCCTCAAAATAGATCTGTGAATGGAATGAATATTAAATATCTTCCTATCTCTCTGTCTTTGCACATCATAGCCCATCTTAAATGCATTAAATCATAGTCCTCCCTTCCTTTCTGGTATCAGATATATTCTAAGGGCATTGTTTTTGTTGAGGGACTTGGGTACATTCAGGTAGCTGTGATCCAAGTCAGACCTTCATGGGTTAAGATGGCTAATTACCTGTTTAGCTCTTTTCAAGGGAATTATTGCTAATCCTAGGTCATTGGAAAAGTTAAAAAAAAAAGTGCATAATCCTTTTTAAGTTATGGTATAGAAGAATTTCTTGAAACTCTTAGTAAGATACATAATATTGCATTTATTTGGCTAATTTTATTGTGAACTATCTTCTCAGGATGTGGGCAGTTTATTTTATCTTTAATTGCTACATTTTGTCAAGGTGGGCTGTTTATTTGGACATCATTAAATGAAACTAACATTCAGTTTTTAACTAGGATTTGCAAATTCGTGACACTAATTATGGACTGTACTATAGTATTAAACTGTTTCTGTTTACCAAAACCTTAAGTAGAATGCAATTCATAGTGGCAGTTACAATTCGTGTCTAATGGAAAATTTGATCACCTGAGAAATGAACATGAAAAATACAATACACATAGTCTGCAATCAGAAATTCAATGTGACAGTTTCATTTCTTTATAGACGGCGATGGTCTCCAATTAAAACTGTGCTATAACTTAGCCTCTCTTTGTTCTTATTAATATGCTATCTTGAACTTGCTTTCTGTTGCTTTATACATGTGGTTGTAAGCTTTGGGAAGTCACTTTCTCTGTGGTGTCTTGTATAGGCTTAAGCTTAGATAGAGTAGGAATGTGAGTGCTTGGCTAATTGAAAATCTATGTAAAATTACTCTTATAACATTACATCACCTGGTTCATTAATCTGTTCATGATTAATTTAAAATTTAAATGTTATTGATATTCTTAAACATCTATTTCTTTTTATAAAAGATTTCAGTGGTGGTGGGTGAAGGCATGAAATATATCTGGGTCATTGGAAAACTGAGCCTGCCAACTCAAGCACCTCTAGGGACCTGGCAATGTGGCTTTAGATCGCCACCCCTAACCACCAGTCTTGTGCTGGATTCAAATATGGCTGTGTGTCCTTGGGCAAATTAATTAATTTCTGTGCCTCAGTTTTCCTACTTGTCAAATGGAATAGAAAATCAATCACGGTATCAACACTTAGAGATTGTGAGGATTAGTAGAGGTAACACATGTTACAATAGCTTGGGCACAGTGCCTAGCAGTGTGACAGCTATTTTTAATCTTTTTAAAAAAATGTTCTGTGGACATCAAAGTAGGGGAGATCCCATCTCTCTATTATTGAATTTTCTAGAGCTGGTCATCTTGAAGATGTGACAGGATCTCAGTTATTGACAGAATTTTGACTTTTTCTTCTCCTGCTTCTCGTCTCCCTCCCTCTCTCCTCATCCCTCCCTCACTGCTGGACACCTGTAGTGCTTGTGTCCAGGGACTGGACTTGAGTTTGAAAAGGGAACACAACAAGGGTTTGGTCCTGATCATGGACCTCCAGCCCCTGACCTTGCCTGTTCCTTTCTCTGTTAGCCTCCTGCTGACAACATTTGCTCTGCACTAAACCCAAAAGTAACCCAGGAACTCATTTGACCTAGGATGCCTTCCTATTCCTCGCCTCTTCAAGCTGGCATAAGGTAGAATATAAATAAATAACAGAACCTCTGGCCTTCTTGTCTTTTTGCCTTAGATCTCCAAGCCTGGAGCCACCCGACAGGCTCCTCTGTGGCTGAACCAGGCTGGGACATCCTGGCGGGAACCCTCCCAGCTGTGTGAACCGATGCCCTTAGACATTGCATATCCAGGGCCTGCTGACTAGCTCGGTCCTCAAAACTGCTGGATATTAATCATCATTACAATAGCCACATCTATCCAGCTCTCATAGTGGGCTAGGCACTGTTTTAGTCACTTACTCCTAACACAATGTTTTAAAGCAGGTACTCTCACCACACTGTGTTGCACCTGATGGAACGGAGGTGGGGCCTGGGGAGGCTGGTGGGGAGGCGGTTTGGGAACTTTCCCGAGGTGCCCTAGCGAGGAATAGGGAATGATGCCTATACAGGCAGTTGTTCTGGCTCCAGAGCCCTGGCTTTGAACTAGTTTTTTGGTTCCCCCCTTTTCCGTTTCTTTCAGCATTTAGGCTTAACCATCATCGCTCTCTTTACTTTCTCTAGGGGCCTGATTTCTTTTTGTTGTAAATAGGTTTTTTAATTGAAAAAGTAATGTATGCACCTCTTAAAAAGCCCAGAACTGTTCAGAGTTCAGAGTGAAATTCAGTCAGCTTCCCTTACATCCCAGACCACCAGTTCAGGCTTTACCAGTACAGAGGCAATGATGACTTCTATTATTTTACATGGTATCCTTTACTGATATTCTCCGTGTATGTGTAAAGCACTTGTGTTGTATCCACACAGGAACATACCACAGCATTCACTTAAAAGATCTCAGAGATGGTTACCCCTGACTCTTAGCACTCACTTTGACACATTCAGAGAGAAAATAAAGGCCATGTTGCCTGAATTTGCTCAATTTCCTGGTGTAGCAATTGTAATCTACATCTGCAACTCTTCGCCTTTTCTCCTCCAATATTCACAGAAGAAATGTCTTGTTTTCTTGATCAAGGTTAATCCCTTGACTACTGTTCTTGTCCCAACCTCATCCCATTAGGAATGCTTCACTCTTTACAGGTTCCTTCCTATGACAATACCCGAATGTCTTCCAATGTCAAAGAAAAAGCAGAAGCAGAAGCAAATAGCCTTCCTCTCCAACTTTCCCTTGACTCTTCCCCACACTGAATACTATGTTCTGCTTCCTTCCCTTGTTGCCAGATTCTTTGAAGTATTGGGTAGGCCAAAAAAAATATTTTTTTCCGTAAGATGGTTCTAGTAGCGCTTAGTTGTCTTTAACTTTATTTGAAACAGTTTCGTTCGATTGTATTTTGACAGCTGTCGTATCAGTGTTCATTAAAAATATTTATCAAAATTGGTGAATTTTTGTGTAGCCATTTTAATATTGAGGATGGAAGAAAATATGCAACATTTTCCGCATATTATGCTTTATTATTTTAAGAAAGGTAAAAACACAACTGACATGCCAAAAAAGATTTGTGCAGTGTAGGGAGGAGGTGCTGTGACTGATGGAACATGTCAAAAGTGGTTTGTGAAGTTTCACACTGGAGATTTCTCGCTGGATGATGCTCCATGGTTGGGTAGACCAGCTGAAGTTGACAGCAGTCAAATGAGGCATTAATTGAGAGCAATCAACATTCTACCACGCAGTAGATAGCCAACATACTCAAAATATCCAAATCAATAAAGTTATTGGTGAAAATGAAAAAATATGTCTTTTACTTTCCAGTAAAAACTAAATGACTTTTTGGCCAACCCAATAGTTATTTGAGTGCTCTTTATACCAAGCATAGCGAAGGCTGATCAGTTTGATCCTTGACTTTGAGAGGCTCACATTCAGTCTGGTGTGGAGAAAGATGTGAACCAACAAAGTGTAAAGTGTTCCCGGGGAGTCCAAGTTGTATAATACTTAAGAATTCAGATCCTAGAGTTAACCAGTGTTTAAATCCTGGCTCTGTATTTGATGGCTGTGTGACTGTGGAAAACTACTTTTGCATTTCTTTCTTCGTCTGTGAAATAGGAATGTTAGTACCTGTATAATAGGTTAGATAGACTGATTAAATGTGTTATAATTGGGGTTAACACGTAAGTGCTGAACAGCTCTTAGCCTGTTGCTGCTCTCCTGATGACATTTATAAGGGGTAGGTGCACTAATAAAGGAGAAATTCAGCCACTTTCCTAGGGTTCCTCAACTTCGCCTTTGTTTTTGTTATTCCACTGAAATTACCACCCCTTTGGCTGATATTCAGACTTCATCTTACTTGACTTCTTCACGGTATTAGCACTGACTTGTCATTTCTGAAATTTTTCCATAAGGTGTTCTTTTCTTCTGACCTTTGCTCATTCCTCTTCTTGCTCTTTCAAATTAGTGTTCCCAAGTACTCTCAGTGGTTTTCTTCTCCTTTCACTCTATACGCCTTTTCAGCACGGGCACATTCATTTACTTAACTCTTACTACTGCTTAGATCAATGCTGGAAAATAGAACTTCCTGGGATGATGAAAATATTCTGTTCTGCTGTGTTTAAGTTGACAGTCACTAGCCATATGTGGCTTTTACTACCAAAAAGCTGAATTTTTGATTCAGTTTCATTTGAATTAATTTAAATAGCCATATGTGGCTTTGGCCTCCCTTTATATTTGAAGGGCCTTCAGAGCCTTCACCTGTAGATCAGACTGCCTTCCAGTGATGTGATGATTTACTCCTGGTGGATAACACGCACTTATTATTCCAGCAAAGATGATGCACTTTCATAGCCCCTGAAGATACCCTCAATGATAGGGTTATGAGCAAAACAACATCAGCGGTGACAGAAACAGGCATGGGATCGCACTGTTAGAATGACTGTCATCAAGGTGACGAGATAAGTGCTGGCAAGGATGTGGAGTAAAGGGAACCCTTGTGCACTGTTGGTGGGATTGTAAATTGGCACAGTCACTATGGAAAACAGTAAGGAGGTTCTTTGAAAATTAAAAATAGAACTACCATGACCTAGCAACTCCACTCTTGGGTATATATCTAAAAGAAATGAAAACTGGATATCAAAAAGTTATCTGCACTCCCATGTTTATTGCAGCATTATTCACAATAGCCAAAATATGGAAAAAACCTGAATACCTATCAACAGATGAATGGATAAAGATGTGTATACACACACACACACACACACATCAGAAAGAAGCTACAAGGAAGAAGGAAATCCTGTTGTTTTTGACAACATGGATGGATCTTCAGGACATTATGCTTAGTGAAATAAGGCAGACAGAGAAAGACAGAAATTGTAGGATATTACTTATATATGGAATCTCAAAAAGCCAAATTTGTAGAAATAGAAAGCAGAATCGTGGTTACTTGAGGCTGGTGGGGTGGGGGGTTAGGGGAGATGTTGTTAAAGGGTCCAACTTGCATCTGGAAGATGAATAAATTCTGGGGATCTAATGTACAGCATAGTGATTATAATCAATAATACTGTATTATATACTTCAGAATTGCTACAAGACTAGACCTTATCACAAACAAGAAGTGTTGATTGTCGAGTGTTAGCTAAACTACAGAGGTAATCATTGCAGTATATAAATGAATGAAATCAACACATCGTGCACCTTAAACTTACACAACATTGTATGTCATTTATATAGCAATTAAAAAAAGAAACAGGCACAGGAGAATTGTCTTCTATCCTTGCAAGATCTGCAGTCCTCAGTATTCACACTAGGTTATTAGGGTTGTTGGATGCCTTCCCATGCCTGTGGCTGTCAGCTGCCTACTTCCCCATAACCCTTGTTGACTTGTATTATTAGTGTGCTTGAGTGGTGCAGTAATCAACGTGAAACTATGTACTTTTAGAAGTCCTTTAACAATATACTTGGGTTATGGCTAGAGAGTCATTGCTGAAGTCTGCTTTGGTGTTGCTGGAAGATTGTCAAGGGCAGTTTAAGCTGCAGTTGTTTGATCTTGCAGCTTGACTGCAGAAATTGGTGTGTTCAGAACCTAACTTGTGACATAGAAATTTACGTGTTGGAATTTCACCATGTAGTCATATGACACAGTGGAAGTTTGCTACTCTATTGGCTTGTTCTGTATCTGATCCTTTTCAAGGATTTCTCTCTCCAAATCTCCCAAATTAGTTTGGCTGACAAGTGCAAAGGAAAACATTCAGGTGAGAAAGCTATGTGTATTTCAGTATGTGTAGCACTAGCAGACAGTTACTTTTGTTATACTATATTTTGAGTCACCAAAAAGGGAAAACATAAGTGACCCAGGCTATTATTTATTACTGCTAGAACCTTTTGGATGGTAAACTCCTTCAGGATGGGTGCTGTGTTTTATAGGTCTTTATATGCCAGGTTTAGTGTGTGGTTTGAGTTAGCTGAAGTGCTCAATAACTATATCCTGCTTGGTTAATATTTCTAAAAGAAATGTAAAATGTAATGGCATTTTATGCATAGATCTGAGACTGCATGTAAGAGCTGGAGTTGTGCCGCTTTCCTCTCTTTTGCAGATGCGCACTTTGTCAACATACAGTCATCCTTTTGACCTATTTTCAGTGATAAATTTAGAGAGCAGTGATAAAAAGTAGTAATCAAATAATGCAAGAAAACATAGTAGTAATTTAGTTAATTTCCAAGTTTCTGTGCCCCACCCTTCACCTCCCAAACAACTCAGAACCGGCTTCATTTCCACTGTGAGTCTTCCTCCCTAGGTTTGATTAGAGCAGTTGTGGCATGGAGCAGTGGGGGTGAGGGCTGAGAAGGGGAATGAGCCTGGGTTTGGGAGTCACAGTGACTCAGGTTCCATTCCCTGCCTGACCACTCATCACTCTGGCAAATTATTTCTGTGGCACTCAATTCCCTGATCTTTAAGCTGGGGATGATGGCTAACTTATAGAATTGTTTGATGTATTAGTAAATATGGTGAGTGCTCAGTTAAGTGTTGGTAGTAATGGTGGTGAAGCGGGCTAGATCATATGTGTACCTAGGGAGCTGTTTTGCATCATGGGTTCTGTCTCAGTCAAGACCTATTTGGCCTAAAGGAATAGATCCCTTTCAATAGCTAGTTTAAGCTTGGAAAGGGCAGCTGTAAAGATAGACAGGGTTATCTTCCAGGATCAAGCACAGTAAATGTAGCTGGTCCTCATGAGAGACTGGAGCCAAGAACTGAAAGCTGGCCGCTTTTCTCATTCTTTTCGGGGGCTATACAGCCTCATTTTGCTTCTTACTGGGCACTTGCTCCACTGTTGTATCTCTGCACAGTGCAGCTTCTACCGCTTCAGTCTTCATACATCCAAGCCCAGAGCCTCACAGTTCCACGTGCACATCTGTGCCCTTGGCCCGCGCAAGAGCAGATCCTGATTCTCTTCTTTGAATCCCAAAGCCAGGTTTCTTGGAAAGTGAGGATTTGATTGACTCGGCTTGGGTTTAAGTGTTGAGCTCTGCTCACATCAGCTGTGGCCAGGGCTGGCTCACAAAGGACATTGAAGACTTCTGGGCCCACACCTATGACATAGAGAAGTGATTATAGGCACGACACAGGTAAAGCAACAGGTGTACCCTATCTACAGGTGTGGGTCTTTGGAGATTCCTTGATGATAGTCTTGGTGCCAGAAGACTGAGTTCATATACAGGCATGCCAGAGGTATTGCAGGTTTGGATCACCGAAATAAAGCGAGTTTTGCTTGTGGAAACCCTTGCCTTTGATTTGTAGAAAACACATCTGTGAAGTGTCATAAAGCAAAGAACAATAGAACAAGGTATGCCTGTATAGTTTACCCAATTTAGTGGTTTCTAACCCTGGTTGCACATTAGCTTCACCTGAGGGGACTTATAAAGTACTTTTGGCAGGCCCACGTCCAGGTTTTCTGATTCATTTGGGTTGGGCTGTTACTCAGGCATCTGTATTAGAAAAAGGAAACAAAACTTTTCAGATGATTCTTTTGTGCAGTCTGGTTGAAAACCATTGGCTTAAAAGGTACACCCTGCACTGTGGTAGGTCTAGGTGTTCAAAGATGAGGAAAACAAGGTCCCTGACACATTAAAAAGACCAAAAAAAAAAAAAAAAAAAGAAACACATACTCTAAGACAAACAGTGGTCAGTGTGAATTGTAAACAAAAGAGCTATAGGCACACAGAAGTGGGATTTTTATTTCTTGATAACAAAGGTTGATCCAACCGTACTATAAATTTATATGTGCAGTACATATTTAGTCTGCTTACCTCACACCTCAGTGGTCCGCCTTGTGAGGCCCAGGCAACGTGGCAGCTCTGGAATGGCAATGGGAAACTGCCACTGCTTAGAGTTCTCAGCCCTAAGATCTGAGCCCCAAAGAAAAATAACAATACAGGAGAGAGGTTTCAGCAGGTGAAGAGGATGATCCAGTATAATTGACACCCAGAGCAAAATAGGGCTGCTGGCAAAGTGACCATGACAAAAATCCCTGCCCTCCAGGGACCCAAGTGGGGGTGGGGCAGGAACCTGCACACATTTACATCGATTACAAGTGGATTTAAGTGGATTAGAGAATGATTACAGTGCTCTGGCAGGAGGAGAGTGTTGGGGGCCGCCTTGAGGAGAGTGAGGATGATTTGAACCGAAGGCGGTGCTTGTGGGAATGTTAGTGGGAAGGAGGGAACGACCCTTTATTAAAGCCACTTCACCACTAGGTGAAGTATGCTGTGTGCTTCACCTCACCTTCTCAGGTAAGGCTCCTAACAAGCCTATGGGGGCAGATGCTTCCTATTCTCCTGGTACAGATAGGAAGCTTATGCTCAGAAGGTTAAAGTGCTCAAGGTCACACAGCTGATCTGTATCCAGAGCTGGATATCCTTCCAGGAGAGTTTGATCCTGGAGCCTAGGCAGTTTGCTTCTGCCCAGTAAATAAATGCAAGCCAGTGTGTAGGAATCACAGGAGAGACACACTTGAGGTCAGGGAGAATTAGAGAACCTTCCTGAATCGGGCAGCTTTTGAAAAGTAGGTGGATGTGTAGGGTAACAGAAATAGCCTGAGCAGAGGCACTAAGAGGGGAGGGGCTGTGGTGCGGAAATGGAAACCGTGGTAGGTAGATATATTCTGAGAATTGCTTACAGAAGTATTAGAAGGGAAAGGGCAAAAAGGAGGTGTTGTCTGAGAGTGTCTCTGTGGCTGTGTGTCCCTCTGCCATTTGTGTGTAGACCTCTGTGGGAGGACTCCTTAGGGGTGACCCTCAGACCTCTGAGGGGTCTGAGGGAATTATGTTGTAATTAAAACGTTTTTCTCACCTCTTTTCATAAAATGTGCTTCACTTCCACCCCCTTCCACTAAGTCCATATTAAAAAAAGAAAGTTTTGTTAATGTAGTAGAATTAACTGAGTTTGACCAACCATTGCCTTTGTGAGCTTTACAGTATCTTGGGAGTAGTTCTAATACTTTCTAGTGAAGGACTCCAGGCAGCTTAACCAAGCCAGCCACTTAAAGGGCCCCGAAGGGAAAGGATTATTTGAGAACAGGCCTATTGCTTTCCTTCCCTGTGGTGTATCTTGTCTAATGTGCAGATTCAACTATTACTGTATAAGTTGATTATTCATCATGTGTTTTTATACTTAAATATTTGCACCTATTCCATCTTAGAAGAATAAAAGCCCATGTCCTCAAATGGCCTGGACGGACCTGCTGCTGCTGCCTTCCCTTCCAAGGTTTTCTGCTTTGCTCTAGCTGCGTCAGCTTCCTGGTTCCTTCTACACAGCCGAAGTGCCCGTTGCCGCATGGCCTTTGCTGTGGCTGTTCTGTCTGAAGCACTTTCTCCCCAGTTACCAGCTTAGCCCGCTTTCCACATTGCTCATGCTTTCTCACTAAGGCCAATGCTGACCCCAGTCCCCACGTTAAAGTTGCAACCTGCAAACCCTCCTAACCTCCTTCCGGGCTGGTCTCGTCTTACCGGCCACCGCGTTTCGTTTTCAGCAGAGTGCTCATCACCTTCTAGCAGCGTCTCGATCTTATTTATGTGTTTACTGTCTGTTTCCCCAAGAGAAGGGAAGTTCCTTTAGGAAGGGAGTCTTGGTTTTGTTTATTTATTTATTTCCCTTGTCAAGAACGTAGTAATGTTGAATAAATATCTGTTGAATGAATGTTTCAGGAATCTCATTCTGTAAGAAGAACAAATTCTGTATTGTAACTTACCTAAATCGTGGCTGAAAATTAATTTGACTTTAGGCTTAGGTCATTGCTATGATGTTTCCAAGCTAATTAGCATGTATTTAAGCATATATAATTAGTGGGTAGAGGCTCTGCTTTTCTTTCTGGTCACCATTGAATGCCCCTGCTGTGGTGCTTACCCCACTGTCTTGTACAATATTATGGTTATTAACTTGTCTTGCTGCTCTTTTGGTTTTAAGCTTCTAAGGGTAAGGACTGGGCTCTGTTTATATTTAATGCAGTGTCCTCTGCATGTTGGCAGCCTAATTAAATTGTGTAGTAGAAAAATAATTGGATTATGAGACTAGGTCTTGATTGAAAAGTCATGTCTTATGTTTTATTTTTTGTATTTTGTTATCATGTCCTCATGCATGAAGGGGTTTTCGCGAATGGTATTTACTTTAACTTTCTCAAGATAACCTGATATTTACATTTACAATAAAGTAAAATGTTAGATTTCTTTTATCTCTGCCATTAATAAGTGTCATAAAATAGAAAAATAAAGCCAAGTCAATATATTGTTGTTGCCACAGAAATTGAATTTGTGTCAGAAGGATTTGTGCTTGTGATGGAGTGATTCGTATATTTTTCTTGGAATTAAGTCTCCAGCAGGTGACAACGTCAATAATTCACAAAACCAAGGAGCTTTTGAGATTGGTTAATTTATATATGTGAATTAGAAGGCACATGAATAATGTACTTAATATATTCTGACATCTGAAAATATGCATTAAAAAACCCAGCCCATTAAAAAGTCTGTTCATAGCATTTATTAGATTTTTTAGATTTTCATTTTTAGTTTTTTCACTAATACATACTTTTATTTTTGAAAAGGAACTAATTCATATTTTCTGCTTGGTGTGAAAAGTATTATCCATAGTAACATAAAAAGCTTTTCTCATTATAAAAATAAATTTACTCATTCTAGACAACTGGGAAAATACAGAAATATGTGGGGGAAAAATAAGTTGTTCCAAATCCCACAATGCAGATACATAAAATTAACAATGGTTTCTGTCTTATTTTTTCACAAATGTGTATATTATGGTGTGTCTTATTTTTCCATAAATGTGTTATAGTAATGAAGTTGGAATTATATTGCATGTGCCATTTAAAATATAACTTAAAAAAATGTAACATTGTATTTAAGCATTTATATCATTATAGTCCATATGGCAGGGCTATAATTTATTTAATCTATTTTATAGTCTGGGGAATTTTAGGTTGATTACAGTTCTAGCTACTTAAAATAATGCTGTAGTGATACATATTTGTAAATAAATCTTTGGTTGTATTTCTTACTTTCTAAGTATAAGTTCTAGAAGTAGACTTATTAGGTTAAAAAATGTGAACATAGGATTTGTTTCACCAAATTGTTCTCTAAAAAGGCTTAACCAAATTTACATTCATTATGGTGATAAGAATGTAAACAAATAAAATCCTTCTGAAATATATATGAAATGATGAGTAGTGCTCTATTAGTCTCAGGGATAGTCTAAATTTGTGTCTTGGACAAGACATCTAGGAGGCTGAGCCTCTGTCAGAAATAATCTAGTAATTTGGATAAGCCTCAAGGTGATTCTCAAAGCTCAGGGACCATTTAAAATCTTCCTGTAGCTAATACTTTAACTACTTTCCAGTCTTCTCCAAATAATGAAAAAGGTCTAGAACTAAACCTACTTGTAAAGCTTTTCAAAGATTTAAACAGCTTTTTCCTGGGCCCATTGGAGAAGACTTTTTGATCTTTAGTATATGTGAAAAGAACTGGAACAGCTGAAGAGAGCATCTTAAAATAAATATTAAAGCTGTGTTACTAGGATTAGCCATTATGATTTCCCTTTAATTTTACATCAACACTGAATGAGTTCATTGAAGGAGTAAAGAACACTAGGGTTCTTTTTAGAATAAAAAATGCCTTGTTAGGTGAGCAGCCCCTGTGATGAATAATCTAAGTGAGAACTTCAAGTAACAGTTTGATAATTGGTTTTTCTAGAGAGTTGGTTGTCTTCTAGCAATTACAGTAGTCCCTCTCTATATCGTGGTTCACTTATCGCGGCCTCACTGTATCGCAGGATTTTAAAAAATATTATATTTAATTATTTATCACAGATTTTTCGCTATATTGCGGGATTTTGTGGTGCTGTATACGTATGTTGTTAAAGTTACATAGGTTTAAGAGTGTCTAGAATATGTTTAAGAACATAAGTAGTATTTATAAAAGTGTGGAAAAGGTTAATAAGGGACTGGGAACGGTTTATAATTGTGTGGGAAGGGTTTATAAAGCCTTAAAATAAATGTAAGGTTCCTACTTCATGGATTTTCACCTATCGCGGGGGGGGGCAGGTGGCGGTTCTAGAACGTAATACCTGTGCTAAGTGAGGGAATACTGTATGTTGCAGCCTTTCGAAAATCTTATGTTCTCTTAGAAATGAATCTTCTCACTTCTGTTGATGCTTGAATGGTGCCTCCTCCTGAAAGCTGATCTTTCTTGATGACTCTCTTTTCCCAAAGAAGGTATTGTGGAGTAGGGAGGTCTAGCTTTTGGGGTGGATGAGAGTAGAGAAGCCTTGGATAATAGATAATGGGTGAGTGTTTATCTTTCTGAGGTAGGCAGGATTATGGCTTTGAATAAATGCACAGATTTAAAAGAAGCTGGCAGCATTTCCTAATTCTCAGCTGTACTTAATATTCCTCTCTCACTTTTCTCCACCCAAGATTTAAAAAATTGACTTCATGAAGAGCCACTAAACTTAAAAGCTTTTCTTTATGGAATCAAAGAGCCAGCTCAACTCTTATCCTCAGTGCTAGGAAAGCTTCAGAGTTATTTTTGGGCCTTTCTGAGATGTTAAATCTGGAGCCCTTGAAGAATATTTTCTTGTGTGTGTGTGTGTGTGTGTGTGGTGTAGTTGACTGGGAGATGACCCTCAGATGGAATCTGCAGGTGTGTTTAGTGTCATAGTTAATAGTAATGTACTTTACATTTCTACCATCTTTATAATTGGTATTCACATTAAAATAAACACAGCTGTGTGGACCAGAAATGTTATCAGGTCAAAATACATATTCATAAGTGTATTGGTTGAAGGGAATAATCTGGACTTTAACACAAGGGTGAGCAACACTTTAACATATTATCATTACCCACAGATGATGATTAAAAGACTGATCCTCGGTCTCCCCCCCCGCCCCCAATAAGGTATAACTTTGTTATGTCAGTAAGTAACCTGTCACTGACTCATTTTGACAAGCAAATAGTGTCATGTCATGGTTGGACATAATGAACAATCTTTGATACTTAGGGTCTAAGCATATGCTTATGAGATTGAAATATTGTACTTTAGAGATAGACTAAGCATTTGAATAAATGATGTAATTGGTAATTCATCCTGACACCAGAGATAGTTTTAAGAGAATTCAACAGTATTTATTGGTGCTGGCCACTTCATGGCCATAAACCTGTCTCAATTGTACCAGCTCCCTGTCTATCACTTCTTTGAAATCCTTTTGTACTCTTATCTGTATCTTCCATTTAGCTCGTTTCAGGGCCACCAGTTTTAAAGTGAGCCATGTGATGAGAAATTCAAGTGTGTGCAGGCTGAGGAGATATTAATGGCTGGTGTCGGGGAGCTATGTGCAGCCAGTTTCTCAGTCCTGGACCTGCCATGGGGGCCTTTAAACATGCAGGTCCAAAGCCCCACCTTAGACCTACTGACGCAGAGTCTTGGGAAGCTGAGGCCCTGTAATTTAGTTTTATGAAGATAATCTTGATGTGTTTTTTGTGCCCACTAACCAGCTGGTCTAGAGGTTCTAGTTTATGAAAATTGAGTCTGAGTCGAGGCCTTAATCTTTTAGGTTTTGCTCTTGTTTGTAATTTCTTATAATGATTCAGTTAAAAGATGTAAATTTGATGGAATTGCAACAGCTAAAACTATTTTTAGCCCTGGTTGGTGTGGCTCAGTGGATTGAGTGCCGGCCTGCGGACTGAAAGGTAACTGGTTCGATTCCCAGTCAGGGCACACGCTTGGGTTGCAGGGCAAGTC
Organism: Furipterus horrens; assembly: GCF_987537825.1. NCBI lineage: Eukaryota > Metazoa > Chordata > Mammalia > Chiroptera > Furipteridae > Furipterus > Furipterus horrens. The sequence continues at coordinate 34,329,305 of NW_028327182.1, forward strand.
CCCAGTTGGGGGCATGTGAGAGGCAACCACACATCGATGTTTCTCTCCCTCTCTTTTTTCCCTCCCTTCCCCTCTCTCAAAAAATAAATAAAAATAAGATCTTAAAAATGAAGTTAAAAAAAAACACACCTATTTTTAAATATTACCATGTATTTTGCTCTTATGACAGTGATCCAAGCCTGAGACCTTACAGTTGGTGGTGGCTGTCCTGCATTTGATGACATCAGTGGACATATTCTTTGCTCCCTGCTAGTTCAAATGTGCTAACCAATGAAAGAAAATGTAAAACTTGCTAAAAAGCTTTTTCATTGCATGAATACCCCAGGTTTTTAATCTTGTTTTGTGTTAATTTATTTGGTCTTTGTTACTTACTGTAAACTAAATGGGGGGAAGTGGGACTATTTCTTCATACCTCTTGGTATTTACAGCATTTAGTACTGTGCTCTTAAAGCTCTAGATCTATTTTGACAGCATATACTATCTTCAATAAAGGTTTTCTTGCTTTGCTTAAATGAGAATATAGAGATCTATGTTCTGTGTTTCCGCCCCCTGCTTTTGGATCCTGTGTTCCTTAAAAGAAAAAAATTCTTCTTATAAAGACTTCGGACATCCGCGATACCCATGCCTCCCTCCCCCCCCCCCCTTCCACTTGCAACTGCCTGGGAGATAACGATGTTTCAGGGCTGGAAGTCCCCCGCCTGGGAGATAACAGGGTGCTTCAAACTGAAAATAAACAAAACCTCGTTCTACTTTGATCAGCCCGTCGCACCCACAGCTGCCAGAAGGCCAGACTGTTAACAAGGTTCACAACCCCCCCCCCCCCCCATGCTCTCCTCCTGTAAAAGAAACACCTTCTCCCCTAGAAAGGCGGAGTCCTGACCACCCCGCGGCAGGGCTCCCTCCCGGCTTGCTGATTCTCCCAGTAAACTTTTTTCCTGCTCGCTGCGTCTTAATGGCCTTTTGAGCAACTCCGTTCTTACAACTTTCTGTATCAATTCCAGAGTGATCCTCTTGACCATTCATCCTAAGAACTGTCATTAGCAGAAAACATATCTATATGTGGTTCTCCTTACTTTTTAGGGGGAAAATATAATTTGCAAATAGAGAAACAAAGGACCACGGAAGAAGGGTGAGGTTTGGCTTTAAAAATTAGGTCTAGGCAAAGAGCCCTAATGTACTTTAATACCACACACTAACCAATTATCAGTAATTCTGTATTCAGAACTGTTCATATTTTGATATCTCTCGTTTTATTCTCTCCTATAAAGCAGTAACAACACCTATAGGATCATAGACCAATTAAAAAACTAAAAGCCACAGAGTCACTTTTGTGTGACTTTTAATGTCTAAAACTATATTTTTTTAACTTTTTGCAGGACAAATATGACCCTAAAAAGTTGGATTGTTACTATATTTTTAAAGCATTTCTGTTTGCTTCTACTTAATAGTCAGTTTCACGTTTCCGTCTCCTTCTTGCGTGGGTATCAGCAGATGCTACTCCTGAACTGGACTGATGTGCGCAGTTCCTATTTCCCCCAACCAGAAGGAAAGGACATGGCTTGTAGCTGTAAAACAGAAATACTTCTTCATTTTCTAACTGTCTTGGTTTACCAGACATTTAAACAGTACCTGAAGTACCAGTGTAAAAGCAATGCTTTTTTATGATAGTTTTTCTTTTTTAAAAAATTAAGAATATCATCCTTGTAGTTTTGTAGCTACAGAAGGCCAAAGCCCCACAGAATTATCTGAGGATCTTGTCAGTCATCCATCCCTCTACTGTTTAAAAGTCTATAATTTAAACAGGCTGGACCTCAAAATAATGTAAACTGTATTTAATAAACCAGAATTAATGTTGACATTCAAACATTTCACAAAAGAATGTCATTTGATATAACCTTTACATTTTTTCACTAAGTATTTAGTGTTTGTCTCTCTTTCAGTCATGTTTGAAATGGACTGCTTGGACATTTCAAATTTCAGGCGAAATTACTCATGCTTAGATCTATTCAGAATTTTTTTTTTTTTTTTGGTGGTTTATTTTAGATTGAATGTGTCTAAACAAAGAGCTATGTTATTTATTTCCTGGAACTAAATCTTGATGTCAAACTTATTCTGAATTTAGTGTTTTGTTATAGACACCCACATTTTTAGATTTGATTTTCAGTCATTTACTCTGTTAGTCAGTGATTCCTATTCTATTATAGGAACCTTGAATTTGCTGTCATTTCCTACCCTACTGACTTCTCCTGTTGGTGGTGAGAATTCATAGGTAAGCATTTTCCCAAATAGAAGGAATAATGAACTTAACTCGATCTTCTTGCTCTTCTCTTGGACTGTTAACACTTTAACATTCCCCAGAGTTCTTATTTTTCCTATTTTTCCACATAAGCTACCCTTGCACTATAATTCATCACATGTTTTGTGTGTGTTTGTGTGTGTGTGTGAGAGAAAGATCATTAGAATAATGTAGATTATAATGGGGCTTATGTATGTGCCTATATAGTTTTAAAAACACAAGTCAAGCATTTTAATAAATTGAATCCTTTTAAAAGTCAGACCATTTAAACATATAAACATATGTGTTTATAAACATATGGGGTTGGCCAAAAGTTCATTTAGTTTTTTTTGTACAATGGCTCTAACAGTGCTTAATTGTCTTGACCTTCATTCAAATAATATTGTCAGATTGTATTGTGACAGCTGTCATATCAGTGTGCATTTAAAAACGAACATCAAAATTGATGAATTTTTGTGTAGCCCTTTTTATATTGAAGATGGACAAAAATAAGTAACATTTTATTATGCTTTATTATTTCAAAAAGGTAAAAACACAACTGGAATGCAAAACAAACAAGATTTGTGCAGTGAATAGAGAAAGTGCTGTGACTGATCGAATGTATCAAAATTGCTTTGTGAAGTTCTGTGCTGGAGATATCTCATTGGACAATGCTCTATGATCAGGTAGATGAGTTGAGGTTGATAGCGATCAAACTGAGACATTAACTGAGAACAATCAACATTATATCATGCTAGAGATAGCCAACATACTCAAAATATCCAAGTTAATAAAGTTATTGGTGAAAATGAAAAATGTATCTTATTTTATGGAAAAAACTAAATGGACTTCTTGGCCAACCCAATATAAAGCCATGTTAAAAAAAAATCATTATGTGTCTTGTTCCTAGACAAGTCACTCTTTGCTCTTTTTCTAACTCTAAAAGGCTGTGCAACGTTAAACCTTTGAAGATATGTAAAAATGTTCTTTTGGGGTATTTACATCTGGATTTTGCATCATGTAACCTACCGCCCCTACTTTTTCTGTCTGGCAATTTACTTTCTGTATCTTCTATTCAGTCTTCAGCTCATAAATCTTTCATGGGCTCTACTCCTGTTTCTCTTAAAATTGTTATTTTCATTTTCTTTTTTTCTCTTTTTTAAAGTATCTTTTATTGATTATGCTGTTACAGTTATCCCAATGTTTTCCTTTGCCCGCCTTTGCCCACTACCCCCCCCTCCCTCCAGCAATCCTTTCCCCCCTTAGTTCATGTCCATGGGTCATGCATGTAAGTTCTTTGGCTTCACTCTTTCCTATACGATTCTTAACATCCCCCTGTCTATTTTGTTCCTACCCATTATGCTTCTTGATCCCTGCACCATTTCCCTATTTTTCCCCCTTACCCCTACTAGCTGATAACCCTGCAAATGATCCCCATACCTATGATTCTGTTCCTATTCTGGTTGTTTGCTTAGTTTGTTTTTGTTTTTTAGATTTGATTGTTGATAGTTATGAGTTAGTTGTCATTTTAATGTTTATAGTTTTGATCTTCTTTTTCTTAAATAAGTCTCTTTAACATTTTGTATAATAATGGCTTGGTGATGATGAACTCCTTTAGCTTTACCTTGTCTGGGAAGCACTTTATTTGACCTTCCATTCTAAATGATAGCTTTGCTGGATAGAATAATATTGGTTGTACGTCCTTGCTTTTCATCACTTTGAATACTTCTTGCCAGCGCCTTCTTGCCCGCAAGGTTTCTTTTGAGTAATCAGCTGATAGTCTTATGGGAACTGCTTTGTAGGTGGGAACCCCTTTGTAGGTAGTAACTCTGCTTTTTTCTTGCTGCTTTTAAGGTTCTATCTTTAACCTTTGGCATTTTAATTATTATGTGTCTTGGTGTGGTTCTCTTTGGGTTCATTATCTTTCTTTTTAACATAACTTTTTTGGCATTTTTCTCAGGCAACTCAAATTGGGATTGGGGAATATTTCATTTGTAAGTAGATGGTTCTCTTTGTTGTGGCATACTGTTCTAAATAGGATTTCAGCTTTATACTTTTTCTTTGAGCTTACTTCTTAAGCATTAGGCCACCTAGAATGCTATTGTCAAAAGTTGGCTATATTCGTCTTGTTAGAGAACTTTGGAATGACCCCTTTCAGGTGTGATGAGAGTTGTGAGTGGGGTGATACCTCTGGTTGGAGAATGAGATTTAGTTCGCCAAATGCAATGGGCTAGAAATCTCTCTTGGCAGGAAAGCACACAGACAGCAGGCAGTTAGAGGAATGGACCCCCACGCAGCCTTTCCACTGTTCCTTTTTTTCTGTGAACTTGAGAGCTGTATAGATTTGGGTTTAATTTTAGTAATGATCTCTGAGATGGGGCTTGGGTCCTAAGTGCCTCAGAAATTTTATAGTTCTCTCCAGGATCACACTCCTTTAAAAAATTTTTTTAGAGATTTTATTTATTTACTTTTAGAGAGAGGGGAAGGGAGGGAGAGGAGAGAAACATCTATGAGTGAGAGATACATGGATCGGTTTCCTCTTGCTCACCCCCAACTGGGAGGCATGTACTCTGACTGGGAATCGAACCTGCCACCTCTCGGTTGGCAGGCCACTGCTCAATCCATTGAGCCACACCAGCCAGGACCACACCTACTCTTACGGACCTGTGTTGCATACACATCAATTTCAAGGGCTGGAGATAATATTGATTAAGAGAATATTCTACAGCCCAAAATTAAATACTAACCCTTTGTTAATGCAATATTATTACTTCTTTGTTCCTAATTTAACAGGCAGTTCAGTCTGGAACGTAGTAGTGTGGCTAACGGTGTGGTCACTTATTCAGCTGTATCCTCTTGGGTGTATACAAAGTTCATTCTGAGTCCCTAGAGTTACTGTATTCTCTGTAGTAGATGAAGGAACATCTTGGTGAAAGACCGAAGAGAATCTGGGATAGTGATTTACACTGTGACAGTTTTTAAATCTGGATCATCGCTGAGGTAGAGTCATGTGCATAAAGGTGAACTCATTGCTAACACATCATTCTATACTTACAAAATAGTACATATCTCTGATTTCCTATTTAAGAATTCCTATTTAAGAAATGCACTGATCCTTGTTCTGCCCTGTTAAAGATATAATGCCATAATGAATAAGAGGAAGGCGAATTGGAAATTGATTCCAGATACTGGGATAGAAAATCTTTCTTGACTCTGGAATTTATAAAACTTAGATTTCTCTTCCTCTCACCACCCCTAAATACTTTTTCTTTTGAACTCCACTTTGCAGGAAACGAAATCATTCATCTTCTTAAGTGGCCTTATGTTTGTCTAGCAAGGAAATCAGAAAAAGGGTTGTCAAAGAATCTAGCAATGAAATTGAAAATATCTACTGTCACCACTAGCGATAAATCAAACTGATGTTAAAGATGCAAATACTTGTTCTAGCATTCTCTTCGTTTCTAGAATTAAGTTAATTAAACCAGCAAAGTACTTCATTATCTACTATGCTGCATGCTAATGGTAGATTTAAAGTTTCACTGTTTTGTAATATGAACAGGTTTCTGAAAATTAGATTTAAATCTATATTCATTGTATTCTAAGTTTATATACTTAATGATAATTCATATTGTTACTTGGAAAAATATATCTATTGAACCACAATTAGGTTCCTAGTTTGGGTTACAAATACAAGAAATTTAGGAAACATTTGGACCTACCACATTCAGGACAACTTTTGCCTATCTTTTCGTGAAAGTGATTAAAACAATATATAATACATGTTTATTAGACTGTCAAGAATTTAATTACATTCAACCTAGCATTGTAGAATTTTAAATGTACTCTATTAACTAAAAATTTAAAAAACTGTTATAAATTACTAATATGATTGGTTTCTTTAATTTGCAGCATTTAAATATTAGGACATTGACAGATGACGTGGTAAGGTTATTCTCAATGTTTCTTTTGTTGTGAATTTAAACTAACAATGTGATGTTGATGGCATGCTGTGCTAACACCTTTGAAATTGCTAAAAACTGCATGTTTTGGAAATGTACTGCTAAATGGTGCTAAAATAAGAGGCAGAACAGGTAAAATTCATTAAATTGTTGCTTTTAAATAGTAAAAGAGACTATTGGATATGTTAGTTTGAAAAATTCGCTTAATTACAAATTGTTAGCCAACCTTGAATCATTCAAATCAGCTTTCATACTTAAAAAAGAGGTAAAAAAAAAAAAGAAAAAACAAGCTAAAGACATGTCAGCTTTTCAGAAATATGTAGCTGCTAATTAAAATAGACCAGACTAAAATGCCATATATGTATGAGGGGGGACCCCGCCCCCAAAAAAGGAATTATTTTCTGAAGGGTGGACTCCTTATAGTGTAGACATCCTCTGATAGTTTAGTGTTCTGGGAACCTACCTGTATCAGCGTATCAGCTGGTGGTGGTGTGAGAGGCTGGGTTAGCCTTCAGTGAATTATTTTGGAAGTCCAGTTCAATATGTTTGCCCATTTCATGATTGGTGATTTACCAGTGCACCTGCCCATACCATGCTGTGTGTTCAGCAGTTTTTAATCCCAAAACGGCATGAACCCCATGTCCCACCCTCCCTATTCACCGCATCTCACCCTGCGTGTGACTTTTTTTTGTTTCCCTGGATTAAAAAAGTCCTTAAAGGGAAACATTATGCTGATGTGGAAGAGGTGAAACAAACAAACAAAAAACTGCAGAAGCACTAAAAGGCATCAAAAATCATCGAGTTCAAAAACTGTCTTGAGCAGTGGAAATAATGTCTTAGTAGGTGTATTGCATCAAATGGAGAGTACTTTGAAGGGACTGAAGTTTAAACATGTAAGAATAAATACACAATTTTTTAGAAATAAATTCCAGTTTTTAAGGGATCACTCCTTGTACTTTTCAAAATTTTGCTTATAAACAAGAGAACCAGGCAGCTGTAGTATATGTTATGCATGTTGAAAATAACAGACATTCTTATAAGTAATTAACACTTCATACCACCCTTACAGATTCTTATATGTTCAAGTAAATTATTTTGACAACTCTTTTGAATATAATTCTTGGTTAGTGGTAAAGGAGTAACAGTAAGAGCAAGACCCAAATAAAGAATAACACCAAAAATATGTTAATATGACACAGAGGACAAAGCATAACACTCTACTGACCAGGTTTTGAATTAAAATTCGCCTTGTATCAATGAGTGAGAGTGCCTTGAACACAGAACGCACTCAGAAAATGTTTAGCGCCCTTGATAATGCAAAGTACCATCTTAGATTAAAGTGGACTCGTGGACGTAAATGAGACATAGATCCAGACATGCAGACTTAAAAAACTGAATTCGATTGTTATGTTTTGTTCCTCTGTATAGTATCTAACAAAAGGATATTTGTGTAAGCTTTGCAGGATGACATTTATTTCTCATATACCAGTATTTAGAAAACCGTAGCAATATGGAACACTTCTGCAGATTACATCATTTCTCACCCTGTGAGGTTCCTGTTGTCCTCATTTTACCACCGAGTACATTGAGGCTGACAGGTTAAGTTGGGAGCTTTCTCAAGGATGCACAGCTGGCAAGTGGCACAGCTGTGGCTCAAATCTTGGACATAGCTCCAAACCCGTACACTTCCACTGCTGACTTAGCTTTCAAATGGCTTCTTAAGGCTGACAATAAAACCATATGCAATTTTTATGTTTTAACTTTTATGAGAATATACAGTGGTATGTTTGTAGTAGCCTTATTGAGCTATAATTCACATATTATATATTTCATCCATTTTAAGTGCATTTCAGTGATTTTTAGTATATTCGCAGAGTTGTGAAACCATCACCACAATCAGTTTTAGAACATTTTCATGACCCCAAAAGATACTTCATACCTTTAAGCAGTTACTTCCCAATTACCTTCAATTCCCTGGCCGTAAGCAGTCACCAGTTTACTTTCTGTCTGTAGATTTCCCTCTTCTGGACATTTCATATAAATGGAGTCACATGACATATGGTTTTTTGTGACAGTTGTTTTATTTCGCATAATGTTTTCAAGGTTCATTCATGTTGAAGCATGTATTAGTACTTCCTTTCTATTGATGAATAGTATTCTATATGATGATATTTTTGAGGTTTGTTTCTATTTTATGGGCAGGCTATATTTTTTCCCCTGTTATCTTTCAGACTGTGCCCTTTGCCTTTGTTATACCTTTGTTATATGACTCTGTCCATGCACATTGCCAACCCCAAATCTCTAGAAACAGTCATGTTATGGAGTTGCTTCAACAGGCTACTCTAGAAGCCACCTTGCTCTGATTTTACATTAATGCATGGGTTTCTCCTCAGTGAAGAATTTCTTAATCTTCTTTCTCCAACCTGCCTTCATTGCTCACCTCTCCCCTAATCCTTGTAACTGGGCTTGGTAGTGTCAGAACTTCTGGGTGGTTACCATAGTGCCCTGTGCATGTTTTTATCAAAGCAGTGCATCATTTATTATCTGTATTTCTCATTCGTTTAAGCTTTTAGAAGGCAGAGACAGTGTGTTATCATTAATATTTCCAGGCATGTTATTTGGCACATGTTAAGCATTTTCCTAAGTTCTTTGTTGAAGAAATGAAAGAAGGACTCACTGATTTGATAGCCTGCATGGTACTGTGGTTTCCTTGGATCTGTGCCTTTTTGGTGTTGGTCAGGCTTCCCAGAGATGGAGTCTTGTTTTGCACAGGGTAGAGAAGCTTCACCAAGGACCTGCCATCAGTCTTTCTGACCACCTGTCTGGATTGCTGACTGTTACTTGCTCCTACCCTCATCTTAAATGTGCACGTGACTCTCTCTCCTAGATTGCTTGTTGACCGTCTTCATGCTGACCCCCTGACTGAACTGCTGTCTCCCCAGCTCTCACTGTTGTCTTCTGATCTTGGGCTTTAACCTGGCTCTTGAGTGGCCAAGGCTTGAGCCCAGTAAAGGGTGGACAGATAGTCTAGTGTAGGCGTTGCCCTGTTTGTGTGCAGCTTAGAGAATAAGCATGACTATCTTGAACAGGAGACACTGACCAACAAGGTTTTTATTACTCACTGTTGATTAATCAGTGTGGAAAGAGTATTGGATTTGAAATCAAAAGACGCTTGTGGAAAAACAGAATTTCACCACTTCTTAACTCTGTGACCTTGGCAAATCAATTATATGTTTGCTTATTTGTAAAGAATGACTGATTGTTCCTTTTCTGCTTCCTCAAAGGGTTTTGGTGTTTTTGGCCTAAGCCCAAGTAGGTTGAAGTGTTGCATTAAGTTCTGTCCCTTTTTAACCCCTTTTGAAAATATCCCCCGATGGATGGATGGAGAGAGGGGTGGTGTGATGCATTTGCGTTGAGGCTTGCAGTGTATGTGTATTGTAGATCAATGCAGAGCTCTGAGGAGGACAGGATAGGTGGATATTTTGAAATTCTTAAAATTCTTTTTGATGAGTTAGAGGTCAGGGAAGCATTTGCCACTGATGGATATTTTGATGTATGCTAGGATTATGTTTTCTAATTAAAGGTTGCCACCCCCACAACATACATGTTCCACATGTGCTTTTAATTTAGAACTTCTTAATGAGAATAGCCATTTCTGGGCAGAACTTGAGAGAAAATGTCTAAGAGTGGCATCCGCTGTGGTCATCTATTTGAATAATAGGGTTTTAGAAACATTAAGTATAAACATCTTGGGAAGCATTAATATTAAATACCTATTTCGTTAAGTTGCTTAAAAACTTTTTTTATATATTGATTTTAGAGAGCAAGATGAAGGGGGAGAGAGAGAGAGAGAAACATTAATTTGTTGATCTACTTACTTATGCATTCTTTGGTTGATTCTTATATGTGCCCTGGCCAGGGATCAAACCCCCAACCTTGGTGTATTGGGATGACGCTCTAAGTAACTTAGCCACCTGGGCAGGGCCTGAGTTGCTTTGTTAAAGGCCTGCAAAAGTAATTCACCTTTTAAGGTTATTCCTTGAATTAGTATCAGAATTTAATTGCGCAGGACACTATTTGGTTAAAAGAATGAAGGAGTATTATAACATTGAGGTTCCTAGGCAGAGTTAATATACTCTGAACAGTGTTTATTCTATAAATACCTGAGCATTCACAATATATAAAGCGCAGTCCAAGGTGCTAAGGTAAATGAAGGTGAAAAAAAAAAAATCATTGCGTTTACCACCATCTGTTGTTATAGGTGGCTTGTAAAGGAAGCTTTCCTTGTAGAGATAAAGGGTTGGGAGGAGGACCGTGAGGGGAGACAAGTGTGAAAAGGTAAGCTGGGAAAACTTGAACGCGGACCTCGCAGTGCTGAGTACGCCACCTCAGGGTCCATTGCGTGTTTCTGCTGTCGAGGGGTTGTGTTTGCCTTGCTTTGTTTCTCCCTTGTCCCTCACCACCATTGGTCAGAACTACTGATGCAGCTCCTCATGATAATCTCTTCTTTTCTCTCACTGACTTCAGCGTTGCTATTGTAAGTAAGCCCTGTTTTGGCGTGCCAGCAGCAGTTTTCAGGCTCTGACCAGGACCCACAGTAAGAAACGCATTTTATTTTGTAGCCCACCACACACATTCATGCATACGAATTCTCTCAATTGAAACAAAATTTTTAAGAAACAGTGTTTAACGTTTCTAAGCATAATAAACTCAGATCCTTTCTTTTCCCATCTTATCTATTCTTCTCTCCATTCCATTAAAAAAAACAACACAAGAAGTAAAATAAAGTGATCCATTTCACTCCACTGACTTCATGAACCACACATGGTTCACAACCATAGCTAGAAAAACAGGTAGTTTGTCCTTCAAGGAGTTTTTTTGCATATCTCTGTTGTTGAATTATGAGTTGTTTGTAATATTTTCTTATCCTTTAAATGTAGGATCTGTATTGATCTCCCTCTTTTCCAGTCCTGCTATTGATAATTTGTATTTTCTATCTCCTCCTACCCCCCATTAGCATGAGTAGAAGTTTGTCAGTTTTACTGATCTTTTGAAAGATACATTTGGTTTCACAAAATTTCCCTAAGGCACTTTTGTTTTCACTTATTTTATCTTTATTATTTCCTTCCTCTTTCTTTATTCTGTTTCTCATTTCTTAAGTTGGAATATTAAATAATTGATTTGAGACTTGTTTGGAGAGCTACTGCATCTTTTCTGAATATTCAAAATACTTTCTAATTTTCTGTTGATTTTTTTATTTTTTACTTTATTCATTGGTTATTTAGGTAATATGTTGTTTAAGTTTCAAATATTTGAGGAGTTTTCTGATATCTTTCTGTAACTGATTTGTAATTTAATTCCCTTGTGCCAGAGATCTTATTTTGTGTGATTCTAGTTGTTTTCAGTTTTGAATCTTGCCTTCTGTCTCAGAATGTGGTCTGTCTTGGTGAATGTTCCATGTGCACTATTTTTGTTAAAACTGGTCTATCAGTAGTAAACAGGTCAAGTTGGTAGATAGTATTGTTCACATCTTCTCTATTTCTGATCTTCTGTCTTCTTGCTCTGGTAGCTATGGAAAGGGAAATGTTGAAGTCTCCAAATATAATGTAGGATTTTAAAACTTTCCATTCATTTCTATTAGTTTTTACTTCATTTTCTTAATCTTTCCAATAAAATGTGTGTACACTTAGGATTGTTATGAATCCTTTATTATTATGAAATGACCAGTTGTTGTCATTCATTTTTAGCCTTTGGAAATTTACTGAGTTCCTCTGCTCTGCTCGATCCAGTTGTCTCCTTCCTCTTTGAAGAATGAAGAGTTCTTGACTCTGTGATACCAGACCATCAGTTCCATATCCCTGTGACCTTTCCTTTTCTCTCTCTCCCCTGTGTGTTTTTCCTCTGAACTATTGTGATTTCTCAGCTTTCTTTCCTGAAGCCGCTGCTCTCCTCTCTATATAGTACTTGATCTGGGTAATTACCTTTGTCTATATCTCTGTCTGTGACCTTTTCCTCAAGTTGAGACGTTAATGCATTAGCCTGCTGAATACCTTCCTATGATGTCTTATCTGTACTGAAACTCTATCTGCCCCAAATTAAATCCTTCACTTTTATCTTACACTTGTTTTTATTCCTACATTCTCCTAGAAGGTAGCTTCACCATTCTCATGTTTCTTTCTCATTATTTCTCAAATCTATTTTCTTCTCTGAATTCCTTCTATTACAACACTTGACTTTTTATTATCTCTTGTGAGGATTCACAACTTCCTATTGCTCTCTCAAAAAACTGACTTCCTGTACAGCAACTGAGTGATCTCTCCTAATTGTATCTCTGCCCATATTTAACCTTATTTGAAACTGCTTAATTGCACCTGTTATGTATAGATCAAACCTAAGCTTTTTAACATGGCATGTAAGGCCTCTATGGTAGTACCATATCTAATCTGATACACATTTCTCAGTCAACAGGCAGGAACCTTCTAGGGAATAGAAAGATGTGAAATAAATTGTTAGAGAATTTACTTAGTGAATATAAAAACATAGCTGCCGATTGAAAGAAGGTGTGTGGAATGATAGGAAGGGCCATATAATTATTAGCTGTGTGCTAAGTAGTGTTCCAAGTGTTAGTTTTATAACCACATTCAATTTTTTGAGCAAGCCTCTGGGTAGGCATTATTATTATTCCCATTTTAAAGGTGGAGAAACTGAGGCAAGAGAGAGATTAAGTACCTTGTTTCAAGTCTCAGGGGGCAGCCAGGACAGTACAGAGTGGCTCCAGAGAACACTCTCTGGAACAAGAGTTGTACTGCCACCTGAGTGCTGTCCCTTTCTCCCCTGAGAGTGCCAGTGCCAAATCTCAGTGTATCTTCTTATTTTCTGTTTTCTTCCTTCAAGCCATCTATGTGAGACTTCTGACCTTTAAACTGACAAGCAAAAATTGTATCATAGCCATGGGTCTTAATGCTGAGGGAATCATTCTAATTGTAAAGACATACTGTATCTAAGAAGTTTTCTATGATAATAAATTAGCTACTTTGAATATTTCTAGTTAACAAAATGGAGAAAGGATTACCTCAAAGCAACAGAGTGATGCATGTGACTGAGATGGCAACAGATACAGGATAGATTTGTTAAATTGCGAAGTCATAGAAAGACTGGATGGAAACTACTTCACAGATCTAGCAGCTGCAGTCTGCTCCCAGATAAAAGCACAGGCTTTCCTGGTTCCCCTGAAAGTTCCCTATGGGGATTGGAGTCCTAGAGCCACAGAAGATGTCACCCGGTCTGGGCCTGGGCTCTGATGAGTACTTCCAGAAGCTTTGAGTGTTCTCTATGGGCCTTCTGACTCACTCCATGTAACCAATGGCTACTAGAAAGCTCTAGCACATTCCCGGGTGTTTGTGTGAGACTGGGTCACTCAGAGAGGAGTCATCCAGATGAATGTGCCTGACAGGACTGGGTTTGTCTACCTGCAGACTATTCTTGTACCTAGATGCGATGTGTCCTGTGGGATATATGCTAAATTAGACATCATATGTATAAAAAGAAAATGAAGTGATTTTGATTATATGAATATGTGCCTAACTTTCAAGTCAGTTAATAAAACATTAATCATTAGCTTTAAAAAGAGCTCAACTTAAAATAATTATTTAAAATAATATTGACCTGGTATAAAGCTTTTATACTATAATTTAAATTCATTCTGCATTTTTATGAACTTATTATATTTTTCTTGTAAATTAGAAACAATAATATTGTCCACAATTTTTCTGTAAAACTATATACTCAAAATATATATATTTTTTTTCTGTGTAATGTAGAAATACCAGTATGGACTGGGGCAACTGAATGTGTGTGGTCAAATACATCAAAAGATGTTCTATAAAATTTAAACTATTTGCTAAGTCAAGTGGGCGTTTCTGAGCCCATTAATATGAGTTAATTAGAGCTTCCTGTACTTAGATTTTCAGTAGCAACACTTAAGTACTATCTTAGGATCTTTAAATATTTATGAAATAGTTTAGAGAGCTCCTCCTCAAATCAGTACAAACTTGGGAATAAGATCAAGAGCTCTCAGTGTTGAATATACTAAGATATAGTAGGGTGTGCAGACCTGTTTATTCATCCTTTTATCTATTCATTCATTAAACATTTATTGAGTACCTACTACTATTATAGGAATACAGTGATGAATAAGACTGTCTCTTCCTTCTTGGAACAGTGGGGAAACAGATGTGTACACAATCACTACATTTGAGTGCAGTGTGATAGAGGCTTGAGTAATAGTATATAAGGTGCAGTGGAAGTAGTAAAGTCAACTTTGATCTAGAGGAAGACGTCATAGAGCAGATGATCGCAACTGAGTTTTGAAGGTCAAGTTGGAATCCAGGCTGCTGGAGTTGTAGTAACTTTTTACTCTAATAATCTTACTTCCTGGATGTCAACTGAATGAATTCCTAGTGCAAGTATCAGGTTTGCAAGTAGAAAGCTATTATTGATGTCTTCGGATAATTTTCATGAATGAGTATTATATGTCTTTAAAAATTAAGTGTAGTAGTCATTGACAGAGCTAATTTATATTTGTTTTTAAGTATAGAGTACTGTAATATTTGAATATATACAATTATCATTACACTTTGCGTGGATGTGGGTAGATAGAACTTAAACATTTTTTGAATATTAAATTCTTTTAAAAAGATTTTGTTCTCCTTTTGAGTGGAAGTTTTCCTTACTATCTTAATGGTATTACATCACAGAAATTCATGCTTGTTTTTAGTGTAGCAAGCTGCTCTTTGATCAGTGTTGGGAAGAGTCTTGGTTTTCTTATTGAATATATAAAAGGCATAATACCTGGCATTCTTCCTGATATTGTTGAGAAGGCTTTGGAAGGTAAGGAGCAGTGGCTTGTGTCCCAGCTATGGAAGAGAGAAAGCTATTCATTAATTTACACACTTAACGGATATTAATAGAAGACACACTTAGGACCATGCTAAGTTCTAGGAGTGGTTCAGTGAATACAATAACAATTCCTGTTCTCAAGGACTTTTACCCTCAGTGAGTAAATATCTATGATGTGAGGCAGTTTCAGAATATTATACAGTATTCCCTCACTTATTGTAGGTATTAAGTTCTAGACACCCCTGCGATAGGTGAAAATCTGCGAAGTAGGAACCTTACATTTATTTTAGTATTTATATATATTTTAAGGCTTTATAAACCTTCCTACACACTTATAAACTGTTCCCAGTCCCTTATTAACCATTCCCATTCCCTTATTAACCTTTTCTACACTTTTATAAACACTACTTATGTTTTTAAACATATCCTACACTCTGAAACCTACGTAACTTTAACAACATACATATACAGTACCTCAAAATCCCGCGATATAGCGAAAAATCCATGATAAATAATTAAATATAACATTTTAAAAAATCCCACGATACAGTGAGGCTGTGATAAGTGAACCACTATATGAGAGGGACTACTATACATACTGTTTTGTGAGTAAGTAAGCACCAGGTCTGCAGGACCTAACTCTTTCGGGAGGAGTCAGGAGGACTCCTACATGAGATGTAGCTCAAACTGAGAGCTAAAGGTTGAATTGAAATACACCAGATTAAGTGGGTGGGATATGAGTTGTGGTTGTGGATAGGCTGTAGACCAGCGGTTCTCAACCTGTGGGTCGCGACTTCTTTGGGGGTTGAACAACCTTTTAACAGGGGTTGCCTAAGACCATCAGAAAACACATATATAATTACATATTGTTTTTGTGATTAATCACTATGCTTTAATTATGTTCAATTTGTAACAATGAAAATCGTCGGCAGCCGTCCGTCTCGAGAGACGATGGTGTAGCTTCTTAAGAGTCTATCTGCACCGCCGAGAATGGCTGTGCAGTCCGACTCGGGAGTGACACGGTATCTGTCTCCTCCCGTGTTGAATCGACATCTTGCGATGACGCTGGAGTGTCCTCTCCAGTGAAGCTGAAGCTACAGAGCCTGGGCAGGGTGATATGGAGGATCTGCTGTTGCCCATGCAGCAGACCCCCCCTCTCTTCGCAGCTGAAGGATCCAAGGGAAAGACGGAGTCAATACAGCTTGGCTTCAGGTGCGCCGCAGGAGTTGCCGGTGTTGACTACAACGTCAAACCGCCTTAGGGACTCCGGCTCCGGATTTTCTGTCGGGGTTTACTCCCTTAGCCTTTCCCCTGAAGAGGTATGCCGCAAGGCAGCGGAGGTTTTTTGGAGTCGGAGTTTTCCTTCTCTGATGTGCCCTGACTGGAAGATCGAACCAGCGACACTTAGCTCGCAGGCCGACGCTCAATCCACTGAGCCAAACCAGCCAGAGCAACAATGAAAATACATCATGCATATCAGATATTTACATTATGATTCATAACAGTAGCAAAATTACAGTTACGAAGTAGCAACGAAAATAATTTTATGGTTGAGGAACTGTATTAAAGGGTCGAGGCATTAGGAAGGTTGAGAACCACTGCTCTAGGCACAGGAAAAGGCATTGGCACATTTAGGAAACTCTGGGTTACTCATGACATCGAGATCATTGAGAGTAAGGCTGTTGGAACAGTGAGAGGGTGTCTGGAGAGGAAGTAACGTTCTGATTAAGATGGACGTTTGAGCCATGGTAAGATATTTTGAAGTGTCATCCTCTGAGTAACGGGGATATAAAGGTTGAAGAGTTTTAAGCACAGGAATGTGGGACATTAATGGATTTGCATTTCAGTAAGATGAAAATGATGTCAGTGTAGAGAACAGCTCCAGGGAGGGTAGGGTAGAGGGGCCGTGAAGACATAGAGGCAATTTAGGAAGCTGTAGCAGTTGTCCAAGTGCCTTGAATCAGGGTAGTGGTGGCAATAGGGACAGAGAAGATGAATTAAGGTACCATCCACATTGGTTTGATGACTTATGTTTCCTTATTAATTTTCATTAGTTCTTACCATTCAGCTCACTTTTCTGCTAACATAAGTCAACATCCGAAGTCATAATTAATCCATATCATCAGCAGGCATCTAGAGGCTTCTCTCCCTATGCAGATCCACTTTTTCTTCTCATCTGACATTATCTTTGAACTTTAGGCACCCCCAAACTCTTCTTCTCTGCCCTTTGTGTCTCAAAGCCTGCCATTTCAATGTCTGCTTTTCATCTTGCTCTCTGGAAACCTAGATGTTCTTTGAAGATTTTACTTTCCTGGTATCTTCTTCCTTCAGAAGCTTCCAGCTCTTTTTAAGGATTTCTGTGCGTTTCTCCTAGTTGGTCTTAGCTATAGGTTTTCTTGTTCCTCCCTCTGACTCATGGAAGGCATTAGAACTTTCTTCTAAAGTAATTTTTTTTACCTCTATTTCTGTTACTATTCCATATCTGCCTACAAGAGGTCTTAACCTAGGGTTTATGGACCACCATGGGGTTTGTGGTAAAATTTATGGTGTGCTTAAACTTGAGTAGGAAAAGAGTAAACTTAAATGTTTTTTCTTTTTGGTTAATCTTTAAGTGAAATTCAGTGTTTTTAAAACTTATCAATAAGGGTACACTAACCCCCACTCAGTAGGATTTGGCCTGTGCCTTTATTACCACAGAAATCATAGATGTTTTCAAAACATATTGTAGTCACTAACAATACTTCAAAATATGGTTTTTATTCAGCGCAGTTGAAATTAGATTTTGTTACCTCTTGTTATGTAATGCATTCATGGAGATGAATAGATATTACTATATTACAATATTTATTTTCATAACCCCATTTCACTTATTTTTTTCATAATTGTATATATTTTAGGCATGTAAAAGTATTCTCTGAGGATCTCTGTATTAGTCACTTATTGCTATATAGTAAATTATCCCAAAACTAAGTGGCTTAAAATAATAATAAACACTTTAACATTTCACAGTTTTTTGGGTCAAAAAATTGGAATCATCTTAGCAGGATGGTTCTGGTTTGAGGTCTTTGTGAGATTGTAATTAGGGCATTGGCTCAGGCCATCGTCATGTGAAGCACTGAGGGAGCTGGAGAACCCCTTTCCAGAGGGCTTCACTTCTGACTGGCAAGGCAGTGCCCATTAATGCCGGGAGGCTTCAGTTCTTCCCCATGCGGCACCTCTGCTGGGTGCTTGTAACACTTGGCTGTAGAATACATATTGCATGTTGTAACTTACTTTCCAGAAATTGAAACAGTGAATGGCCAACCCCCTGTACCCCCCATTATAATATCTCTTTGTAATAGTGATGTCAGTAGCATTTTAATAAAGACCATGGAACAGGCAGGCATAGCATTTAGCTGGTAAGATGTGCCATCTCCTGTAATTCTCACTCATATCAGCCTCAAAGGGGTCCCTGATGTATTTCCTTTCCAAAGCCTCTCTTGAGGTTTTCTCCTCCCAGAATTATTCACTGGTTCCTATCTGTTGCTGATTCACATAGCTTAGGATTTTCTTGGGGGTTGCTTACATATTTTACCTTAATTTATAATTAGTTCTTTATTATATATTTCCTCCCTCAAGTGGTAAACATCCATCTGCAGCGATGGCACTACATTTTATATATTTTATCATCCAGTAGTTACTCATTCATTCATGCCTTCAACAAATACTAATTGACTGCTAGCTATCTGCCAGCTACTGTGCTATAGGATGAACACACACCAGTAGCTGTAATAGCTACCCATTACTGTGGAAAAATTATCCTCCCCAATTACCCTAAATTTAATAACCAAAAACAGCAATCATCTCATACTGTTGCCTTAGATAGGAATTTGGTAGTTGCCGAGCCAGGTGATTCTAGCTTGGGGTCTCAGAAGTTTGCAGAGAAGACTTTGACTAGAGCTTTTTAAAAGTATGCTTTGCGGAGCTCTGTGTTAGCCATCTACTGCTGCATGATATATTAGTTATCTGAAGGCTCAGCTGGGGCTTCCAAGACAGTGCACTCACAGGAGTGTTGGCTGGAGGCCTCCATGCTGCTTTAGCTTCTGTTGCTCGGTTCTGGGCCTCCCCGTAGGCTGTCTGGAGTGTCCTCTTGATCTGGCAGCTGGCATACCCCAGAGCATGGGATCCTAAATGGAGTGAGACAAACCTGTACTGTCTTTTATGATCTAGTCTTGGATATCGTAGTATCCTATTGGTTACACAAGTCAGGATCGCTGGGAGCCCTTTTAGAGACTGGCTGCCACAGTGACTAAAGCAATTCGTTGTTTGTCTAGCATGGCACTTACATTTTAATGGAAGAGTCAGCAATTATAAATGAAATAGTCACAGGCTATCATATGTCATGTGAAACTACATATAAAGGGAAAACACTGTGCTGTGATAGAGAATGGGGAGTGTTTAGACATATAAGCTACCCTAGAGGAGTTAGCTAAGGCATTTCTGACCTGTTAACCCAAGGCCTAAGGGTCATTGTAGTTTTATTTGCTGTTATCAACTCATTGTGATAGGTACTAATGTGAAAGTTTTAAGTGGTTTGGTTAGGATAACACAGCAAGTAGTTGGGCAGGATTCATAAGTCAGACTCCAGAGCGATGTACAGTACAGTATTCCCTCACTTATCACGGGTGTTACATTCCAGACCCCCCACGAAGTAGGAACTTTACATTTATTCTACACTCTTTAACCTACGCAACTTTAATAACATAAGTATACAGTACCACAAAATCCCGCGATATAGCGAAAAGTCCGCGATAAATAATTAAATACAATATTTTTAAAAATCCCGTGAAACAGTGAGGCCACGATAAGTGAACCGTGATATAGAGAGGGACTACTTATCGCGGCCTCACTGTATCACGGGATTTAAAAAAA
The DNA here is from genome assembly GCF_987537825.1 of Furipterus horrens. Lineage (NCBI taxonomy): Eukaryota > Metazoa > Chordata > Mammalia > Chiroptera > Furipteridae > Furipterus > Furipterus horrens. The sequence continues at coordinate 34,349,348 of NW_028327182.1, forward strand.
TATTATATTTAATTATTTATCGTGGATTTTTCGCTATATCGCGGGATTTTGTGGTCCTGTATACTTATGTTGTTAAAGTTACGTAGGTTTAAGACTGTAGAATATGTTTAAGAACATAAGTAGTGTTTATAAAAGTGTGGAAAAGGTTAATAAGGGGGTGGGAAAGGTTAATAACGGGCTGGGAACTATTTATAAGTGTGTGGGAAGGGTTTATAAAGCCTTAAAATATATATAAATACTAAGATAAATGTAAGATTCCTACTTTGTGGATTTTCACCTATTGCGGGGGTTCTAGAACGCAATACCCACGATAAGTGAGGGAATATGTATTTAATCATCAAGTTGCTATTTAGTAATGAAGCTAATTAACAAGTAAAGTATTTAAACTGTTAGGTTTTCCCCTCCTCTTAAATATAGTTCAAGATTGCATGGAAATCGATAATTTTAATGATATCTTTGCCTTCGATTTTAAGTATATATTCACATAGAATTGATTCTGTAATTACAATGAACTTTTATTTGCTCAATAATTCTTCTGGATTATATGAAAATATCAACTCACTTTGGGTTCTAAGGAAATGTGTTTATGATCACACATAGTTTTCCAGACTTTTCAAGTTGTAAGATGAATAATAATTACAATATCTCCCTTTTGTTTTAAATTAAAAGTTCTTCTGTTTTTAAAATGTTGTAAGAGTTAAAAATTGTTTTCGCTGTTACCGTGTCATGCTATAGCTAAAAATCTAGGTAGTTTATAAGAGCTTGTTTTTTGGTTTAATTAATTTTATTTAAACTTTCATTACTGATTATTATTGTGAGATAATACTCAGTAGGGTGCTCATTTAATTTCCCCCGAAGATAAGTGATATTAATTTATAAAACTCAGTATACCCCAGACACAGCTGTAGCCATATTAATTAAGTGTGGTGCACCACCTCAAATAACATTATAATAGAATTCCCTCAGTCTTGTGTGTTTAAACAATTCTTCAGCAAAGGCAAGTTGTTTGTACTTCATCTACTTGGATTATGTTTCTAATTCATCTTTAAGACAAGAATTTCAAAAGTAGCTACACAAGTGCACAAATTGTAAAAGACACATAGTCCCAGCCAAATTGCCAAATACAAAATAACAACCATTTATAGTCAGTATGAGGGGGATTTCTATTGTGTTTTTATGTATAAAAGATTTTTAAAGTTTGGTTTTATGTTTTATTGTGCCTTTCTTTAAGCAAATTCTATGTGCAATTCTATGGAAGATAAATTAGTGATTTTTTTCTTTTTTTATTTACGAGTAGAGGAGACATAGTATCAGCAATTTTAAAAAGTGGAATTTCTCATTTCATTTAAAATGAGTTGATAGTAAAATTCACTTTGCACCTAACTTTGTAATAATGTCTCAGTTATGTGGAATCTACCTGTAGTGCTCAGTGGAGCATCACATACCTGAGAACACTTTTACTTTAAGCCTGAGGTATTCAAGAAATTCAATTTACTGTTCTAGTATAGGAGGAAGGGATGTACTTATTTTTCTCATATAGTTCCTTATTTTGTCTTTCATGTCTTCTAATCAGGGAAAATAGATAAAAGCATTGTAATGAAATTATGAAACACTGATCTTTTGTATCTCATATTACTGTTTGGATGTTTGAAGATTTAGAAGCTAGAAGAGGGATATGCTAATTTTTCCTGTCTTGCCTTTAGCTAGCTATGCTAGTGATAATGTGCAAATTTGTTTTTCTACTTGGATAAAATTCACCCCCTTCCCCAGAATTTAAGTGCCAAGAGTATGGGGTAGGTGTGTTAATTCTATTTTATTATTATTGTACATATTCTGATATTGTTTATTGATACAAATGCAATTTACTAAAAACATAATAGGTTGATTTGTTTCCCTTTATGCTATTTTGTAAGTCATCAACTACTATGAAATTTTTATGTATAAATGGTTTGGAGTTTGTCCTTTATTATTTAGACATGCATTCATTTTGATGTTATTGTTCAAGCTCTTAGCACAGTACTTGACATATAGAAGAGACTCAATAAATATTAGCAATTGTAATTTTTATGACATTTACAGATTTTTATTTAAGAAAGTTTTTTTTTTTTTTTTGTGTGTGTGTGTGTGTGTATGAAAACTAAAATTTTTTATTTCTTCTACCACTGCTGGAATCATTAAGTTACGTAATCACACATCAGCTTGTGAATTGTTTAAGCTTACTATTCTCATTCATTGACATGTTCACATTTATAATATTGATTTATTACTGATGTTTTGCTTAATTTCATGTCATAGGTTTAGCATATTAATCAAGTTACACTTTGGTGTGTGATGAGGAGTCAGCAAAGTTTTCACACTGAGGAACTGTTAGTACTTATATAGATAGTATAGAAGTGGTAATTCAAAAGAGAGTAACTAGTCTCATTTCTTAAAAACAATGTTCTTTGGCATCTCCTAGTTTTTTAAAACAAATATGAAGAATTGGGGTACTAATGTATGTAGGTGCAATCACTTGTGGAAATATATTCATGTGAAGACATTTTATGTTTCCGGGTTATTCCTAAATACAGCATGTTTATCTTGGTAAGTTGGATATCCCCTTTCTTTGCTACTGTAATACATTGTACATACCTTTTGCTGCATTTTCTATATTGCTGTATAATTTCCTGTTTATGTGCTTGTCTCCTTCATTAGTTTGTTTGTTATTTATGTCGTAAATAGCTCATTTATCTTTGTATCACTAACATCAAACAGAAGAATAACCTCTTCTGTGCTCTTCATTTCTATTTGTAAATCTGGGATTCCATTTGGTATAATTTCTTGGTGGCCTGAAAAATTGCTTTTGACACTTTGTATTATAGGTCTTCTGCAGGCATTTTCTCTCACCTTTTGAGTGTCTGAAAATGTTTTAGTTTTGCTTCTATTTATGAAAGATATTTTTACTGGACATAGAATCCCAGGATTGACAGTATTTTTATTTTGGTACTTTATTATTTTTATTATTATTTTTTGAGTTAATCTTTATTGTATTTTTTTTTAACATTACCATTTAGTCCCCTTATACTCCCTCCCCCCAGCAATCACCACACTGTTGTCCATGTCCATTGTCATTTTTGCACAATGCCTCCATCCCTAACCTCCCCCCTCCCCCTTAGCTGTCATCCTGCTCTCCATCTACAAGTCTGTCCCCTTTTCCCTTTTTAGTTCAGTTTGTTAATTAGATTCCACATATGAGTGAAATCATATGATATTTGTCTTTCTCTGACTGGCTTATTTCATATAGCATAATGTTCTCCAGGTCCATCCATAGTGTTGCAAAGGGTAAAAAGAATTTTTTTTTACAGCTGAGTAGTGTTTCATTGTGTAAATGTCCCATAGTTGTTTTATCCACTTATCTACTGATGGACACTTGGGAGATTGTAAATAATGCTGCAATGAACATAGGAGTGCTTATGTTCTTTCGAATTAGTGTTTAGGTTCCTTGGGATATATTCCCAGAAGTGGGATCACTGGGTCAAAAGTCAATAACTTTTTGAGGTATCTCCATACTGCTTTCCACAGTGGCTGCACCAGTCTGCGTTCCCACCAACAGTGCAAAAGGATTCCCCTTTCTCCACATCCTTGCCAACACTTGTTGTTTGTTGATTTATTGATGATAGCCATTCTGACAAGTGTGAGATGGTTTTAATTTGCATTTCTCTGATGATTAGTGATGTTGAGCATCTTTTCATACGTCTGTTGGCCATCTCTATGTCCTCTTTGGAGAAGTGTCTATTCAGGTCCTTTGCCCATTTTTTAATTGGCTTGTTTGTTTTCTTTGGTGTTGAATTTTGTAAGTACTTTACAAATTTTGGATATTATTCCCTTATCAGATGTATCAGTGAATATGTTCTCCCATTCTGTGGGTTGTCTTTATTTTGTTGATGACTTCCTTTACTGTGCAAAAGACTTTTGGTTTGATGTAGTCCAATTTGTTTATTTTTTCTTTGGTTTCCTTTGCCTGAGGAGATATATTTGATAAAATATTGATACGAACAATGTCTATTATTTTGCTGCCTGTATTTTTTTCTAGTATTTTTATGTTTTCAGATCTAACATTTAAGTCTGATCCATTTTGTATTTATTCTTGTGTGTGGTGTAAGAAGGTGGTCTAGTTTCATTTTTCTGCGTGCATTTGTCTAATTTTCCTAACACCATTTATTGAATAAGCTACCTTAAGCCCATTGTATGTACTTGCTTCCTCTGTCAAATATTAATTGATTATAAAGGTGTAGGTTTATTTCTGAGCTCTATTATTCTGTTGCATTGATCTATATGTCTGTTTTTTTGTTTTTTTTTTTGCCAGTACCATACTGTTTTGATTACTATGGCCTTATAATATAGTTTGATATTAGGTAGTGTGATTCCTCCAACTTTGTTTTTTCTCAGGATCACTGTTGCTATGTGGAGCCTTTTGTGGTTCCGTATGGATTTTTGAAATATTTGTTTTAGTTCCGTGAAATACATCATTGAAATCTTGTTAGGATTGAGTTGAATATATAGATTGCTTTGGGTAGTATGGGCATTTTAATGATATTAATTCTTCCTATCCATGAATACAGTATGTGCTTCCACCTATTTGTATCTTCTTTAGTTTCTTTCCTCATTGTCTTATAGTTTTCTGAATACAGGTCTTTTACATTCTCGCTTATGTTTATGCCTAGGTATTTATTCTTTTTTGAAGCAATTGTGAATGGGATTGTTTTCTTAATTTCCCTTTCTGTTATTTCATCATTGGCATATGAAAATTCAACTGATTTCTGGATGTTAATTTTCAATCCTGCTACTTCACTGAATTCATTTATTACTCATAATAGTTTCTTTGTGGAATTATTGGGGTTCTCTATGTACAGTATAGTGTCATATGCAAATAAACACAGTTTTACTTCTTCCTTTTCAATCTGGATGCCTTTTATTTCTTCTTTTTGTCTGGTTGCTGTGGCTAGGGCTTCTAGTACTGTATTGAATAAGAGAGATAAAAGAGGACATCCCTGTTTTGTTCCCAATCTTAAGGATGAACACTTGTAGTATTTGCCTATTGGGTATGATGCTGACAATGGGATTACCATATGTTTAGGTATGTTCCCTCTAACCTCACTTTTCTGAGGTTTTTTATCATAAGTGGGTGTTGGATTTTATCAAATGATTTTTCTCTATTGATATGATTATGAAGTTTTTATCCTTCACTTTGTGTACGTAGTGAATCTCATGTATTCATTTGTAAATGTTGCACCAAACTTGCATTCCCGGAATAAATCCCTCTTTATCATGGTGTGTGATCTTTTTGATGCATTGGTGTATTTGGTTTTCTAATATTTTGTTGAGGATTTTAACATCTATGTTCATCAGGGATATTAGCCTATAGTTTTCTTTCTTTGTAGTGTCTTTATCTGGTTTTGGAATTAGGATAATGTTGGCATCATAAAATGAGTTTGGGAGCCTTCCATCCTCTTGAATTTTTTTGAAATAATTTGAGAAGGATGAGTGTTAGTTCTTCTTGGAATATTTGGTAACATTTGGTCTGTCTTAGAAATGTTCCATGTGCACTTGAAAAATATGTATATTTTGCTTTGGGGTGAAATGTTCTAAAGATATAAATTAAATCCATTTGATCTAGTGTGCCGTTTAAGGCCGCTCTTTCCTTGTTGATTTTCTCTGGAAGATCCATCCATTGAAGTCAATGTGGTGTTAAAATCCCTGACTATGACTGTATTTCTGTTGATCTCTCCTTTTATGTCTATCAAGATTTACTTTACATATTTAGGTGTTCCTATGTTTAGGATGCATAAATAATTTATTAGGGTTATATTCTGTTTTTGGATTGTTCTTTTTATTATTATGTAGTGTCCTTTTTCTCTTACTCTAGCCTTTGGTTTAAAGTCTATTTTGTCAGTTCTAAGTACTGCTACCCCAGCTTTTTTCCTGTCCATTTGCATGAAATATCTTTTTCCATCCCTTTACTTTTAGTCTGTGTGCATCTTTCGATCTGAGATGGGTCTTTTGAAAGCAGCATATATATGGGTCTTTTTTTCTTATCCATTCAGCTACCATATGTCTCTTAGTTGAAGCATTTCAGCCATTTAATGTGATTGTTGATAGATATATATTCAGTGCCATTTTATTGTTAGACTATTTTCCTCTTTTTTTTTTTTTTTTCTTTTCCTTTCTCCTTCTTAAAGCAAGACTTTGAATATTTGTTGCGGTACTGGTTTTGTGTTAATAAAATCCATTAGTTTTTTTTCTTGTCTGGGAAGCTCCTTATTTCTTCTTCAATTTCAAATGATAGCCTTGCTGGGTAAAGTAACCTTGGTTGTAGGTTCTAGCTTTTCATCACCATGAGTATTTCATGCCACTCCCTTATGATCTGAGATGTTTCCATTGAGAACTCTGATGACAGTCTATTGGTGCTCCTTTTTATGTAACTACCTGCTTTTCTCTTGCGGCTTTTAGTATTCTCTCCTTGTCTTTAAGTTTTGTCACTTTAATTATGATGTATCTCAGTGTAGGCCTCTTTGGGTCTTACTTGTTTGGGACTCTCTGAGCTTCCTGGATTTGTGTGTCTTTTGTTTACCAGATTAGGAAAGTTTTCGGTCATTATTTCTTCAAATAGGTTCTCAATCCCTTGCTTGTTGTTTTCTCCTGGTATTCCCATTATGTGGATGTTGTTATGCTTCATGTTTTCCAGACTGTTTCTTAAGATTTCCTCATTTTTTAAAATTCTTTTTCCTTTTTGCTGCTCTGCCTGGGTGTTTTTTTCTATCCTGTCTTCGAAATCATTGATTTGATCCTCTACTTCTTCTAAACTGCTGTTCATTCCTTCTGTTACAGAACCCCTGGGCTGCTCCAGTTGAAAACAAACCCACGGGCTTTTTAGTTAGGGGCCCGATTGCCCGCCGCCAAAATTATAACTCTCAATACCAGAGTTTGGTGAAAAGAAAAAGAATTGTTTATTTAACAGTTATATAGATTTAGTTATTTGCGGATTTCTGTTATTAAGTCTTATGCTCTTTAAAACACCCACAAACACATATCCTTGCCTCCCCCCCTTCCAAACCAGGCTAGTTTTAGGAAAGTCACAGAAACCGTTTCCCTACTTTCCAAACACAGTTCAGCTTTACCAGCAGCTGCCAATCATTCAATCTGATTGGGGAGGTCCTTTCTGTGCTGTGGTGCCCTCCAGCTCTCAATGCAGGACCGCCTGGATTCTCAGCCTCCTTGCCAACTGCCTTCTTCCTGCAAACCGCGCGGATCTCCTCTCCTTCTCAAAACCGCATGGCGAGAGCCTCTTAAAGCAGCCTGGAGACCCCTTCTCCAAGCCACATGGAGAAGGCCCCTTCACCAAGCCACGTGGAGGGAGCACACGAGAGAGCGAGAGAGCGAGAGCGAGCGTGCGGGCGCGCCAGAGAAAGTGTCAGAGCGCCAGAGCCAGAGCGCGAGTGAGAGCCCGAGTCAGAGAGCGGGAGTGTCTCAGAGTGAGAGCACGAGCGAGAGCCAGAGAGAGTCTCAGAGAGAGAGCACGAGCGAGAGCCAGAGAGAGTCTAAGCTAAAATGTCTGCAGCTGCTTATATATCCCTGACTGCGTCATCTGACGCAGTGGGCGTTGCAAACAGTTCTGACCATTCACAGAACTTTACGTAGGCTCTGTGTGCTTTTTCCATACTGTCCCCTGGTTCAAGACTCCTCCCATCTGCCTGAGGCTTTGGATGCATTAAAGCCATTTTGCATAAGAAAGACAGTAGCCACCAGCCTCAGGCATGTGGAAGCATTTGAAAAGCTGTTTACTTCTCCTCATCCCCCAGCTGCAAGCTCTGGGGATTTTTGAACTCCCTTGTTTCTGTAGCACTTCCATGTTTTATTTATTTCAGATATTACCTTCTTTATTTGTGACTCTTTTTTATGGTTTCTATGTCTTTTTTTCATGCCTTTGGTTATTCTTATAATCATTACTCTAAACTCTTGCTCTTAAAAGTGGCTTGCCTCCATATCATCTGGTTTTTCCTCTGGAGAATTCTCTTGTTCTTTCATTTGGGGTCTGTTTCTTTGTCTTCCCCTCTTGGCTGCTTCTTTGTGTTTGTTTCTATGTATTAGGTAGATCTGCAAAGATGGTGGTGACGGACGTTGGTAGATGCTGCTTGTGACTGTCCCTAGTCAACTGGCTTGGAGCTATTAGCGATCCATAGTATGTGGTTCCCTCTCCTGGGCCTATTTGTGTGCAATAAGAACCAGGCTGTGGACCAAGGCCAGCTCTTACCAGCACCTGGCCCTGCGGAGGGTCAGCTGAAGTCTTATAGACTTAACTAATGGGGCAGAATACTTCCTATTGGCAGGGCTGTTGCTTCCTCTCAGGCTGATGCCACCAGGAGAGGAGTGGTCTGCCTGAGAAAGATGGCTCCAGCAGTATGGGGAATGACTCAGCACAGGGATCCTGGCAGCTGTTCCTTCAGTTCTCTCCCCAGGGCCACCAGACCCAGACTCTTCTGAAACATCTCTAGTCCACTCTGCCTTCCCTCTGCTGGAGCCCAGGGTAAATGGCTGCAAAGAAAATTTTGTGAATTGACCCTTTGAGAGGCTGTCTGAGGCTCCAGCCATCTCTCCCTATTGGCTTTTCATAACTGGATGTTACCTGGGTTCCTTTCCTGGCTCTGGTGCTGTAGGCTGGGGAGCCCAGCTTGAGGTTTAGATCCCACACTTTTTGGGGTAACCCCCTCAGTCTCTGAAATATCCCTCCAGAACTTCAGCTGCCACCCTTTGGGATCCCAGCCAGCTCTTTCATGCCTCGTCCATAATGCCTACCAGTCATGCTGGGGTGAAGTGGATTCTTCTGTCTTTGGTTACAAGGCTTCTCTCCAGCTAGTGTTCAGCTGGTTATTCAGGATGATTTCTCTACAATTTAGTTGTAATTCCAGATTGGTCTTAGGAAAGGTTAGTGTAGCTTTCACTTACTCCTTTGCCATCTTGGATCTCTTCCTTTGTTACTTTAAAGATGCCATTCCATTGTCTTTACTTTATTATTGTTCAATTACAGTTGTCCCAATTTTCCCCCTTTTCTCTCCCTTGCCCCAACTACACCTGCTCCCACAGTCAGTCCCCACCCTGTTGTCCATGTTCATGCCCATTTATACTTGTTCCTTGACTAGACCCTTCCTCTTCTTTCCCCTGTTACCCAACTCCCACCTCCCGTCTGGTTGCTGTCAATTCCTTATTTCCACATCTTTGGTTCTATTTTGCTCATTTGTTTGTTTTGTTCATTAGGTTCCACTTATAGGTAAGATCAGATTGTATTTGTCTATTCACTTATTAGGTTGAGTGAGAGAGACTCTGGGTCCCTCGGAGTGGATGAAGAAACTACTCAGAGACTCTCCATCTGAGGAAGGAAGGGAGGGGGTTTTCTCTAGTGGAAAATTGCCCCCCTTTTCTTTATTAGCCAAGGTTTTTATCCACTTTCCACATAGGGAAGTACTTAAGGAAAATACGTAGCACTTCCCCAAATGGTAGGGAGTGAAAGGGAAATGCAGATTAATACAGGGTTGAAACTTCCAGGTATTTTACACAAGGTCAAAAGCATTTCCTCTTACTTAATTGTTCTGTTTTTCACATTTTACTGACAAGGATTTGAGGCTTTACAGAGAAAAACAGAGCAGGTTCCCTTTTCCTTAAAAGTCACTTTGCATTTCTATTCTATCTCTAAAATCCCCCAGAGGGTAGGATTCAGAGCAGGCCTGGGAGACAACCTGCCCAGCTGGGGGCAGCTCCGCACAGCGGTCAGAGCCTCTTAAACCAAGCCTGTCTGCTTCCCACATCTCCCCATGTCTGTCTGTCCCCCACAGTTGAGTAGTTTTTTGGTGGAGCCTATGCCATTCCATTGTCTTTTGCTGCCATTGTTTCTGGTAAGAAATTAGTTATCATTTGTGTCTTTTTCTTCCTGTGTATATAATGTCTTCATTTCTATGACTGCACTTTTATGGTTTGGCCTTTATTTTTATTTTTTTAATTTTTAATTTTCAGCAGTTTTACTAGGAGGTGCCTGGGTGGTACTTTTTGTTTGTTTTTTGTTTTTAATAGAACAGTTATCTTCTGATATGTCTTCTGTACTATTCTCACTCTCTCTTCTGCTTGTACCCCAATTGCACTTATGTTATAATATTTTGTATTGTATCACAGATCTTGGTTGCTATGTTCTTTTTTGTTTTGGTTTTTCTCTTTCCATTCTTTTTTCTCTTTGTCGTGGTTTTCACACTTTCCTTGATCTGTGTGTTTAGGTTCACCAGTTCTTTCTTCAGCAATGTTTAGGCTCTATTAAGCCCATCTAATGAATTCTTCACTTCTGACCCATTTTTCATTCTAAAAGACATTAAAAAAGTTTTTATGACCTAGCTGCTGAAATTCACCATCTCTCATGCATGGTGTTCACTCTTTTCATTATATTTTTTATCTTTTATATCTTTTGTTAGTTTTATAAATCTTACTTTAAATTGTCTCTTTTAATTCCACCATCTAGGCCATGTCTGGGTCTGCTTCTTTTGACTGGGGGGACACATTTTCTTGATCTTTGTGCTCCTTGTAGTATTTGATCATATGGTGGATGTGTAAAAAAATTATAGTACAAATTAAATAATATTTGCTTCCAAAAAAGTCATGCCCTCCTTTCAGGTGGCTAGAATGGGTCAATGCGATCTCCAGTTGAGCTGGGTTTTGGTTTCCTTCCTGCTTTAGTTGGATTCAGCTCATTTTTGGCCTCCAATGTTTTGAGGGCTTGGGATCTGAGCAGTAATGTGTTTTTTGACTTTACAACTGAACCACTAGCTTTATCTCTGTTTTAAAGTCCTGATGCCCATTTGTAGGGTTATGGTAGAGTTTTCTTTATGTTTTCAGTTCCACTTCTGGCTCTCTTGTTTTTTTAGGAAATCTCTCACTGACTTGATGTCCTTCCCCCAGGCTCCAATGTGTTACTGGGATTTCTCTCAGATTGTTTGTTTAGACCAGAGACTTCAGAGGGAGAGACCTGTCAGGCCTTGAGAGATATCTTGTTCAGCTTTCCTACCCTCCCCGCCCACTGACATGCTACCCCATAGAGCTGGTGAAGATTTCAGGTCAGGGTTTAGTAGATGGGTGCAAACTTGCTCTATGGCTGGGGCTTTGTGACCAGGGCTCCTTGGAGTTCTAGTCTCTCATGCCAGTGCCCATGCTCCTGTCAGTAGTAGTTCATTAAAAATTTGGTTTTTCTTTACCTTTAGGTGCTTCTTTTTCAGCCGTTTGTTAGTGATGAAAGCACCTGTCTTTTTTTTTTTCTCACCTGAGGACATGCTTATTGATTTTTTGAGAGAGGGGAAGAGAGGGAGAGAGAGGGAGGGATAGAAACATTGATATGAGAGAGAAATATCAATTGGTTGCCTCCCGTACTAGTCACAGCCAAGGACTAAACTAAGCCTGTCACTTCTTCATAGTTCTTGCAGGTTTTCTGGTGACCTCAGCTCCCTGATGGCTTGAAGTCAACAGCTACTACAATTCTGTAGTTTTTGTGGCATGTTTTGGTTGTTAGGATGGGAGCAGTGGTGTTTTGTGACTGTTTTCTAAATACTACTGGAAGCTGTCATATTTGTAGTACTTTACTGTTTGCATGTTAGATGGACGATGTGTGATTGTGGTACATAGCATTTTTCTTAGGCATTATCATCATTTAAAGACCTATTTTGAAAGATAATCATTATTATCTTTGTATCATTATTTGAAGACATTTTGTTTCATTAGTTAAGTGACTTGTTCTTTTGAGAATTTTAAGAGTTGTATTTCTTTAATGGGCTATACTTGTTCTAGTCTATAGAACTTTCTGTGACGACAGAAATGTTCTATAGGTGCTTAGACCAGCACGGGAGCCACTAGCTAGACATGGCTCTTGAGCAGCACTTGGTATATGGCTAGTGCAACTAAGGAACTGAATTTTAATTTATGTTTAAATAGCTACATGTAGCTAGTGGCTACCGTAATGAATATAGCACAGGTCTATGTAGTATACATATTATGGCAATAAAAGTAGCTTAATATATATAGTTATATTGAGAAATTCACAAATTCATTGTGCTTTTAAGTATAGTTCTGTGCTCAACATCCCCTTTAAGACTTTTTGCCTTTTTTGATTGTTACCCTATGAAACTTTGTATGAGTGTGGGTTCTTCGTGAGAAGTAGAATTTGCAAAAATCAAAATAAACAATTAGCTGTGCAAACTAATATACATTTCAAATTTCAGCAGACTATTTGATGATCTAATTGTAGAAGGGATCCCATTACAACAAAATTCCAGCTTTGTTTCCTGAGGCGTTACCCACCCTACTCTACAGTTGTTCATGAAGTTCAAATACAGAGCAGCCTGAGTAAAGAGAAATGTGTTTATTAGGTTAACAAGCTATGGAGTTACAAGTAGAATTCTTAAAATTCTAAATCACTCCCTGGTCCCTTACCCCCCATACACACACCTCCCTGGAATATAGTATGCACTGAGTAATAGTGTGACTGCCAGCCACTAAATTAGCTAAGCTACTTTTGTAAAACTGCTTAGATTGCTAATCTGTAAAGGAAAGGTCACCTGACATTAGACTCTCAATTCTATAATTTTAAGATTAGAAGGAATATTTTGAGGTTGTCTGATTTCTCTTCTGCTTTTAGACATAATGCTTACTGAAAACTTTTTACTAACACACACAAATAGAAATGTACATCAATAAAAATATGTAAATATATATTTAAGTTTAAAGATTCCAGTGCTGAATACCTCCTGATGAAATCAAATTGATAATGTGATTGACCTTGTTTATTTATTCATTTGGGGGGTTATATAAATGTTGAGATATGCACATATGTGCTATTTTATTTTTTCTTTTGTAGCTGGACAGATTTGCCAGCATAAAAATTCCAGGGAGCAAGAAAGAAAGGCCTCCACTCTCCAACCTGAAGACAGCATTTGCAAGCAGTGATTGTTCCTCAGAGATGATGGAAAACCTTCCAAAGCCACTGTCAGACAATGAACTCTTAGAACTTTTTGAAAAGATGATGGTAAGAATTTTGATTCTTATGAAATGTTATGTGATGTAAAAGCTTTAGCTTTTGGTCATGTGTTAGGAACACTGAACTTATTTGGAATTCATGTTACATAGAGTGGTTTCTGATGTCATTTAAGATGGCACTTTAGGTTACAAAAATAAGAATGTAAAGAAAAAGGTTATACCAGTTTTTTGTTTTATATAGGATGTATAAAAACCATAAATATTCTAAAGTGCCAAATGATATGTTTTTGTCTTGAATAGATTATATAAGGGGTCTGTTTGGGTTCGGTTGCATTTTTAGAATGATGGTCACAGTGCTCTGCTGTGTGCGTTGGTAAGTGTGCTGATATGGTAACTTGTTTTATTTCTTTGTTGGTTCTCAGGATAACCACGTTCTTGTAGTCCTGCAATAGTTCTATCTGTAGAGACTTGAACTCACTCATTTTGGGATGTGCCTGTTCTGGGAGGGACACCTGGTGTCATCTGTGGCCTCCTTCAGTTGGTTCTAAAATGATGGTGATTCTCTGACAGACTCGGCTCCTGGCTTTCAAGCTGGCTGAATTAATTTAATGAATAACCCACATATATTAAGTATATTCTAACTACTAAGCACAAATGAATGCTAATTTTATATAAATAGATTATTTACATATATAGTTTTCTGCCCTCAAGTTGCTGATCTCTTAGGATTCAAAACAAACAATTGAGAAAGAGTAAAAAAATGCCTGAAGGTAGTATTTAACGATTGAGTTATTTATAAGTTCAGAATGGGAACAAACTACTTTAATTTTTGTGTACCTCATTAGCTTCGGCGAAAGCTAAAATGGAAAGGAAATTGTAGTAGCGTAGGGAGATTTAGCAGAGAGGTTGGAGTAGAGACAGGTCTTAACTTAGGACAGGATTTGGGTAGCAGAGGGAAGGACATTCTCTTGAGATGGGGAAACAGCAGTGAGCAAAGACAGAGCTAGGTTTCAAATAGCTCATGGGGTGGGGAGAACCATAAGAGGTTGGAAAAATTAGACTGGAACGGTTATTTGGGAAAGATTATGAAAGAATTTTCTATACTAGTCTGAGGAGTTGTATATTTTAGCTTAATGGTTTATTTTGTCTATTTAACTTAATGGTTTTGACAGCCTTATTTAGTTTTGGGGGAAATTATTGCATTCACCTATTTAGTTTAGAGTGTAAGATGTGCTTGGAATTTGAGAAAAAGTTAATAGCTGTTCTCTTCATTGTTCAGCTGGAATCAGCAAGTGTATTTGCCATTATACTACCTTATTTTCTTTTCATCAACAAGTATTTGAGGTGCTGCACATGGACCTTCAGAAGACCCCAGAAGGAAAGAATGCTCGCTTTGTGCTTTCATGGGGTTTTTAATTAGTGTTAGTGATCCCTAACTTTTCATTATTGAACATACATTTTATTAGTATTGTTTTGGCATGAATCTTAGGCTTGGGAACGTCTTACCTATTATGTCAGTTCTTGATGAAGCACTGATTTGGGTTTTAATTGACCACACATAAATACTTCATTTCTAACTCTTGTCATCATGAGTTGTTATAATTTCAGCCTGGAATAACAACAACAAAACAAAACTTTTTTTTGCTAGCCTTTGCCTCACTTAATGAGACTTGTGTTAATGAGGATTGTGTTAATGAGGCTTGTGTAAAAGGCCACAGTACTACCTTGGAGGAGTGAAAATGGTAAAGTATCCTTCCCCTCCCCCTCATCCATGCATCATGTGTTAAACTACTCACCTGAATTATCTGTGAGATTCTGGAATGGTGCTGTTTTGGTTCAGTCATGACTACCTTGTTAAGATAAAAATTTTTCTTTTTGATCATAATTGCTGGTGCCATCTGAGTAAGTTGAGTGAGTAGGCTACTGATATTAGATAGTTACGGAGATCACATTTTATCACCACGAGCCATTAAAACAACTGTCTGGAAAGTACAGACTATAGTTTATGGTATTCTGTTCTGAACATGATTACTTTGGAATTGTGTTTATATTAGACTTGCCCTTCTCCTGGCTGAGAGTATCAATTTCAATAGTAGGTTCAGGGCAGATGGATATTGACATTTCTAAAGTATTTACAGAATACATATTTAATAACTGGGCCAGATCTCTTGTTAAATCTTAAATAGGTCTCCCTGTTGGCAGAAGACCTTTTGCAATCAAATTCACTTTACTAAGCAGAATATGATATTGTTGCTTTCTCTAGGCTGACCAGTTTGCTAATAAATGAGTTTGTCACAACTAAGTTTTTTTTTAAAAAATGAGAAATAAGTTTTTTTCTTTCCCTTCCCTTCCCTTCTGATTCCTTGATCATATCACAGTGCATTGTAGGGAAGATCTGATGATGATTCTGAAGATGAGAAGGGTCTTTTTCCTTTTTTAAATGTGAATTAGTGATATTTTTCAGGTTTTTCAGGGTACCAATTTGACAAATTTAAAGCTGTTTCTGTCTCTGTGGAGGATGCAAGATTTAGATTGGGTTTGATTTTTGGCTTGCACTTATTGGTGGTATTTTTATTAATAGAAATTCTTTTGATGAAGCAACATTTCAGTAATTTTTTATTTTAACCTTTTGGCATTTGCACCACAGAGGCCTCATACCATTTAAAGTTTGCATCTAGACTCTTTGTGTTGGCATTGTGCAACTTTTAAGAAATTCTTATTTAACATTATCGAAGATATTTAAATAATTTTTACATAAAGTGAAAACTTTGTTTTGAAGAACCTTTTTTTCCTCCTCAAAACAGTGTGCTGACTTGATTATTTAATGAATGTGAAGTACAGTGTAGTACTTCAGCCTTGGTACTCAATTCACTTATTTAGGTAATTGATTTACTCGGTCTTTGGGTGAGAGTTTCAGTGTGCTTTTTTTTTTTTTTAAAGTAGTGATGAATTTTTAGTTACATTTCTTAAGGGCTTTTTCTCCCACTTGTCTTTTCATGAAAGCAGAAATTTTACCTGAAAGCCCATAATGGTTTCTCTATGGATCTAGTTATGTGAGATAGTTGTGTGGACTTCATTGTATATAAAACGTTGATTTCTGGAAGTGAGATTTCAGTAGTTACTCTTGAACTCACTGTAAATATATGAACTGGGTTTTGAACCAGGTGAACATTGTAGGTACAAGTCTAAAGTTACTTGTGTATTCACCCGTTGCCTCTTTAAACGAGCCCCCTCAGCTTATTCTTTTCTGCCCCTGGATGAAATCCCAGGCAGGTCCCAGAGCTTTCTGTTCACTTTCGGATAACAAAAACAAACAAACAAACCTTAATTTAATTTAATAACTTAATTTTCATCCCAAGAAAGCTTCTCTCTTTCCCCATTTGAAGCCGGTTCCACTTAGAGGCTCCAGGAGGCGCTGTGTTCGGGGAGTGAGGAATTGGCCTCTTCTCTGTTTCTCCACCCTCTAGACTGAAGGGTTCTTCTAGGATTAGATTGTTGGGAGGGGGCGGAATAAGACTACAGTTGCCATAATAATACTAAATACCCATGCTATTTATAATCAGGCATTGGTGTGTGGGGGTGTTGTCTATTTTATTACAGCTATAACAAATTACTACTACAATTTGGAGACTTAAAACAACACCAGCATACTGTATCAAAGTTCTGTAGGTCACAAGTCTAGGCTGGCTCACCTTGTGTCTCCAGGTCTTACAAGGCTGAAATCAGTGTCTAATGCCTGGGCTCTTACTGGAGAGGCTTTGGGAAAAACCCTCTTCCAGTTTCCTTGCTGACTGTCACCTGGGGGCTGTCTTAGCTTCCAGAGGCTCTCTCCTATCCTTCACCTTCACGTGGGCCCCTGTATCTCAGAGACATTAAATCCACCTCACAGCTAGAATCTCTGGCTTCCTTTTCTGTGGTATCTCTTGCCTACATCTGGAGAAAATCCTCTTCTTTTAAGGGCTCCTGTATTAGTTTGGGATTACCTAGATAATCCAAAACAATTTCCCTAGGGATTTCAAAGTTTGTAACCCTAACTGCATGCGCAAAGTCCCTTTTACCTGACAGGCGCTGATTCCTTGCTCCTGTGGTATATTTGTGTGTGTCTGTCTCCCCCCCCCCCCCCCCCCCCCAGCCTCACCTACAGTTCTCTTGTTACTGGTGACATCTCCTTTGTCTGGTCTTCCTTCCCAGTGTTTCATGACTCCATTCCTTTGCTGGGGCCACCTTTTGGGAGTAGTATCTTTAAATGGCCCAGGCCTGCTTCTTTCCTGGGATGCACACCTTGTCTCTGGAAAGCTAGTGACTTCTTTACCCCTAGCTCCTGTCATTTATCTTGGACCTTCAGATTCTGTTCTATACAAAGAGTTGTTTACTCTGGCTCTTTCTAGCTATAACTTTTAATTTTTGAATTGCTTTCTTCCAGATGTTTACTCCTCTTAATTCTGGGCGGCTCTCTGATGATCAGATCCTATTTGTAACATGTAACACTGCTGACCATTATCTCTTCTCAGCATTTTTTCCCCTTTGGGCACCATGACACCTTTTTCCCTTTCCTGACTTTCTTCCTTTCGGGCCAGTTCTTACCAGTTTACTTTCCAGGTTTCTTCTTCTATCTGTTTTTATTTGCTCTGAGTGTTGCCTCTCGCTGTCTTGTGTTTCCCTATACACTCCTCCTGAAGGATCAGATCCCTTTCATGTTGTAGAATGTCTCCTACTATGATAGCCTGGCTATGTCTTCTACAGAAGAACAGCAACAATCAATCTCTAAAATATGCTAAACTTTAACAAACCAGACCCTGAACTCATTATTTTCTTGTTTTTTTCTGCTTTAGTAAGATATAGCAGACATAAAACATTGTGTAAGCTTAAGGCATTCAGTGTGATGATTTGATGGACATATATATGCAAAAAATAATATAAATAGAGCCACTTTAAAATAGTGTTGGAACTGTCATCCCAGAGGAATTGCCTTGTAAGTTGTAACTCCTCAAACCTTTCAAACATTAAAGCAGGGCAAAATAACCTTTGGACGGGGCCTAGATCATAAATCTCAAACAACTGCAAAGATAACAACAAAACAAATATTAAGACTACAGGACTGATAACTACAAGAGTAAAAATTAAAAACAATATTTAGAATTAGCAGTGTCACTGTCTCAACTTATCTGCCCTGATGGAAATTCTTTTAGGTTGGTGCAGCCACTGTGGAAAGCAGTATGGAGATACCTCAGAAAATTAAAACTGGAGCTGCCTTATGAACCAGTGATTTCACGTCTGGGAATATATCTGAGGAAACCCGAAACACTAATTCAAAAGAGCACATGCACTGCTATGTTTATTGCAGTGTAATTTATAATAGCCATCATTTGGAAACAACCCAAGTGCCCAGCAGTAGATATGTGGATAAAAAAGCTGTGGTACATTTACACAATGGAATGCTACTTGGCTGTAAAAAGAAGCATCCCTTACCTTTTGTGACAGCATGGATGGACCTGAAGAGCATTATGCTAGATGAAATAAGCCAATCAAAGAAAGACAAGTACTATATGATTTCACTTATATATGAAACCTAATGAATAAAGTAAACTAACAAAATAAAAACAGGCTCATAGATATAGAGAACAGACTGACATCTGTCAGAGGGGTGGGGGGTTGCAGGGCTGGGTGAAAAAGATAAAGGGATTAAGCAAAAAAAAAAAAAAAACACAACTCACAGACACAGACAACTGTATGGTGATTACTAGAGGGAAAGGGGGGCAAGGGGAGGTAGAAGAGGATGAAGGGGGAGATAAATGATGATGGAAGGAGGCTGGACTTGGGGTAGTGTACACACAATACAATATACAGATGGTGTATTATTATAGAATTGTACCCTGAAACCTATATAATTTCATTAAACAATGTAACCTCAATAAATTGAATAAGAAGAAAAGAAAAAAGTTAATTCATAATCTATGTTGCTATGGTATTAGAATTTTAACACCGAAAACAACTACTCTTCAGACAGAAACTAAAGTTTTTATTTCGTGACTGCTCAAATAGAATTTTTGAATGAGATAAAATTCAGTTAAATAGTCAACTGATAAGATTTTTCCATTTAAAGACTACTGAAATGTTGACCTTATTCAAATTGCTCATCAGGTCCTATACAATTAGGTGTTTTATGCATTTTTTGCTCAATATTTTCTTGATAGATATTTAATGAATTGTATACATATATCAGTAAATTGCTATATTGAAGTAAACTGCCATTTCAGAGCTGTTTTAAAATCTGTGGCTTTGGTATCATTTTACGGTATTCCCTCACTTATCGTAGGTATCATGTTTCAGACCCCGCCCCCCCATACCTATATAGTTACTGGGTGTCTCAGTGTATGTTTGAGCGGAAGAACTGGTTGACACACAGTGGTTTATAACCTTGTTTAGGTTTCTGTATTCTGCTTAGAAAGAAGCCTTAGTATACTTATTTTCAAATGTTGTTGTAGATACTGTTGGTGCCCCTCCAAAACCCCTTCACCAGGGTGGTTCATGCATATACCCCAGGTGATGAATGTTGGCTCCTAGTGGTTGACAGATGCTCCCTCATTCAGAAATTTGGCCTCAGGGGAATGGTGACTGATTTGGGGGCGTCATTTCAGAAGGCACTGACTGTGGTACAATTTGGGCTGAAGTGAGAATCCAGTTGAGGCCACATTTTCAAATGTCTCTTTTTCCTGTCTTACCTTGCTTCCTTCGCTCCCCTCATCCTGAGGACATCCCCTCTATTATCTGCACCCCAATCCCTGTTTCAAGTCTGCCTTTAGGAAGCTTGACCTAAGACAGTGGAGATATGATATGATCACTTTGAGCAGATGCAAACTTAAGGAACGTGAAAATTGATGTCTTGCCCACAAGAGACCTGTTAGGATTACCTGGAAACTACCAGACACAGGATCTGGGCTCCAGTTCTGGAGTTTCTAAAAACCAATGAGCTGTTAAAAGCCCTTTCATTTCTGAGTGTCTGTCTTTTCTGTTCTGTAATATATGGAGCTTAGAATTGCATTATTCAGGCTCTCATGCTAAAGACTTCCCCTTAAGGCAGGCAGTTATTACATGTAGATGTTTGGTTTCCCTTGGTGCCCCCAACTCTAGTTTCTGGGATAGCCTTAGAAGATGCTTAGTTTTACTCCGTGGAATCACAATATAAAACATGGATGTGTGTTTTGTAGAAAGAAAGCTTCCAGTACATTTCCTAAGGAGTTTGTGATCCCCAGAAGTTCAGTGCCAGCGACTCATAGGGTTTTCTTCTTTTAGCCCTTCTCTTTATAGATAGAGGTTCAAAATCTGTTCTAAGAACAGTGCACCCTTTACACATACATACATTCATTCATACATACATATATACACACAATTTTTTTCTATTCCCATATATATATATATATATATATATATTTTTTTTTTTTTGTAAAGGGCAGAGTTTTTCTTACACTATCCAGTGCCATTTTCTCCTGGACATGCAGAGAATAACTGTGTGTTGGATGACGTTACATGCCTCATAGATGCTCTTGAAAGGTTTGTGCTATTATGTAGTTGATTCCAAACTTCTTTGTAGTATTTCTTCTTTGTTTCCTCTTTGTTCTTAAACTGAGACTGTCATCACACCTTTGTCATGAAGATGAGTACCATATTTAGACAAGAGAGGTCGGATAACCCAGAGGAAAGAGGTTGGGGGAACTATGGGACTCTCTCTTAATTCCAAATGTACTACTTTTGTGTATGAGCTCATGTCATCCTGAAGATGCCTTTCCACAAAGAAAACAGTAGCCTTTTTATCTTTCATCTATCTTGATATTTTATTTTGATTTTAGCCACAACTAATGGGTTTTCTGTTTTTTAGTATTCTATATCTATTAAGTATTTTAATTTGCTGGCTGAGAAGGCTGGGTCATGTTTGGTCATCACACAGAAAGAAAAATGAAAAAAATAGTGAGTAATTTAAAACAGGTTAATGTTCTTACCCCCACCTTTTATAATAATTATTCCCTAACTTCCTCATTACTTATTTCTAGTGAAAATCCTTATAGATAATATAAACTACCTACACTTATAGTTTCAAAAAAAATCAATATAACGCCTCACCATACTTATGTAATAAAACTATATATTTCAATGCGAGCTGTTGGTTATGACTATTCAAGGAAGCACAGTACAGTCACATTCTTGCATCTCTGCCTCATGCCCCTGTGAGTACATCAGCTGCAGTATAGACTGCTATAGGTGTGTTGTTCTGGTGATTCAGAAACCAAAGGCAGTGCTGTCCTGTGATTCCTAAAATTCAGAAATGGAGCACACCTGTTGGTAAAACTAAAAACCAAAACAAAGCAAAAGAACACACACAAAACAAAAAAAACAAAACCCAAAAACCCCCAAAACAAAGAACAGTGTGACTATAAATTATAGAGTAGTACTTGGATTCTTGGAAAATCCAATGTATAATAAAACGAAACAATAAGTAGTATTTAATGTGCAACAATTTACACCTGAATTCCATTTTACATCTAATTTCATTGAATTAGAGTTTAGGCTTAGATAAGTATGATTCTCTCTTTTTTAAAGGTATATACATCTGGGAGATATGGCTTTTTTTACCCCCTTTTTTCTTTTTATTGTGTAGGACTAGCCTGAGTGTTGCAGAAAGTCTGGCACACCTTCCCTCTGCAAGTCTTGGTGGCATCACCTCAGTCATAGTGACAACCAAAATGCCCACGGGCACTTTAAAAATGCTTCCCAAGTGGTGTTAAGGCCTACTGAAAATCACTGGCTTAGTGGAAAAAAATAATGAAACAAAACAAACCATTATTCATATAACAGGATATTATTAACCAGAACAGCTGCGAAAGACATTACTAATTACTACCTTTTATTGGGGTGTCAAATGAAACAGCTTATAAGACCTCAAATATTTATATCAAGGTACAATGAAGGGAATTTTGACTTTTAAGTGCTTGAATGGCTTGGTAGCCAAAAACTGAATCAGCTAAAGCCATAAACTAGTGTCTGATGAATTGTAGCACCCTTATAAAACTTGGAAGAAATTTAGCTTGCTGGGCTCTAGAGGTGATCCAGAGTTCTGCATTTGATGGGCTCATTTCTGAGTGGATATTGTGTTTATATTCATTCCGGCATTCTACACGGTGTATCACAAGCCACCCAGAACTCGTCATCCGGTCCTCCACTTGGGATGCCCTTCCCCTTCAGCCGTTTTTGTCTTGTCTTAGGCACTTTTTCCTTTGCCAGAACAGCTTCTTACTCAAGCAGCTTAACTGATCCAGTAACAATTCTCATGTTTATGTGGATACACTTGACTTATATTTTTAGTGAGGATTAGGTCCATAGCAATATCCAGGTCACTTAAACCCTTGTTTTGAATGGTGTTCAATCAGTGTGTTTTAGGTGGTACCTCTTCTTATAAGCATAATTTTTATATAATTTAGAACTCTGAATATAGTTAAAAAGTTAATGAGTATTTTAGATGGGGTGAAGAAGAGACTATTAAATTCACAGAATGCTTCACCTTTTTGGGGGATCAGTACGAGGTATTTGATAATAGCTGCTTATAGCTATCAGAATCTGGAAAGTGGTTGACTTATTTACTTTTTAATTTTTACAGTAATTTACCTTTTAATTTTTACAATACATGGAGCAGTGCTTTCAAAACGGTGCAAGATAGCTTCAGGTACAGTGTTTGTAAAATGCATATTTATACAGATTTTGAAATTGTGAGTCTTTAATGACTTTATGAAAGGCAGATATCTTCAACTGTCTAATTATCTATAGTGAGGTCAATGTAATTTTGCTAGCCTGCTGTGAATTTAAAAAGCTATTTTAGCATTTTACCTGTGAAGATGATCCAAATCCTTTTTTCTCTACCTCAGCTTTCTCTCTCCTCCAGGCAGAACTACATGCAAATCATTCCAAAACAATTAATGCTGCTGTAGTCACAAATTATTGATTTTCCGTTCATAGTGTATGTAGAGTGGCTGCTCTACTTAGATTCTAAAATGAGGCTTTTTAATTGTGTTTTCCAGGAAGATATGAATTTAAATGAAGATAAGAAGGCACCATTGCGGGAAAAGGACTTCAGTATCAAAAAAGAAATGGTGATGCAGTACATCAATACTGCTTCCAAGGCAGTAAGTAAAACTGTCAAGTGGAAAAATACTGCTGAAACATGTGGTAGTATGAAAAACAATGCATATGTCTAATGAAGTGCTTAAGTGTGTGGGCAACTGGAATAATGGGGCTTTTGAGCGTACGGTTATAGGCACAAGATCTATAAGTTTGTTTAATTTAAAAGTATTTCCCATCTTATAACTTTTAAACTGCTTTTGTATTTTAGCTGCTCACATTGCTAGAAACACTGTGATGAGTTGGTTTATTTACTCTAAGATAACTTTTCTTGTTACTGAATTAATATGGTTATTGATTTCTATGTCACTTGTAAATTGGGATAATATTTGTATTATAGAAAAGTGAGACTGATTTTACTCCAACTGCCTGAATCAGGATACATTTTTCTTATTGATAAAATTATCTTGTAACAGATTATAAATGTAGACATTGAAAGGAGCATTGAACCTCTACATGGCTGCCAGTTTTCTAGGGAAACTTGAAATATGTGGGTGGAAGTAATGACTAAATGTCTAAGAAACCATGACTGGCACATAGAATCAATTACATTTATTTCATGGACCAACAAATGAGCTTGGCCAGTCATATAAAAATTGTAAATAAATAGAGTAGATAAAAAATATAAAATGGAAGCTAATGAAGAAGCATTCGGTAGAAAGGCCATAAAAAATGATTTTGGCTGAATTTAAGAGAGAATTGGATTAGGAAAAAATAATATACTGTAGTTTTCATTGGATACCTTAACCTAAGGCCAGATTAAATGAATACAAGTTATTTATACTTTAATTCCATTTATCAGCTATACTGGTCAGTGACTCTCTGGTATTTATTTTGGAAGAAAGACTCAAGTGATGTTTAATTTTTAAACATGTCTCTTGCTTTGGCAGTCTGAAGTTCAGTTGCAGAAATCATTCAGTACCTGATTTCAGCTTTTTATGTAGATGGGCTCTGTAGTGATACAAATCATCAAGCATACCCACATATGCTTGTTGTTAGAATTAAATTGTTTATTCCATGGTTAAAACAACAGGTTTTATACCCGGTGGCTGCCTCTGTGGTAGCACTGGTGGTGGTAGCAATTTTTGTTTTTTATTTTTGTGATTTGTTTGTTGTTCATGCTGTTGAAATTATTACACCATAATTAAAAATATAGGTCACTGTGTATCAGTAAAAATACAATTTTACTCTTAATGAGTCTACATTTCTAAGACATTCATTTGTTCACCCATCACATTTAGTGTCTGTATGTCAGGCACTATTTTATGCCCTGGAGATGGAGCACCAAGATAATCTATCGTGAATCTTATAGACAACACAGGACAACACATGTAATAGGTGAAATAGGTGAAAAAAATATCAAGGGAGTGGAGATAGTATAACTGTTTTATATAGAGTTTTAATTAGGGAAGAGTACCCTGATTTGGGAATTTTAAATCCAACAAGCATTGACTTTACTTAATGGAATTACAAGAGATACTATATTAAAACTGGTTTAGAAAACCTTGCACTTTAATTCTTGAATTTCAGGTAAAAACAGACTTTCTAATAGAAGAAATCATTTTGAGCTTCATTATAGTGGATCTATTTCAGTTTGCATTCACTGATTTTAAACTTTAATCCTCTAATCATTTTGTACTAAGGTTGAAATTTATTTACCAGAATTAGTTAATTAGATTATCAGGATTGAAATAGATTAGTTATCTAAAGTACGATTAAAGCATTGACTCATTTAATTAGTGTGTGGAGGATCATGGCTTTTCCTAAGAGGGTTCTGAATAATTTGGCAGATGTTTAATGCTGTAGAAAGTTCAAGCTGGCCAGTCATCTATTTTTGCTCTGGAAGTAGAAACACATTTTATTAACTCTAGGATACGGACTTTGTCATGCCAGCATATTTACGTTAACAAGCACTCAAAAAGTTACCCTGAGAAAACCAATCAAAATTCATAGATAGGTTGTTTTAGAGATGCGGAGAGTGTGTGTCACATATACTTTTGTTATCATTTTAGCCTTAGAACTTGTTTTGAGATTATCTTTTTTGGGTAAGAATTAACTTTTTAAAGAAAATAGTACTGATGCCTAGTTGATGCTTTGAAAGTGCTTTAGAAATGTTAACTCTCAAAATAGGACTAAAGTAGATAAGTTTGGTTTTTAGAAGAAGGGGGGAAATCAACCAATTTAGATTATTTTGAAGACCTTAGTAAGTTTCAGGTTAGGTAGCCAAATTGTAAAACTGAATTTCTTAGGTTAGGAAAGATTATTAAAAATTTATCAAGCAAATATCATATGTAGAGGTCGCAAATGCCAGATTCACGTTTCTAACTTCCTAGGGCATTGATATGTGACCCAGCTTTGTCCAGTACAATCTGATGGCCAGGGCTGCTTGGGGCTTCTGAGGAAGGTTTCCCTCCCTCATAAAAGGGTCCAGAGCAGGAAAGCCACTGTTTTCTGCCATTGCTCATGAGAGGGTGTGGGTTGCCTGGGAGGTCACATCTTAGAGCCGCTGCGCTGGTCTGATGCAGTCCTGCCTACAGGCACTTTCATTGCATAAGGTGATGCATGTTTTTCTTTAAGCTGCTTTAAGTTGAGTTTTCTGCTTTGCTGCTGTGAGCATCCTCATATGCCATCCTGATACACTTTTGCCTATGCGGGATTTCTCTCCATCTCTAATTCACCCTGGAGATTACTCTTTCCCTCCAAAGGAGCATCTTACAAGACCCTCCCCTCACTTAGTATACTCAGAACATCCATGAGAAGGGTGGGTACTACATGGTCTACGGCCCATTTCTTAGTAAACGACTTGCCTCAGATGTTTAGCAGCAAGTTGATTGGAGAAAACTTCTTTCAAAAAGAATGATACATATTTTCCTTTTGTTTGATTATAGCTAGAGGATAACACTATTCTGCAGTTAGTGGTAGGGACCTTGAAAGTAGGATGTGACATGGTAGTCCAATAGAAGTGAATTTACAGTTCCCAAACAATGTAAGAAAACTCTGTAACAGAGCAAAGGATCTCTTAAGCCACAATTGCCTAAGAACTTTTCCTATTTTCTAAATGGAAGGGAACTAGAATTTAATATATAGATCTATCATATAAATGTATCTAATTATGCTTAATCTAACTGAGAGTCATTCCCATTCTTTATTGTGGTTTAATATTTTTAATCTTTTTCTTCCCTTAAAATTCTTAAAGCATCTTTACAGACGCTGTTAAATGATGATTTTTGTAGTCAAGATTCTTGTGCTTTGAGTGGACAAGCCAGGCTTAGGAGCTATGTCCTAGTACAGTTGCTATGTTCACTCTAAAATAAAACTGGAATGAAAAGTTTTCCTTTTCTTTTTGGTTTTGATTTATCATAACTTATGTCTGTGATACCAGTTTTTATGTTGATGTTTACTTTTTTGTGGGTGCTTGAGTTGTATTTAAGGTGAGCTGGCTCGGGATATATTAGGTCTGGATAATGTGAATATCTCCCACGACAGGGCTAACAGAAAGCCATGGGTTAGTTCATACACAATTAAAGAAGACATTAAAAAGGACATCTGGAGAGGGTGGGATTTAGATCAGTGCAATACCAGTTTCCCACTACCCCTTATCACAAATAAATAAAACATTCACCATACTTTTCCCTTTTTTTCCTGCCCAAAGATGCTTCTATTTATGCTCTACTTTTAGGCTTTTTCAGGGTAATCTGTGGTGATACAACACCGGAGAAGTCCTGAGAAGCCAAAACATTTGCAAGAAAGTGAAAGCCAATCACTGGCAGGAGGAAGAGGCTCAGAGTGGATGACTGGGAGTGAAGAGGGAGATAGGGAGGTGGAGTTTGGGAGAGAGGATGGGAGCACCAGAAAGATGTCTGGTTCTTTGTGGGGATGTGGAGTTTCAGGGAGAGAAACTAAGAGTTTGGGGGAAATTTTGTTTGTGCTATATAGTTTTCAAGCCTTTATTATGTCCCCAACAACTATTCAGGGGAGGTAAGCATTTGCTCATCATTGCTTTTGGAGTCATATTTTTCTTTCTTTTTTTAAAATCTTTTTTTAATTGTTATTCTATTATGGTTGTCCCAGTTTTTTCCCTGTTGCTCTCCACTGCCCATCACCCCCTTCCCCCAGTCAGTTTCCATACTGTTATGGAGTCATCTTTTTCTTTTTTCCAATTTTTACATACAAGATGATGAGACTGTCCAGACTGCTTATTTCTGTACAGATTACAACTGGACTGCTACCTGTTGGCACATAGTTTTTCGTTTTTTAAATGGTTGTACCATTAGAGGTGGATAAAATATTTTATAAATTTCTTTTTTAAATTTATCCTTCTAGTTCTAGTTTGGAATCAATAGCTCTCATAGGCTTCCTGCTCCCCTCTTCCCCCAACATGTCATAAGAATTTGTATCACAGATGCAAGTAACATGCTCACTTCCAGTGGGCGGATATCTAATAAGGAGGGCCTAATTTCATGTTTCTAAGTGTCATGGAACCCAGCGCTTTTTCCTTTTGTCCGGCAGTCAGAAGAATATGCGAGGCAAGGTTGGGGTCTCTTGACAGTTCCCTTATTGCAGACATTACAGTATTCATGTGTACACCCCTGCCGTTCACGTGCTCAGCGCTCAGCGCCACTCCTGCTGTCTGAACACAAACCCTCCTGTGGGGGTTCCTGCCCCTTTTATATTACGTATAGACAAAGCCGACTACTAGCCAAAATATGACATCAATGCTTATATAACTGTGAGTGCGCTCACATGCTAATCTAATTGTTGTTTCTAGCAGCCCACGCCTGGGCATTCAAGGTGAGGGACCTGACTAGACTCCATTGTCTCACACTAAGGTTCTTTTTTCAAAATAATTTTTAAAAAATCTTCACCTCAGGAAATTTTTTTTGTATTGCTTTTTTAGAGAGAGAGAGAGAGAGAAACATCGATGTGAGAGAGAAACATTGATTGGTTGTCTCATATGCGCCCCAACTGGGGATCAAACCCACAACCTAGGTATGTGCCCTGACCAGAAATATAACCTGCAAACTTTTTGGTGTATGGAATGACATTCCAACCAACCAAACCACAGCAGCCAGGGCACATTTCTAAGCTTCTTAATTAGAACATCATTTATTTCATATTTTATGTTTAGTTTTTTTATTTTTGATGTCTTTTTTCAAGAAGGAAGCAGAATCTCTTTTTTCATAAGTACTCACGAAAGTTTGCTAGTTTCCTGGTCAACCTGGACTGCAGTCAGGTGACAGCAAAGGCCTTCCTAGCATGTATTGGGAAGTTTGGATAATGATTTCACTTTACTCCTTGAACTCATAACTATTCCTGTAGTTCCTGTTTAGTCTTCTTTGAAAAGAAATCAAGTTAAATATCAAATATTATTGAACATAACTTTAGAAGGCATATAGAAAGACTAAAAAGTTTTTTAAGCAGTATGATAAAATGACTGACTCTAAATTAAGTTCATAAGCATAGGGTTATAGATTCTTGTATGTGTGTTTAAAGGCATTTCGAAAGGTGTTACTGTGAGAAATGCTCACAGTAAAAACACCAGGACACAGAACTTTATCAGTAGCCAAGACTTTGTTTATTCACAGGTCTGCAGAGCTGGGCACACAGAAAAGATGCATGCACCCAAATAGAAAAAGCAAGCTGGTTTTATACTAACTCGAGCAGCCCCCCCCCCCTTCCCCTTCCTCCTCAGTTTCTCCATGCTTGGATACTCTGGAATTACAATTTAACACTATTAACTAAGTTAACTGAGGGTAGTAATTCCCTAAATTGTTTGCTGAGCTGTCTAGCTACATTTTCCCATTTCCTGTGTTTGGTGATGAATATCTTCCCCCTTTGATCTCAGGCATTTGTGCTGAGCTGTACAATATCACTTCCTGACTTGTAGGGTATGCTAATACTGTTGACTCTGACTCAGAGACCCCCTAATTCAAGATTTAATTACATTTGTTCTTTGCTGCTAATTATTTCTTACTCTGGTTTGAAAGTCACCAGTTTCTTTGCACCTTATATTAACATGGTACCAGTTGTTCTAGCTCACTAGGGCATGATGTTCTCAAGTGTGGAGGACGTGGTTTCTTGCAGTTTTGCTCTTCTAGGCATGTATTGATTGGAAAAGAGTTATGTCTTGAGAAAATGATAGTTATATGTTCATATTTGTGTATATTTTTATTAGGTAGAAAATATAGTGTTCATTGTTCTAGCATTGATTTGCTAATATTGTTATATCAGTAGGGGTATGTCCATCCCTTTCAATGTCTATTAGAGTTCAGTTTAAAACTTTAAAAAATTATTTATTGATTGTAGAGAAAGGAAAGGTGAGAGAGAGAGGGAGAGGGAGGAAGGAAGGAAGGATGGGAGGGAGGGAGAGAGGAAGGAAGGTAGGTAGGTTAATTTGTTGTTTCACTTATTGTTGTGTTCGTTGGTTGATTTTTCGTAAGTGCCCTGACCCAGGATTGAACCTGCAACCTTGGTCTATCCCCTTGATGCTCTAACCAACCGAGCTAACCGGCCAGGGCCTTTATAGAGTTCAGTTTTATATTTTGGAAATCATTGTTAAATACAGGTAAGTCAAGTTTTTTCTTCTTCTTTCTTTTACTTTTCATTACTGTTTTTCTTTGAAAGGTTTCTATTTTAATTATGGCGGAAACATAGAGGGACCAGTTTTACACATTTTTGGTAATTAAAGTTAATGTGGATAATTTTTTGGCTTCCATTTGAGGTTAGGGATTTGATCAAAGCCACCCTTCTAACATAAAAGCTTAGTAAAAATCTGTGGCTGGTACTTGGTGTAAGACACATATTAATCAACAATGCCCTTGCTTAAAGATGCTTTGCCTGTTTGTCTTCAGGTCTTGCTTGCTGACTAGGATTAAATTTCAGAGCCTCAGGGCAATCAACTAATTTCTTGTTAAGAATATTTCCTAATAATCTATTTGGCACTTTAATTTCCACTTGTGCCTATAAAGGACAGGTTTTATTTATGTACAATTAAAATGATCTTTCAGCAGCTGAAATTCATCCGGCTTTCTCGTGAGTAGTTTCTGGGCAGTACCAGTGGCGTTTCTTGTTCTCTGCTATTACTGAGGTATGGTTTTATTTAGGCAGGAGGAGGTCATGAACAAAACAGTCATCTTCTTTTTTTTTTATAGGAAGAAATTATATTAGGTGTAAATTAGAATAATGTATTTTTGGTCTTCTAAAAATCTTATAGTTATTTAAGATACCTGTTCTTTAAAAAAGACTTGCCAGGTATAGAAACATTGTTATTACTAGTAAAAAATACTAGAATTTTAGAGCTGTATGTGGTCATAATGCTAACACTGATTGTGGGATTAGAGATAATCAGAGATTATTTTCCTCTTGGTTATTTGAGTTGTTTCTTGGTCTAAGATATTTTGCTATTCACATGCTTATTTTTTAGATATTTATGAATGTAATTAAACTTATATCTGATAACTGCAAAATTAGTGAAAACTTTCAAAGTGCCAGAAGAAGAGACATATGGTTATGATGGAGAGGAAAATGATGAGAAACTATCCATATGGAGTGAACTTTTTGAAAGAAGAAAGTTATGAAGGAATAAGTGAAAAATTACAAAAAATGCTATGTATATACAATTCCCTTTCAGTAAACAAAGGGGAAGTTAATTGATGAAATGAGGGAAAAAAATAATTAGGAACAATGGCTCTCAACCTTGATATCCATTAGAATCATCTGGAGAACTTTGAAAATGACATTGTCTGTGTCCTACTATTTAACGATTAAGTCAGAGTTCCTGTACATGGGACCTAGGTATTAGTATTTAGTAAAGCTCTTGGTGATTCCAGGTTACAAAGATGAGAACTATTGGCTATACAAGATGTATCTCATCAATAGATGTCCTTTTTTTAAATCCTCACCCAAGGACTTTTTTTTTTTTAATTGATTTTAGAGAATGAAGGGTGGGGGAGGGTAGAGAGAGAATGAGAGAGACAGACAGACATTTGCTACTTGACAAAGAGTAGGCTAGAGTGGCAAGCAGGCCTGTATTGTAGGAAGGACTTCACAGCAGGAGTCTGGGTGATTTTGAGAGTGTGTTTATTAGCTGGGGCAGTGAAACAAAGGAAAGCCTTAGGGTAGAAGAAGTAACAGGAGAGAGCCCAGTGGTGCTCTGATTGGCTCCCTAGAAGTGTTATAGGAAAAGAGTGAGCCATGAATGGGCTGCTTTTAGCTCACTGGGAAGTAAGGTCGCAGAAACAGAAGTGAGCCAAGGAGGGGCTGCTTTTAGGTCATTGGGAAGTCAGGAAAAACGGGGGCCCCCTAAAGACAGGGAATCAGTCTGGGTGGGAGCTGCTGCTGCCCATTGCTCCCCTGACTGCATGTCTCCTGGGGACCCTTAGAGTTCAGGAGAAAATAAAAAGTCCATGCTTGAGAAGGGGCAGGAGCCTGCTTTAGAGTGAGCCCGCACTGAGTCTTTGTCCTGAGGGCTTTTAAAATCCTTTTTCTGCAGGTGAGAATCTTAGGAGAGTTTCAGCAGAGTGGTTATCAGCTTTCCAGGTGCATTTTTAATATGCTGATGTGTCAAAATGAGCGCAGGGGGATTTTGGGGAATAGTCTTTGGTTTGTTATACTCCTTTACTTTTATCTTGGGTCTGTCTGGCTTTTAATGGTGTTTTTGTTATTTGTTCCCTTGACTTCATCAGTCCTTAGGTTTAGTTGGCACAAATGGCAGCGATTTGGTCTCTGTTCTCTATTTTCCAGGCCAGGGAGACTTAAGCTCTGTATTCTCTGGTTAGGGGAGGAGAGGTAAAAATCTTTCTCACGTGTCCTTGTTTAAGGGAGATAAGTTCTTGTGATTCACCAGCTGGCTCAAGCTGATGGGCCTACTTTAATTTTCTTGTCTTGGTTTTCCCATTCCACTTGCCCAGGAATTTTCCTAGCTTCTTACTATCCTGCCTCACGAATGTGGGAGAGAAAAATCAGTTGGTTCCCTCCTGCACCCTGACCAGGGATCAAACATGCAAACTTTTTGGTATATAGGACGTTGCTCCAACCAACTGAGCAACTTGACCAGGACTAGATGTCCTTTATTGTAATGTTCATTCAACAAAAGACTAGAAGTTCATAGATTTAAAGGCTAAGCCTGGTGAATATTACTAATAAAACTGTTATCAAGGCACTGTGGGTTCAAGGCTAGTTGGCATGTGCATAATATCAAAGTGAGTGTTCAAGTGACATACTGTAGCTACTAAGCAATTCTCTGACACTTGGCCACTTGTAGAAATAATCAAAGGGGAAGGTTATCTACTCTAAAAAATAGAAGAACCTGGTCTGTTTTGGAACAAGGTGTCCGATAGAACAGGCATTAGCAAAAAGAACAGTGAGTATACCTTGTTTTAAAGACTCAGGATTTAGTTTGTGGCAGTAAACTTAAATCTGTCTTTAGTTTGGACTTAAGAGACATCCTTTCAGTTTATACTTATTCCTAAATAGAGTAAATTATATATAAACCTAAAAATTCTTTATGGGTTAATCATCTTGTGCAGAAATCATTCATTCCTAATTTCCTGCTGCCCTGATTTAGTGCCATTTCCTAACTGGTGCAAAGTAATGGTTTCCCTCCACTAAGACTTGATACAGCTTCTTACCCTCATTGTAATGCAAATTTATGTCAAATTTTTCACTATCAGAAAGCCTCCCAGGGTAGATTAAGTAAAATGGGAGTTCTGCCCTTGATATTTTACTGAGGTGGGAAAGCAAAATACTCCAATAGTAAATTCAGAGAATCTTATGTTTGACTACTTCTTATATATTATTACTGTTACACTTGATATTTTGGGTGGGAGAGGGATAGACTTTTTATTGGAGTTAAAAATTTTTTGCCATTAGGTTAAGAATGGCTTTGTTATACTCTCATTTAGTAGACATTTTCTTAGTTATGGAACTGTTTATTTACATTAGGTCTGGTATATCTTAGAGTAGCTTTATGTTTTGCAAGTGAGGAAAGGTCCAGGGTGTATGTGATATTCCCAAGTTAGGGCTGCCCCTAGAACTAGAAACAAGTTTTCTGATTTTAAAACCCTTTTATTATAAAATAAAACAGTTATAGAAAACACTTCCAAACAAGTATGTAGCTTAATGAATTATTTATAAGGAGAACACTACCCAGATCAATAACAGAACCTTGCCAGCCACCTGGAGAAGCAGGGAGCCCTCCATTTACCCTGTCTCAGTCTCAAACCTTGGTTTTCCTCTCTGAAAGTAATTACTGCATTGATTTTTTAAGGTGTTGCTTATTTGTGTTTTATAGCTTTATCATTTAGAAATATACGTTACCAGACACCATAATTTATTCTTGCTTATATGTTAAAATTTTGAGTATTTTGAACATTTTGTAATCTTCAGGTTCCCCATCCATCCCTTTATTTTACCCAGGGAAGTCTGGATGTTGCTGATTGCATGCTTATGGTGAAGTTAACATGTTTTGCTTTCCTTTGTATTTCCTGCAAAGTGACAGCTAGATCCAGGGCTTGATCAGACTCAGGTTTAATCCCTTTGGCAAGACCATAGGAAGTATTATGATCTGTTATTAGGAGGTACTTCATGTTTCCTTTATAATGAAAATTCTATTATTTCCTTCATTAGTTGGAATACATTCGTAAAGAGACAGTTCCTCTCCAAATATTGATGATCATGATATAGGAAATTTAGGATAAATACCTGATTTTTTTCTTTATTTGCCAGTTTTCAAGATACTGAGTTGGTTCCCTATCATCCTCTGAAAGTGATCAACTATTCTTAATGTTTTAAAAATTAATGCATCATAATTATTTCTAGTAAAGCTCAAATTGTCCAATATCTTACCAGTGGGACCTTGCCCAGTTGGCTCCTGTTGTTTGGGCATGACCCTAGGAGTTTTGGATTGTTTCACTCCGACCTGGTGAGATAAGATGACACAGGCTCTTTTCCCGTGCTAGACCTGGAATCAGTCATTTCCTTGAGTGAGAAATGATATTTCAAGAACAGTCTGGGGCTCAAGGATATTTATTGCTGGTGGGTTAATCCTTGTTTGTAGGCCTCTTCAGTGGAAAGACCAAAAGAAAAATGTGTATTTAAATTTGTTTTCTTTTGTATGTGTTGTCCACATCACCAACTGTTGCTGTGTACTGTATGTACAGTGCGCATGTATCCATTGCATTTTATATACTTTCTTCTTTATAGTCCTTACTTAGCCTTCACTTCTATGAAGAACCGTTTTTAACCCCCTTTGAGTCTTTACTTCTATGAGTAACTGTTTTAATGCTCATCACCAGTCCTTATGTCCATATTTCTCTAGTCATTTTGTTTGTCTGAAGTTTGTTATTTGGTAGATTCCTTTGAAGGACTCTAGTTGCTAAGTTTTTCATGTTGATAACAGATTTCCTTTATTGTTTAGTCATTTTTACTGGATATAAAATATTTGGCTCATGTGTTTTTTCCCTTAGTTTCTCACATATAGTATACTATTTTCTTCTAGCATGAAGCATGCCAACATTGCTGTCAAAAGGACTGCTGGTAAATAACATTTATTCCTCATAGGTTTTGGTTCTTTTTATGTAAAAGTCTGAGTTGGGATTATACAACAAGTAGTGTTCTCTTCCATTAGTACTTGGTTTAGTTTTCTTCAGGGATCCTGCTGTCTGTATGTTGGATTTTTTTTTTATCTTCAGTATGCCACTTTCCCCCAAATCCTATTTATCTTATTCTTTATTTCTTTTTAACTAAAAAAAAATTAGTTCATCTATGAATCTCTTATGACATGTTTTATTATGTTTTTGTTCTTATATTCTAGTTTAGTTTTTTCTTTCCCCAGAAAGAAGCAGATTTCCAACTGACTGCATATTTTAAGCTGCCCTTTCCTTTTTCCTTTTTCTCCTTCCCATGCAAGACTGTCATTGACTTTTCTTTTTAATTTACTGATTTTAGAGGATAGGAGCAAGGGGTGGGGGGAGAAAGAGAGAGAGAGAGAGAGAACAGAAGCATCGATTTGTTTTTCATCCATTAATGCATTCATTGGTTTCCTCCTGCATATGCCCTGACCTGAGATTGAACTTGCAACTTTCGTGTATCAGGATGGTGCTCCAACCAACTGACCTACCTGGCCAGGGCTAGTTTTGATTACTGAAATTATTTTTCTTCCATTTTTTTTCCTGAGTTTTCTCACCTCATTTCTGAGTTTTTCTAATTCTGCTTTAACTTTTTTTTGTGTGTGTATGTCTTGTATATTCTCTTAATGTCTCTTTTAGTTCATTATGAAATTTGAAATTGGAAGCTATGGTTTACCATGTTTTATGCGTTTGTCTTTGTGCTGACCTTTCATCTTCTGTAGGAATGTTCTGCTTCATTTTGATTTCACTCTCACTCAGCACCTTCTCCATCCCATGTGGGGTCCTGTGCGGGAAGGAAGCCCTGGCAGCTCAGTGTTGGGAGTTCTTAGGATGTAGACTGCTGCAGATTTCCTCAGGTCTTCTCTGCCTCATGTGCACTCACAACTGGAGTGGGCAAAACTCCAGCCAGACTCAACTGCTCGTCTCAGACTGGTCTACGGTGCTTCCTAATGAATATCTCTGGGTGATTTTGGAGTTTTCCTGTTTTCATGTTCATTAGACACTTTATTGCTTTTTTGGCTTCTTCCCACATAGACGTTGGTGCTGTGAAGATTTAGCGACTATTAGTGCTTTATCTCCACCTGCATGTATTTGAGGGTTGTGGGGATGGATACAGGCATACCTAAGGGATATTTATTGCAGGTTTGGTTCCTGATCACCACAGTAAAGCAAATATTGCAGTAAAGTGAGTTGTGAATATTTTTGATTTCCTAGTCCATATTAAAGCTATGTTTACATTATACTGTAGTCTTTTAAGTGTGTAAAAAGCATTATGTCTAAAAAACCAATGTACATACCTTAGTTAAAATATACTTTATTGCTAAAAAAAAAAAAATATGCTGACCATCATCTGGGCTTGTTTGAAAAATGATGATGATAGAGTTGCTCAAGGCAGGGTTGCCTCAAACCTTCAGTTTGTTTAAAAAAAAAAAAAGTGAAGCAAAATAAAACGAGGGTGTGCCTGTACCTTGTCTTCCAATATTGTTGGGATTTTGCTTTTGGCATTTAGTTGTTTTGTTTCTTTTTCTGTGGGGATCTAGAGAATAAAACAATTCTGGATTACATATTAGCACTCTTCCTCTCGCTTGTCCTCATACCCCCTTGACTTTTTAGGGGAGAAATTATGATATATTAAGAAATGACATTTTACTATGTAACTTTAACTGATAGCTCAAGGTTTTGCTGTTTAACCTGTAAACTTTTCATCAAACCTCTTAATAGACCATGACCTACAAATAGATTTAAGTAAAACACTAGTTTTAGTCTTAATTTCTATATGTTTGTTCAGTGCTATTATCTTCTCATATAATTTCGATAACTTATGCAGAATGCATCCTTTTTTATATCCCATTGATAGTGGGAAAATTCAGACTGCCCTGTAGTACTTTGCTCCACCCGTGGAAAAATAGGTCTCAGCTGCTTGTGTGTGTCTGTAAATTAGTGAGTGTGTTAAATCTCTCACAGCATGAAATCACTTCAAACGCTGTGAAAGACTATCTTAAAGAATTTAAATTGATTGCAGATGTTGGTGCAATTAAGCAGGCCTGATGAGCTCAGAATCATGTTTCTCAGATTTGAATATCAATGCATTTAAAAAACTTATTGTGATGTACTCCATGTAAATGGAGTTCATAGGCATCTGAGTGTTTGTCACCTTGTTTCTAAAACCTGTTCAGCAGTGTGAAAAGTGATTTGTGACCCTTAATGCAGATTCTTGTATTACTTGGAGTTCCATGCCATCCTTAACCTCCTGGAGTTGCTTTTGAATTATTATTTCCTTTGTTATTTCATTTGTCTACCTATTTCTTTGCCTACATTTTGTGCCTATAATTCATTTAAAAATTATTCTATAGACAGGAAGTTATTTCATCCCTATTTTAAGAAGAAAAAAATGAGTATAACAAGCAAATGAATTGGCTTAGATAATAAAAGCATAGGATTTTTTTTTTAAGGTTACACCTTTTGCCTAGTAGAACTTCGCCTACTTTTAATTGCTTTGACTTTAAACGTAAATATAAAAGGAATGTAAAAGAAAGTTTTCTAATTATTAAAATGTAACCTATTTGGGTTGCAAATTAGAAAGTGTAATTGGAAACAAGACTGTAACAAGATTAAGTAGAGTGTACAGTGTGTTCATTTTCAATTTATTTCAAATTGATCTGTGCACATTGAGTAATTAAAGTCATCAATTTCTGTTACACATTGTAAAATGTTATGGGCATTAGGACTTTATTATATATACAGTTGTGAAATAAATTTAAAAAATGGTAATTATATTTAGGTACTTTTTAAATACTAAGAAAATTATTGAAATATTCAAAGTGTAGTAACATTAATGATTTGAAATAATAACAAAGAATGCATTAAATTTTTTCTAGAAGGTGGGAATTAAAGCTGTGTATGACAATATTTTATAAAAGCTTATTTTACTCATCATGGCAGATTATACTTTGTTTTTAGTAGTTAAGAATTCAACTTTGTTACTTCTAGCTTTATGATTTCAGAAAATTCGATATCCCTCTCTAAGACTTAGTTTACTAAATACTAAAATTTAGGAGTGTTTGTGTAGGAACCTATGCAGTGGAAAGTAGGGCAATGATTAAATAAAGTCTCTTAAATTATCTTGCTATCTTAAGTTCAAGTCTTCTTATCAAAGTTGAAAGTAAAGGGTAGAATGGGACTGGGTGAATGAATGCTACAAGAGAAGCATTCTTAATTCTGATTTATACTGGAATAAAAAGTTGAATAAAAATTATTAAATATGCCACTCTGGCTGTAGAGTGGAGCATTTTTCTTGGAGTCATACCCATGAAGCATCATCTGTGATCACCATTTGTGCATTTTAATTCAACTAAGACTTATACTTGTGAAATAGCCTACATTCAGAGTTATAAGAGATTTGTATGCTTTTTACAGTATGTTGTTTTCATTTATCTTGCCCATTCCTAATCTGGAAACGAGTTTTTTAAAGCAGCTCACTCTAATCTTGTCTTTTCTAAGCATTAAAGTAATTTATCACAGAAACAAATCTTTTCATTCTCATATGATAACATTAACAAGAACAGGTATTATCACAGTTCATAACAGTATAGGGTACAAAAATATCAACTCTTGGTAGTCACTGAAATCACTTCATATGTGTAACTATGTTGCTTACAGCCTGCTTTGGGTGTCTTTTTACTGTATGTTATGTGATAGTGGAAAGCCTGATATTAGATATCTATCTCTAGCATCTTAAAAAAAATTTTTTTTAAATTCTTGTTTATTCTACTACAGTTGTTCCGATTTATCCCCCTTTGCCGTCCTCTGCTGAGCCCACCCCAGGCTTCCTTAGTCAATACCCACACTGTTGTCCAATGTCCATGGGACATTCATACATGTTCTTTGACTAATCCCTTCCCTTCTTTCCACCAGTTTCCCCCCAACCCCTCTCTTTCCTCTGGCAGCTGTGGAGAAGTCAGACTTTGGTGAACTATATATTTTTTTCTTTTTTTCGTCAGTGGGGTCATTAGAGATATAATTTTCTGTAACTTTAAAAATTTTTCCCTACTTAATTGTTCTACCTTCCATTAGAAATGACTGACTTAGCTGAAATCAACTCAGAAAAATAGGAGCATATGGGCCCATGCATCTGAGCAGTACTGGGAGGCATGCGCTTCAGAGAGGCCTGGACCTGGGTTCTCAAATTACCTGAGGACCCAGCCTTTTTGGATCTCTTAGCACTGCTTTACCCTCTTGGCTTCATTCATTCAGGCTTTTGTCATGGTTTATCTAGATGGACAGCAGAAGCTTCTGACTTAGCTCCTGTATTTTAAGTCAGTAGTGCCCCTACATTTTAGATCACTTACCCTATCAATTTTAAAAAGTTGATCATATATGCCACCAAGCCAGTAAATATTTATCATGAGTATGTTCATTGTACTAGTTCTTCATATTTGTTATTCATTTTATATATAAATTTATTAATTTATCTCTAATGCATAATATGAATTGACAATATCAAGATATAAATTAAGGTATTACTATTTCACTTGAAAATTTTGCCTCGTATGCACAAATGAAAATGGTCTGGTTCCTCTGCTTTGTTTCATTATGAAATTTTAGCTATGCTAGATTCATGACACAAACTGCTAAACATGCCTTCTTTTTTCTACTCAAATATTTTTACACAACCTACAAATTACTTCATGACTTGTTATTTTCAAGAACTATAAAACGTTATGAGCTTGGTGCATTTTTTTTTGTTTTGTTCTTAAAGATTTTATTTTAGTTTTTTAGAGAGAGGGGAAGGGAGGGTAAAAGAGAAGGAGAGAAACATTGGTGTGAGAGAAAACATCAATCTGTTGCCTCTCTCAGGGGCACCAACCAAGCACCAAACATGCAGCCCTTTTGTGTGCCCTGACTGGAATTGAACTGACTACCTTTTGCTTTGTGGAACATCCAACCAACTGAGCCACACCAATCAGGGTCTTGGTGCATTTTTTTTAAGATAAATTTTTAACTCTAAAACTCTTATTATTTTTCTTCTAAAAATTATACTCCTGCCTCTCAATTTTAAATCTTTTTAATTTTTAATAACCAATTCTATTCTATATTATAACTGAGTCTATCATGCCCATGCAGGAATGTTCTGGGAGAATACATAAGCCTGCAGCAACCAGTGCAGTTCCCCAAGGTTCATGTTGACTTCCATCTTGCCAACTTCAGTGCTTCCTTGGCCTTGCTTGGACTGGTTCTTCTCTTGTACTAGTACCCACCTCCTATCTTCTATTTAGCCACATTTAATTAAAGACTCAGTTTGAATTTGCTGTTTTTTTGTCAGCATTGCCGCCCTCTTTGCCTCTTAAGTTAGTGCTCAGGGCCCTGAGTCCTAAACTATGACGTGCCCTATCTCTGCCGTTATGTGTTGTACTTGGAGAAAAGACACGAAGATATGGATTGAGGTCATGTGTCATCTGGACAGGATAGATCCCTTTAGGGCAGTAGTTCTCAACCTGTGGGTTGCAACCTCTTTGGGGGTCGAACGACCCTTTCACAAGGGTTGCCTAAGACCATCGGAAAACACATATATAATTACATATTGTTTTTGTGATTAATCACTATGCTTTAGTTATGGTTGGGGGTCACCACAACATGAGGAACTGTATTAAAGGGTGGCAGCATTAGGAAGGTTGAGAACCACTGCTTTAGGGCAATATTATCTTTGTTAATTCATGATTGTCTACATGTGACGGATCTAGAAGTCTCAAACTTGATTGGGCAGCATGCTGAGGCTCAGTATGCATTTGTAAGTCTAAGCTAATAGAGACTGGTGTATAAAAATCCAAGTATAGCTTTAGTTTACAATCAGATATATTAAGGAGAAAATAATTCTTGTATTCTCTTCTCACTTTATAGGCTAGTACATATAGGAAGCCAGGTGATAGAGAGTTGCTTACTTGGTTTGTTGGATGACCCTCTCTATGAAGATAATGGGTATGTGCCCATAGCATCGTAGGCTTTTGCTCTTTTAACTGTTCTCATACATCCTGTAGTTATTCATTGAATTAATGTGATAGACTAGAAGTGCCATGGAATAAGAGAATACCTGATGCAGCACAAACTAGATATTTGTGTTAATGTTTCTGGTACCCCCTTTGTTGGAGAGTGGCCTTTCTGAAGAACTTTGGGTTCCTCGGGTAGCCATGTAGACTGCCTCCTCCTATAACTCATGCTTACTGATGTTAGAGTGCTCTGAAATTGTTGAAGCCATAGTTTTTATAGTAATTAAATTAATTTTATCTCAAGGTAACTCTTGGTCTTGATGTACATGTGTAATCTCTGGTCATTTTAATAGTCTTATCTGTTATATTTTGATATTTTTCCTAATTTTTAAAATCTGAACTTAATTGTAATTTAAGATTTGGGGGAGTATCTTACAATTGACAGAATGTGTATCCTACAAGATTTGCTTCTTTTCATGTTACCTTTTAGAGGAGAATTTGATAGGAACTGGTGATCTCATTTTATTTTCTCACAAAGTATTTCAATTTTATAGCTCATGATCTTTATACATTTTTCTCCCTGTCATTTTTGAGAATTTTCGTAGGACACAAAGGTTGTTTAAATAATCAAAATGATTAGAAATTGTAATCAAGTAACATTCCAAGTATCATTCATTTATTCAGAAGCTCAAATTTAAAATTATTAAAGTCAAAGATACAACTTAAAGGATAGAGTATTATTAATGAGATGGTCTTCAACCAACACTGAATAATTTCTTACTATCTTTTTTTTTTTTTTTTTTATCCTCACCTGAAGACATGCTTCTCGATTTTAGAGAGAGGAAGGGAGGGAGAGAGAGGGAGAGAAACATCAATAAGGTTGCCTCTTGTGCATGCCAGACCAGGTACTATTCTCATATGTGCCCCTCCCAGGGACTGAATCTGCAACTGAGGCATGTGTTCTAATTGGGAATCAAACCAGTGACTTTTTCATTTACTGGCCGATGGTCCAACTGAGTCACACCGGCCAGGGCTCTTACATCTTTTTGCTTTGTCTGTTTTTCAGTGAAAAAGGTATGTGATCTCTAAATACTTTCACATGAACAGTTCTGTAGAAGGAATGCTTTTCTTGTGAGATCTGATCAGAATTCAAATATCTTAATGCAGCATGAGTAAATACAAAATGTATGAATGAATAGGATGGCTTTAAGCAATCGTTTACTGTTATATAATGCTTTTTTAAGATTAATGAAATCCCAGTTAAGCATTTGACTAGTTTGGAATCTGTTAAAATTGTTATATGTGTTTTCTTACTTCAAAAATAATGCGGTGTTACATAAAATTTAGAAAATATAAGATGTCATAGAGAGGAAGATTTTAAAAAACCTATTCATTCAAGATGAGGCATTCAGATAAGATATTAAGGTTGTTTTGATTTTGTAAAAGCATTATTATAGCTGAAGCTAAGGTTTCTGTAGCAGAAACATTAAATGTGACTTTTTCTATTTTGTCCATTTTTGCAGAAGTTCAAATGCTGAAGATAGCAGGTGACAGGACAGTGTGGCCATGAAAATAGATTGTGGAGCTTATT
The DNA here is from genome assembly GCF_987537825.1 of Furipterus horrens. Classification (NCBI taxonomy): domain Eukaryota; kingdom Metazoa; phylum Chordata; class Mammalia; order Chiroptera; family Furipteridae; genus Furipterus; species Furipterus horrens. The sequence goes on from NW_028327182.1 coordinate 34,391,755, forward strand.
ATGCTGCCATTTGCTAATCCTTCACTTCTAGGCCGTATAGAATAAAACGTTCACAGGTATTTTTTAAATGGAGGACTGCTAGAGAGGCTTTCTTTGGAGAAAGAGATGTCATAGTACAATGACATTATCTCCAAATCTTTGTGATGGAGTAGTGCCAAATGAGTGCTCCTTTGAGAGAACCTCTCAGAGGTTGACTATATCTCTTCCAATTTGGAGACGTTGACTATATCTCTTCCAATTTGGAGACATGGGACCTGAAAACTGAGAATGGTAGACTCTAAAGGCAAGAGACTGAGTGAGCTTCTGTGGTGGCAGAACAAGGAGAAAGGAGTAGATATTTTGTGGGGAAAAGTTTGACTTTCACCAAAACATTGACTGGATGTGGACCTCTCAGGAGGAAGTTAGTTGACTTTGAGTTGTCTTGAGAGGAGTTTTGTCCAAGGGATCCACTAGCACATGCATGGACCCCAACAGAGAGAGTCTTTTGTAAGGCTGGGCTGCTGAGTCACAGCAAGGGTGTCTCTGGTAACCCACATAAACATCCTGTAGAAGAGGACAGCAATTGAATTTCAGCCACATCCAGGGGACAGTAGCCCCAGAGTGCAACAGTGAAACCTGATTGCAGCAATTTTTTGCATCTTAACTCTTTCTTCCCCACTCTCTTCAGCTCTGAGTGTACTGAGGAATCCTGATGAGTAGGGATCATGGAATTGAAGAACAAGGTGGGAAAATAGTGCAGGACCACAACCCTGTTCAGCACTATAGATTTCCTGGTCTGAGTGAGGGCCACATTGAGGAAATGAAGACATTTTTAGTTAGTTAAGATTGAAGTTTTAATATTAGCCTCACTCTTCCTTACTGGGCTGGATAAGTTGTGTGAGAGTAGAATATTATTCTAAGGTGATATTATTAAAAATAACCTTGGAGTCAGAGATTGTTTGCATAAGCAAGTTTAAATCCAGACATTGTAAAGCAAAAGATGGATACATGTATTAATGTAACTAAAATTTTCATGTGGATGGTGCTGGGGGGAAGGAGGGAGCAAACAAAGAAGAAATAAAAAACTGGAAGAAAATACTTGCTACATATCACTTAACTGTAAAGAACACCTACAAATCTAGGAAAAAGATGAATAACCCAATAGGAAAAATTTTAATACATATAGGCAATTTACTCAAGAAGACATAAATGGCAAACAGCTCTTTGAAAAGATGTTCAATCTCAATATGTAAATTAAAATAGGTATGGAGGGCATTTTTCAACTGTCAAAGTAGAAAGGATAAACAAGATTGCTGGCAGTAAGTGTTTGGTGAGGGTATAGAAATTTATAGCAATGCAACCTTTTTTGGATTATAACTTGCCAATATCTATCAAAATAAATAACTTGTATGCCCCACTGATCTAACAATTTCAGTATTTTGACTTTTTATGACAGTAGCTTGAACTTGTGAAGATCTATGTATGAAGTTGTTCCTTGTAACATTGTGTAAAATGTCAAACTTAAAGCAACCAAAAAGTCTTATCAATAGAGAAGTGATTAATTTGCAGCACATGCAGTGATAGATAGATAATACAGCCATTAAAATGAATAAGTTAGATATCACTTGGAAAGTTAGCTAATACTAAAAACAACATAGAAACATATGGTCTGAACCAATATTTGTTTATGTGAATGACAGGTGCCTATGCGTATCTCTCTTAATTAAAGGAAAACTCTTGATGAATTCTCACCAAATTTGTAAAAATAATTTATACTGGTTTGTCTCAGGCTAAGATTGGGGAAACGGAGGCAAGAATTTCAATTTCCTCTTGTACATAAAAAGAGTTAGTGGTATTACGAGTGACTTATATTTTGGTGTTTTTGTGTATTTCTCAGGATATCTTTTTTATTTTTATTTTTTAATTAAGAAAATGAAGAGGGTGAAGTGGGGTGAAAGAGCTAGGGGAAGATTTCCTGACTGCTGTGACTCCATTGGTTGGGCCTTGTCCTGCAAGGCAAAAGATCACCCGTTCAATTCCTAGTCAGGGCATGTGTCTGGGTTACAGGTTTGGCCCTAGTCAGAGCACGTATGAGAGGTAATTGATGTTTCTCTCTCACATCAATGTTTCTTTCCATCTTTCTTTTTCGCTTATCCTTTCTCTAAAAATAAATAAAATCTTAGAAAACTAGGGGAAGAGGGAGGGCAATGACTTTTGGATGTGGCCAGGTGTGTGTGATGAGTTTCAATGCCTGATCCTTGATTTTAGGCTACAGTAATACATTATTTCTTCTATATGCAAGAAACTTGGGGAAGCCAGTGTGAATAAGGCAAGGTCTCTAGTACTTTAGGCAGCTCACAGTTTAGTAGAGACAAACATGTGTAAGCAAGTGAGAATACTGTGGGATCTAAAGCCCTGGATTCTTGGCAGCAGCCCAGTGTTTCAGAATTCATGTACTCAGTTTTAGGGAGTGAATGGTGAGACCCTGGGCCTCATCAGCCTCTTGGCCACATAGGCAGCGCAAAATGGCTGCTTCTGCTGTGGCTCCTTACTCCCAGTTTTCAGCATTGGTCCCCCAAAATGTCTTTTTTATAATATTTTCTTAGCAGAAATAAAATCTGATGTTGTTTCTAACATAAAATACCGTTTTTGTCTTGTTTACCAAGTCATTTTTCTGTGGTGCAGATGGCCTGATAACATGGACCACATTTCAATTAGAAAAATCAAAACAAATCAGCAGACCTAATAGTATGCTGTTGGCAAAGCCTTTAAATGTAACTTGGAATAGCACACAGATGCATTTTACATTCTTGTAGTAAATTGGCACTCATTTAATAATCACTTTTATTTGCAGAACTTAAGTTTTGGAAACATCTGGATAAATTATGAATAATTTAAACATTCAGTTTGTGATCTTTGCCAAATAATGTTTATTAAGCATTTACCTATGCCGTCAATACCACAATAAATGAAAAATACAGAAAACCTGGAGTTGAGTCACATAAGAGGTATATCACTGCATTAAAGTATGTGAAAAGCATTACTTATATTTGAAGTATTTCATGTGATTGTTGTGTGCCTTAGAGTTTACTATTACCTAAACTGATTTTTTTCAGTCTAAAAAATTAAGAGGCCAGATCTGATAACACCTAAGTTATTCTTTATTTCTGAAAATTCTTTGACTCCTTCCTTTACTAGGATATGTCACTCAATCCCTGCTTTCTTTCTTTCTTTAATTTTTATTTTTTTAAAGATTTTATTTATTTATTTTTAGAGAGAGGGGAAGGGAGAAGGAGAGGTAGAGAAACATCAATGTGTGATTGCCTCTCATGCGCCCCCAACTGGGGATCTGGCCTGCAACCCAGGTATGTGCTCTGACTGGGAATCGAACTGGTGGCCCTTTGGTTTGCAGGCTGACACTCAATCCACTAAGCCACACCAGCTAGGGCTTCAATCCTTGCTTTCAAAATAATTTAGTTGAAAGCTTCATGTTTTCATCTTGATGTTTTCAAAAGTAATGTGTAGTCTTTGTAAAACATATACACAACAAAAGGAAGAAAACAAAACCATTTTTTCACCGGAGATAACTGTTAACATTTTTTATTACTCTTTTCAATTCTGGAAAATGAGTTTGAGAATATCAACCTCAGGGTTGTTGTGGAGAATAAATACTGCATGCTATTATTGTATGTTTGGTGTCTGGCATATATGTTAGATAAAGCATTACTAATGATTGATTCTTCCTCTAGTAATTTTTAAAGTGTCAGCCTTATTTTATATATTTTTCTTTTTAAAAAAAAAATTTAATAGTGTCCTGTTTTATGTTCCAGCTTCTTTTATTCTGAAGCTTGTTAGAGGTTTTTAATAACTGCTAACTTATAGTAAGTAGTATAAGGTACTTTTTGATAAAATACACTTGTCATCTCTGTTTTTTGATATTTAATTCCCCATTTCAAGGAAAATTTTCATGTTGCCAGAGATAAGTTTTCAATCTTGTCTTTACACCAGTGAACATGAAAACTAACAATGAAGTTAATTTAGCAAGAAGAGAGAAGTGATGGAGGCACAGTTGAAAGCCTCCGTTAAATGAGTAGAGGAGAAACCCAGTAGAGGGTTGTGATAAGCTGCTTTAACCATGTCTGCATCTTTAGAGATGGCATGGAGAGGCAGAGAAGAATTAGGTGGGGTAGTTTAGGGAGAGGAGGCTGAAGTGGAAAAATGCAACCATGTTTGGCTTTAGGAAGAATGGGGAATGGGCACTGACAAGAGACGTAAAGGATTAGGGGTTCCCTGATTGGCGTTTGTAAGAGAAGCTCTGGGAGAGGTTAAAGGGGCAGGTAACCAAATCAGTAAAATAGGTGCTGGGATTAGACTAATGGTTTAGTGTTAAAAGTCTTAAAAATAAGGAAGTACATGTTGAGATCTGGTAAAGATAGAAGAAAACTGGTTACCTTGATGTAAGAGGAAAGTTGGGTCAATTCATGCTGTCTAGTTTCACTTTTAATGAAGCAAGGTGCAAAGTCATGTGTTAAGAGTAGGGCAGATATAGGGCTAGTTTCAAAAAGAGCTAATGAGTTTTGAACTGGTATTAAGGGAATGGAATATGAGTAAAAATATCTGAACTCTAGTCTGAGGGCCCATTTGAGGTTGGAAAATATAAACACATAATGCAGACTAATGGTGCCTAAATTTGGTTTAGTGCAAGAACCCTTTTTATACAAACGTAGGCTCACATAGCTCCCTTGCTCCCTTCTCTCTTCATATCTCAATGGTAAAAGTGAATTTGTTTTCTTTGAGAAAGAGTAATGGGCCTTAGAGGTCAGCTTATGGTCAACTCTGATGCACACCTACAGAAGCCTAGAACAACAAGGGACATACATAGACTGGTAGGCAACAAGTAGAATGCACAGAAAAGGAAGATGATATAGACAAATTACAACCTTCAAATCATCTCTGACTGTGAAGAGGCCAGAATAATCACTATCAGGTAAATAACATCAATTCAAGTAACCCTGAGGGTAAGTCCAGGCTGAGGAGCAAGTGAATATCAGAAGATCAAGTAAGAAGCTAGAATACATGCATAGGAAATCATTTAGATAAAGAAAAAAGTGTGTGTTTGAGGGGTTCCCACTAAGCGAGAGCTTTCTTCCATGAGTCTTGGAATCAAAAGAGAAGATGTGCAAAACCAGTATAGCCTGTGAGGTTAATACCACATGATTGGCTCTCATCCTGTCTTCATGCCACCTTTGGATATGGCTAACTTTGAGTCTTGTGTGTGGGTTAGGAAGAAGGTCTGGGGACTGAAGGCACGTTCTGCTTCTGGATTTGTGTGTGGGTGTTGTTACGAGGTTTTTTTCAACATCTCATTTTGTGGGTGTTGCAAACAGCACCAGATGCTTCAGTGAGTCTGTTGCTGCCTTCAACTGCGTCTTCTAAAGTCCAAGGAATGAGTTGCAATAGCTTGTCAAGTTTGGGTAAATTCATTGTGAGCTTTGTTAAAATTACCTAGAGATCTCATGAGGGGCTCATGGATCTGTTTTGCCCCAGATTCGGAGGCTCTTTATATGCATCCCCCTGTAGCTAACCTGTGTGGTGAGCCTGCATGTCTGATTTCTCACTTCTTTCCTCCAGACACGAGATGATCTCAGCACAGGAGATTTGAGGAAGCAAAATGTTGACATAAATTTTGTCTTATTTCATTGTTACCAAGTGGTTTTTATATAGTTCAACTTTTAATTTCTCATCTTCCTCTAAATCTTAAGTGGAGGAATGGTAGAATTTATAGGAACAAAGCCTTTAGGAATCTGGGTTTAAAAATGAGAACAAACATAAAATTTTAAGTACTTTCTAAAGTTAAGAATTAGTTAACATAACCGTAACTTTCTGGACCAGTATCTGGAAATGAAGCTTATCTCACTTATGGTATTAAAAGATAAAAAATTCAAAGGATAAAACTTGTGTGATATTATGTGTTAAGGAAAAGACACATTTGTCAAATGGAAACTCTAGGTGTACTATTAGCATAGTTCTTAAGAGTAATTTAAATAATACTGTCAATTATATATAAATTTCAAAAGCTTTAGTTATTGTACATTAAAAAATAATTAGGTTTCATTTTTTAAAAACTATGTAGTGAGAATTTCTTTGTATAAACATGTGGAGATTTAGATTCATAGATAAAGAGAACAGACTGACAGGTGTCAGAGGGGAGGAGGTAAAGGGCTGGGTGGATTAGGTGAAGTGATTAAGCAACAAAACAAAACAAAACCCTAAACCACCTCATAGGCAACAGTATGGTGATGACCAGGGGGAAGGGGGCATGGGGGGTCGTAGGAGAGAGAGTAAAGGGCGGGTAAGCGGTGATGGAAGAAGACTTGGCTTGGGATGTTGAACATATAATATTCAGATGACATATTATAGAATTATACCCCTGAAACCGATATAATTTTATTAATCAATGTCACCCCGATAAAATCATTTTTAAAAAGTGTAGAGGTTTAGGAAAATCGACATGGGCAATAAAATGGCAAGTAATTTATTAATATACAGTACTGATTTTTGGGTCCTGGATAAAAACCACAGTGTAACAAGCTTTCAGTTGGGCAAGTACGTCACAGTGTTAGTCATATCTCTTTTAGTTGTTAGTATTAGAAGTCCAACTTGAACTAACGAGCAAAGAAGACCTTTTATTGACTTTTCTACTTGGAATAGAAAGGATGAGTAGAATGAAGGTGTAATGTTGGGACTTTCTCTCTTCTCTTCCCTTGACTTCTGAACATTGGTATTATCTTCTCTGACCGTAGAACACCTTTTTCCCAGAAATGGAAAGCTTGAAACTGTAAAAGAAGACATAGGCATAATCAGCTGTTTAAAAAAGAAGCTAAAACTGTTTGTATGCCTAACTAAGCATAGGCAAAGGATGAGAGATGTGATTAAAAAATATTTCTAATGATCTTAACAAAGGGTTAATATTTATACTGTATAGTGAACTTTCATGAGTTGACTAAAAAAAGTCCAATTTAAAAAATGAGCTAATAACGATTTAAGAACAAATTTAAAAACATAAATACATATGTGAAGTGTGTAGTTATATATTCATATTAAGATAATACTGATTACATACATGTAATAATAACTTTACAACCATTAGGTATTTTTACTTTTCTAGTGGAGAAAAAGTACCTTTATACATTGCTGGTGGAGTTGTAAAATGATACAGTATTTGGGGAAAGGTCTATGAAAAAGAAAAATGTGCATGCTCTTTGACCCAGGGGTTCCACTCCTGGGATTCTATGATTTAGAAATACAAGCACCACAGCCCTGGCCTGATTAAAGCGTTACCTCCATACACCAAGGTTGTGAGTTTGATTCCTAGTCAGTACACACACAAGAAGCAACCGATGAATGCATAAATAAGTGGAACAACTCTTTCTCCCTTCCTTTCTCTCTCTGCAATCAATAAGTACAAATTAAAAAAACAAAAGAAATACAAGCACCAATAGATGAGGACATATTCACAAGGAAGTATTTCTTTTGTTATTGTTTACTGTGTTAAAAACCTGGAAACAAAAGACAGTTCTATAAATATGGTTTTCCAAACCATGGAGAATTATGCCACTATTAAAAAGAATGAATTAGAGTTATACTAGATTGAGAAACTTCCATGAGGTCTAAATCAGAGAAACGAAAAGTGCAGTAAAGTATAAAGAAGGTACAATTAAAAACCAAATTTTACCTGTACAATTATGTATGTGTGTATACACACAAACACACACATGATTATGTGAGCATTGATTAAAATATGGAATGATATATACCAGGAATTTTACATGGATACCTTATGATGGAAAAGGGTATAGAGGAGCTCGGTATAACTTTTCACTTTTATGGACTTATGAAAATTTTGTGCACACATATGTGCACATGAGTGAATAAATAGTTTTAAAAATTAAGAAAACCGTATCAAAAGGGCAAGACAGGTTTAGTTACACAGAAATTACTAGTGAAGATTTCAGAATATTATATTTTAAGTGTCACTGCCAAACTAAAGTTGAAAAACATTTGAAGACACTAACCTTTGGGCATAAATTGAAGATGATAAATAAATTTACTGTAAAGGAAATAATTTTGAGGTAATGACATTTTAATCACTTTTGTATTTCTGGACTCTAGCAAGGGGTCTGCTATCTATATAAATGTTGGTTGAATAAAGAGGTGCATATGCTTATTTACTGTATAGGTATATGCCTTTAAAAATTATTTATTTATTTTTAAAATTTATTTTATTTTTAGGGAGAGGGGAAAGGAGAAATAGAGGGAGAGAAACATCACTGTGTGGTTGCCTCTCACTCGCACCCCCAACTGGGGACCTGATGTGCAACCTAGTCATGTGCCCTGACTGGGGATCGAACCAGTGGCACTTGGTTCGCAGGCCAATGCTCAATCCACTGAGCCACAGTAGCCAGGGCTTGTATATTCCCTTTTACCACAATAAAGCATGTAGCGCTTTAATTGGTCACCTTATTATATTTAGGTTACCTTGTTAATACAGGGATGGGCATCAAAGGCAGAGATTGTGTAATTTTTATTGTGCCTCCATTCCAACCTGGAACGTAGCATATGCAAAGTAAGTTATTGATGAATAAATAAATGATTTATAAATACAGTATGTACCAAACACAAATTAGTCTAGCACAGTGGTTCTCAGCCTTCCTACAGTTCCTCATGTTGTGGTGACCTCCAACCATAAAATTGTCTTCGTTGCTACTTCATAACTGTAATTTTGCTACTGTTATGAATCGTAATGTAAATATCTGATATGCAGGATGTATTTTCATTGTTACAAATTGAACATAATTAAAGCATAGCGATTTATCACAAAAACAATATGTAATTATATATGTGTTTTCTGATGGTCTTAGGTGACCCCTGTGAAAGGGTTGTTTGACTCTCAAAGGGGTCGCGACCCACAGGTTGAGAACTGCTGGTCTAGCACAATGAATTTTTCAGTGGTATTCTAGAGCCAGTTTCTCTGTCATGTTCAGTGACATTTTATTAGTTGCTTGTCATCAGCCATCTGGGAGTATTTACCTCCCGTAGAGTGGTAAACATTACCAATAAGTTGTTATTGTTTACCTGAGAGGTGGTTTTTAAACACTTAAGCAGCAATGCTATTGTATTTAATTATGAATCATAACATATGATATGGAGTGTAAAAATGGGGAAACAATTTATACATTGCAGAATTTAATTGATATAATTGTTTTTATCTGAAATTAGCCATGCAACATATTTATAACATATAGGATATTTGCTTTTCTTATATTTAAAATTTTATTTTTGTTATGCATTATTTAAAAATTCAAGTATGAATTACTCCATTTCCATTATTAGATTTCATGGTAGTTGTGCTTCAGAGATGACTCTACTTTTATGCTTAATAAATGGCTTATGATACATATCAATGAATGGAAATTGCACTTAAAATTATATTCCTGTAGATTTATGCTATCTACTTGAATGTTCTTAGCCTATTTATAAAGAAAGATGCTTTATTAAAAGTGTTATATTTTATTCTTCTATTTAATAATATAAAGAGAATGGCAGGCTGGGAAGATAGTCTTTTTATAAACTACTCGGGGAATTTATGAAAATTGTGTTTTATAGTCAACCAGAAATGAAAATATGTTCATGGATTGACACAGGGCAGGTCTTCAAGTCTATGATCTTTACTTTGAGTCATTATAATAGCACTGTATGTTTTAGATTCATAGAAATGTTTAATCTTGTTCATTCATTCATTTTTTTTCCCTTTAAATAAATATAGCTATGTGCCAGGCACTATTCTAGGCATAGGGATATTTAATGAACAAAGCTGACCATGTCCCTGCTCTCTGGTAGCCTACATTTTAGTAGAATCAATCAACACATAAGACCAGACCTGGGAGCTCAAATGATTTGTATTAGTTATTTTTGTATTAGTTAATTTTTACTATTTGTCCAGATTATTTCATAGCATAGAGCTTGAGAATCTGACATGTTCGTTTTTTCTACCAGGACAGATATCCTTATTTATCCATGTAGTTCATAAGGGGTGGTGCTTGGTTGATACCTGAAGGGAAGTTTTAGGAGGTAATTGAAAGGAAATACACCGAAGCACTCTCTAAGTGGGGAAAGAATGACCTCCTAAATTGGTAAACATCCGGAAAGTATATTTCTAAAACTTAAAAGGGATTTTTGCTGGTTTAGTTCATTTCATTATTTTTAACATGTAGAACACTGGCTGCATATAACAGACACCCAGGGATAATGGTGAATGAAAGAATAAGTGTAACTAGATTGTTTTAACCAACTGCCCTAATGTGGTTTTGATTAAGGTAGGATTTGTAAAATTTCTTGAATGGTTTGAGTTCCTGTTTTCTGGAATACATATAAAGATGAGCCCAACATTTATCTTTTGCTAAGGAGTTCTTAAGAGAAGTCATAAAATGCATAAGTATGTTATTGAAGCCAGCTAGAAATCATTAAAGTACAATAGGAGAAATAAATTTGAAGTGGTAATGTAGAGGGTCAGAATTACCTCCTCCTGAGGCGATTAGAAGAGGTTTCGATGAAAAGGGGGCTGTGAGTAGGAATGTAGGATGGACTGGTAGGGTTGAAACATTTGGAGGTATAGAAGGTTGTAGAGATCACATCAGCAAGGATGTATGTATATGGGGAAACCAGGATGTACATACATGGATACGGACGTTCAGTTTATTTGGTTGAAGTGCCCGTGAAAGAGAACAGTGGACTATGGGATTGAAAAGATAGGTTTGGAAAAAAAGTTTTTTCCCTAGTAGAACATTGAATATTATGAGAAGAGCAGGATGGTTAGAAAGAGGCTCCTTTGTGTCTATTAGCAGGAGAAATGATTCTTCCTGTATTTTGTCTTTAAAGTATGTTGTAGATAGGACATGGTAGGTTTCCTAACACACTTTCGTGATCAACTCTAGTAATTCTTCCCAGCTCTTTTTTTAAAGGTTGTAACAGAACCAAGAAGATGAATCCTTTTTACAAGTTCACCTGAACTGGCCTTGTCTCTCTCTAACCTTGTAAGCCGCCTCAGAGGCTCATGTTTCTGTCTTCCTTATAGTGTCGCCAGAGTGTCTTCCTAACATATAGCTTCTTGTACTTTATTTCCAATTCTGCAGTGACTTCCTGCTATCTCTGGGTTAAAGTTGACTTTCCTTGGTACCAGGCAGAAGCCTCCAACGGTCTGGTTTCTGTGTATTCTGTGCTTCTATTTTCCGCACTCCCTATACCACCTGCAATGTAGCCACATAGTTCCTAAAGTAGACCAACTCTTTTCTGCCTCACTGTGCCTTGCCTCATGTCATCTGTGTTATTTATTTCCCACTCCCTGTCCTGAAAGACCTGGTTCTTGAATCAGGTGGCAGTGAGGACGTCTCTCTCTGCTCACTGAGAATGGATTTATATCCAGGCTTCTCTGACTTGTTAACTGTTCAGGTGCTCTTTCTCACCTGATGATGAGAACCTCACAGGCGGGATTTTCTCTTACTGTCTTTGAGTCTTAGTATTCATCATAATGGTTGGTACATAATAGGTATTTACATGCATGTTTATTGAATGATTAAGTTAGGTGGATAGCTAGGTTTTATAGAACATCCTAGAAATTGTGTACTTATAAAATTGTTACCATGTGACTACCAAAGTTTTTAAACTTAACATTTGTGGATATTCTGAGAAGGAGCGTAGTAGTTAAGTAAATTTAGGTGCATTACCTTCTTTACGTTCTAATTTATGTACTGTCTACTAGAACATAACAATGCCAGTTGTTCTGGGAAATAGAAAAGAGATATGAGACTGTTTCTGCTTTTTCATATCTGTATATTTAGTTACAGGGAGGATGAGCATAAACAAATGAATAATTAACCTCTTTTTGTTGAATTTCAATTGCTTCCTTTATCTTAATGAATTCAGTTGTTCATGTTGCTCCCTCCCTCATCCACCCTGCAAACTGTAGGTCCTTCCTTCCTTTCCTTTGCTTTGATCTATAAACTGCACAGCTTTAAAAACTGCTAATTAACAAAAAGGAAATATGCACCTGTTGTCACGAAATCATATAACATAGGTATTTTCTAAGTGTATTTCAGTTTTTTCAGTTTCCTCTACTCCAATAGCCCTGTGAACATCTGACAGTGAACCATCAAATAGAAACTGGCAAATTAGAACATACATGTTTATTTAATCAGCCCCCTCCCCCAGCTTTGGGCTTTTTTTTTTTTAAAGTTTTAAAGTAAATATAATTTGTTGTTCAAATGGAAGTAAACATTTTCCAGTTCTAAAAGGTATACTGAAGAGGCTAAATAAAAACAAATGGCCTTATTTGACACAGGCCAAATCCCACCGTTGATCAGAGTGCTATGTGATCGTGACCCAAAATTCTTGGTTCTTTCTCTTGCCTATTTATTTTTTGACCCACATTTAACTATTAATGTTATTTATATGAAGAATAACCTGAAGTATATTGGATTTTGTACTGTTTTGTACTTTTGAGCTTTTTACTAGCATAAACATTAAATTTGTAGGCTAGCATGTGTATATGAAGGGGCAAAGTGGTTTTCCTCCATAAATCAAGAAAAGGAAGAGACAAGGGAAGACAGGCTTACACTAAATGTAACAGTGACATCTTAAAATACTACTTAAAATTGTGGAAGCAAATAATTGTGCAGTTACTTGAAGGGACTAAAAAACGAATGGCGTAGTTTTCAAGACTGGAACAGCTGGTGTTATCTTAACCACCCCCATCATCCATTGCGTGCTTTTTTTGGGGGCGGGGGTTGGAGGGGTATGAATGTCCAGTGAAATTTCATTGTGTGTGTGTGTGTGTGTGTGTTTACATAAACATAATCACAATAAAGTAGATAATGAACCAATGAGTAAAAGCGTCAGCACATTTTTTTCAATCTGTTCAGATCTGGGAATAGATCTTTATCTTTCATTGAACCATCAAATAGAGACTGGCAAATTAGAACATACATGTTTATTTAATCAGCCCCCTCCCCCTGTCTTTTCTCCAAGGAATGTTCCCTTGAGTTGGGGACTGCTATTTGGAAACCAATATTGGGGTGCTAGACCTCCTAAAGGGGAGTTAGGTTGTATGTATGTACTCTATGTGTGTGTGTGTATATGGCATGTGAATATATCCATGTGTGCACATTCGGATATTGCATGTATGTGTACAGGTGTATATATAAAATGTATTATATCTGTTATATATAGAAAACACGTATGTATATATACATATACATCTTATATCTATCTTTTATGTCTTTAGCTATCTATATCTATCATCTGTCCAAATAGGCCCCTCCTTTATCTATAAAAACCAGGAGTTTATTCTGATATCTTCAATTTTAATATTCTAGTTTATTTCTGACATTATTATTAACTTGAAATACATTTGGTTCATTTGATTTGGATTTATTTTCAAATGGGTTATTTTTAAAATCCCATTCTTCTTGATTTTATATTTTCCTTTTTGAGTATATGAAAATCAACATAGTTCTGAAAGTCAAAGCTACACAAAAAGTATATGAAGAGAATTTTTACTAATCCTTGTTTCTCTAAGTTGTTCTATTCTCTCATCTTCAGTATGTTCCCATCAGTCCCTTGAAAGGTGTACAATCTTATTAGTTTCACATTTTGTATCATTTTATTTCTCTCTCCATCATTTTATACAAAAAAAATGTATTTTCTCATTTTTCTTTCATAAACAGAAGGTAATATACTGTATGCTTTTGTAATATTTCACTGAAAAATATATTCTAAAAACCATGATCTATTAGTTCAGAGATACCCTCATTCTTATAACTGCATGCTACAACTGATACAATGTGCTTGTGCATGTGGCTCACCATTGTTTCTTCAACTGCTCTTCTCTGGCTTTAGGTAGAAGTGGTTGACTGTTATCTATTCTGGTTTATCAGTTTTAAGGCTTAAAAGCTAAAATAGTAGTTCTTGTCATGGTAAGCAGGTAGAAGTCTTATACACACAAGGATGTTGCATTCAGCAGGTGAAGCAACTTTTCTTAAATACATAAAATAGTCTAAATAAGTTTCTTATTGAAGGTGATGGGTCAATGCAGAAAAGTTTTTCTGTGAATAGGAGGGAAATCGATGCTAGTTAGGTATTGATGGGTCATAGAGAAATGTAGTGTGTTGTGAATATAGTGAACAATACTAAAATATAGAAGTTTCTCTTATTGTTATTTCAAGTTAATTTCTTAAGTGTCTAAAACTAGTGTTGGATCACTATTTCTTTTCTTTTATAGAGATATTTTAGGAACTGAAAGGAGAACAGCATATTTTCTATATTTAAAAAATGTACTTGGTAATTCTAAACATTTAATGTATACTATTTTTAATGCACTTTAAAAGCAGCCTCCAAAATGATAGCCAGAGTTTTTGGTATATAATGGTGTTCATTTAATGTTTATGAAAAAATTATAAGTAACTCTTTAAGGGAACTCTTTGCTAAACTTTATTTTGTTGGTGAATGCACCTTTCTGCAGTACTTTACATCACTCATAGTTTCTCCTATGAGTTTGCATAATATCATCTATGAATAACAGATTTTTATTGGTAATAGAGATCTGTTGGGGTTATAAATGTTCTGAAAACAAGCAATTTATATTGCAGTGACATCTTAGTGTTTCTGTTGATCAGTGACATGAGCGATGCTAGAAATAATTTGAAAAATGTAAGGATATTGTCGCAATGCATTTTAATAGCAATATACATGACAGTAATTTAGACTGTAATTACCCCCTTGGCAGCAACTGTGCTTGCCCCCCTGCTTTTTACAGTGCTGACGCTGCTGTTTTCTTAAAATATATTATCATTATTAATGTAAACTATTTCTTAAAATAGGCTCTACATTTTGTATCATCTTATTCATCTTCACAAGTCTCATCATCTAAATACTACGTACCAAGAATTCAGGAATTATAATACTAAAAAGAAACTGAGGCAGTTCATTTATAGTTACCTACATAAATAAAAACCCATAGACAGAGATAGACACATACACTCATGCAAGAGTATACACACACTCATAACTATGAAAACTGTGACTTTTTGACTATGGCTTTATTTTTATGGAATTTTTCCCTTTTCTGCAGTTTACATGCTAACAATTACTAAGTTAATGATATAGGGAAGGATCTTGAGTCTAATATCTAACTTCATATAAAAATCTCTTGTGGTTTCAATGCAATATTAAAAAATTTATGTGTCTAGAAGCTATATATTTTGGGTCTTTATGTTAAATTCATAAAATCAGCATTTCAAGAGTGATTAAAAGACAAAACTATTACCTGCTGTTGAGAATGTTGAATGGTAAACTGTGGTATCAGTCACTTTGCATGAGAAACAAGGCTTGATTTCATGTGTTGAATAATAGTTTACAGCGATTGAAGTAACGTTTAAGAATATAATTTCTGATTTCTGTGATGTCTCAAATAACCTAGGCATACTTTTTCTTAAAGTAACTACCATGTATTACGCACTTTACTAGGGACTGAAAGGTCGTTGTCCTGACCCTCATTGACATTATGCTATGTCAGTGTCCTGCAGAGCACACACACTTTCTAAATTTAGCTTGTTACTTATAATTTTAAAAATCAGGTCATCATTTAATGATGGATTCTCAATGGTTGTATAGAAATCATTCAGTTATATGGAAAAATGAACGTTTTTCACCATTTCACTGGTAACTTGAGGTATGGTATATTTTTAATTTGTCATAGGAATGGTATTCCAAATTACTTTGCAAACAAATAAATAAGATAGAACAGTGAATATACATACACTTACTAATTTTTACATCTGAACTGACTTGAAATGTAGGCATTGAAGATACAGAAAAATATGTTCTAAGAAGAGTCAGAGGAAGTGGTTACTACTACCTTTAATGAAAAAATGGTTTTAGAGAAATAGAAATTGTAAGGGAAATAAGTAATGAAAGGTGAGTGTTACATTTTATACTTTAGGATATATTTAATAAAGAATCTGACAAGAGTAATGTATGTACTTTCCTGTTCTGCATTTGGTGTTTTAGAATAAAATTTACTAAGGGATTAAAAAAGATTTAAAAATTATGTTGGACAAATATCCTTCTAATTTTTGTGATGACATCTTTATCTCAGTAATGTGTTTGATACCACAGGGGATAAATCTTTCTAAGTATTTTCATCTTGGTGGCTAATGCACTTGTAGATATGCAGATGTGAGTGCCCTGCCCTTCTCTCTTCCTACTTCCCACTTCCTTTGAAGTTATGTAAAAATAGAAGAAACACAAGAAGAGCTGTGCTTAAAAGGAATATTTCTGATTATTCATGTAACATAATAGTTTCTCTCCTCAATTTTCCTTTATACCTGTATTTTGATAGTAATTATAATAAAAGGGGGAAATTGTGCCAAAAACGAATTTCCCAATTATCCGGTCTGTTACCTATGTCTTTAATTTGAAATATTTCCTTCTGAATAAACATTTGCTTTTTTCAGAAATTTTCAGCTTTCTTATTTTAATCCTCAGTCTTTGTACGTATACTTTAAATTTTGTTGTAAGCTCATTCATTTATTGAATGCCAGGCATTTTGCAGGGGCTGATGGCACAGGGATGAATTAGCAGAAGCTGATTGCCCTAGCAGACGTGTTCTAGTGGGGACGATGGCGACACCTAGAGGTGCTGCCACCTAGAGGTGCTGGCATGTACTGACAAACTGCTCTTCTGCCTGTTGCTACCATGGCCATTATTCTTACTAACTTCATCTCACATTATCCATCCAGCATTACATACTCTTTATTTCCTTGACTTGATCACTCCAGTGACCTTTGTTTTTCCAACCAATCTCAGCCACCCATTATCTTGGGTAGTAAAATATCAGCTCTAAATATGGTTTACAAACTTCCTTTTGTAGGCATTATCTATTTCTTACTTTCTTATATATTCTCAGTTTAAGAGTTCTATAACCCTTTAAGCCCTAACTGGTGTAGTTCAGTGGTTTGGGCGTCTTCCCACAAAACTAAACGTTGCCAGTTTGCTTTCGGGTCAGGGCACACACACCTGGGTTGCGGTCCGGGTCATGCGGTTGATGTCTTTCTCCCACGTCGATATTTCTCTCCCTCTCCTTCTCCCTCCTTTCTCCTCTCTCTAAAAATAAATAAATTAAATAATAAATAAAGAATTCTATAAACATTTTAGAACTGTTACTCCATTGAGTCTACCATTTCTTTTCTAAAAATATTTACAGCCTCCACATCCCCACCATGCCTTTACTTCTCTCCTCATGGACCTTAGACACAGTCCTTTGTTCTCTTGCCTAAACTGTCAGTTCACTTGTCTCTTCACATAAACTCTGCCCTTGGTTAAACTTCCCACCTCCTTTGCATTTGCACATCAGTACAGCATGCAGTAGGAGGAAGCATGTAGCACACTGACTGCTGCTTCTCGAATGACTACAGTTGACCAACAAGCTCTTAACACATATCTTAATATATCAGATCTTGTCAGTGCATTTCTTTACTTTCTGAAAATGATTTCATACCTTTTCTTCTCATACCAACAGTTCTGCATTTTTTCATTTTTAGCTGATTTTATTGCTGCTTCTATCACTGAGAGCATCAAGGTAACAGAACTGCCATACTTCACTTCCAAGTCACTAGCTCTAACACTGTACCTGAATCTGTTTCCTTTGATTTTGATTTTGCTCTTCTTACACTGATACACATCCCTGCAACTGTGTAAGGTCAGTCTTTCCTCTTCTGTAGTAGGTCACACCCTCTGTCACCTACTCAAGGGTGTTTTTGTTCATTTGTTTCCCTGCATTTGTAGCTACCCTCTGTATCATTGATTTCTTCCCCTTTGCTTGGTTATTCTCATCAGCATGCAAACATGGTATGCTGCCCCCCTACCCTTACCCACATCACACCACAGCTGCTGTCCCGTTCTTTGCTCCCCTTTGCAGAAACTTTCTTCAGAAATGTTGTCTAGTCTTTTTCCTGCCTTCCCCCTTACAGTTCTGATCAAGTTTATCTTCAATCATCTACCCACCACTCAAGCTGATATTGATAAGGTCACAGTGATTAGTAGATGGTAACACCATTCATTTAGTTGCTGAGACCACAAGCTTTGGCATCATCCTTCAATTCCATTTCTTTCACACCTCACATCCATACTATCAGCAAATCTTGTCTGATCCACCTTCATGTTGGGCAAGTCTTCTGTCTTCCATCTACAGGCTACTGGCAACTCTTGACTAAACAGTATGAGAATCTTCTGATTGGTCTTCTTGTTTCGTGTTTTGCCCTATAGGACTTAAAATAGTTTTTCAAAAATGCTATTAGATCTCTTCTATGCTCAGTACCCTCTAATACTTTTCCATACACAGAATAAAGCACTTGGCATAGTTTCTAGGATCCTATCAGTGGCTTGCAAACTGTCTTTTAAACAGTCAGCTCATGGACATTTTAGGCTTTGTGTGTCCATAGGGCCTCCACGGCTGCAGCTTCGTCTTCCTCCTTCCTTTTCTCCTGCGTTTCCTCTTCCTCTTCTTCTCTTCAAGCTTTTAAAAATGTAAAAAGCATTCTTAGCTCAAGAGTCATAAAAAAACACTTGGCACTGGGGCTGTAGTTTTTCCAGTCCCTCTCCAGTATCAGAAGCCAGCCTGTTTTGTCTGTCCTTGTCATCTGTAACTGTCATGTTCACTGGGATTTAGATGCATCTTCTTGCTGTTCTTTGAATATACCAGGTTCATTCCTGCCTTAGGGCTTCGTATTTGCTCTTCTGTTTGCTTGGAATATCCTTCGTCCAGCTTTCCCTCTTCATTTTGGTCTCTGCTCAAATGTTATTTTCTTAGAAAAATGGCATTTGCTCAAACTTGTAACTTAAATAGCTGCGTTCCTTATCACCCACTGTCCTTCCTTCCCATTCAAGTGGATGGCACTGCATTTTGGCTTAGACCAAAAACCTATGGGACATTTTTGACTTATTTTACTCCTGGATCTACATCATATAAACAAGATCTGACACACAGTAGGCATTCAATATAACCTTTAAATGAAAAATGTAAAAGTTATTTTAATACAGAACAGTATTTTAAGAAAGGAAGCTTTTGATGGAGAACTCAGTTTGTGTGGCTCATAAAAGGCCTGCCCTGAGAAGTTCATCTCAGCCCAGATCTCACTGACATCTAGGAGTAGGACTGTGCAAGGATGCAGTGATGAGGGCGAGGTTTGGGTAAGAGGGGAGGGTGTTAAAGGCAGGAATTTCAGGTGGAAATGGAGAGTCTTTTAGGCAATTTATTGCCTAATAAATTGTTCATGCTAGAAAAACTTCAAATGGCTGAAATAAATAAGTATTTTTAGCCAGTGAGTTTAGTCTGTTTTGCTCAATGTTTATTGGAAGAATCTGCTTGCTGCCCCATTTAAGATGCTGTTCACCTATCCTGTATCCAAATGTAACAGAACCCCTGGGCTGCTCCGATTGAAAGAGAACCCACGGGCTGTTTAGTTAGGGGTCCGATTGCCCGCCGCCAGAATCATAACTCTGAATACCAGAGTTTGGTGAAAAGAAAAAGAATTGTTTATTTACACAAAGTCCTGCCTCCCCCTCCTAGACCTGGCCAGTCTTAGGAAAGTCAGAAACACTGTTTCCCTACTTCTAGGCACAGTTCAGCTTTACCAGTAGCTGCCAATCACTCAGTTCTGATTGGGGAGGTCCTTTCTGTGCTGTGGTGCCCTCCAGCTCTCAATGCAGGACCGCCTGGATTCTCAGTCTCCTTGTAAACTGCCTTCTTCCTGCAAACCGCATGGATCTCCTCTCCTTCTCAAAGCAGCCTGGCAAGAGCCTTTTCTTAAAGCCGCCTGGAGACCCCTTCTCCAAGCCAGATGGAGGGAGCCCACAAGAGCCAGAGACTGAGGGCGTGAGGGCCAGAGAGAGCCTAAGAGAGAGAGCCTCCTAGAGCCAGAGCCAGCCCCAAAATGTCCACAGCTCCTCTCTTCCTCCCTGCCTCCTCTCTCCCCCTGCGTCCTCTCACACAGTGGGTGTTGCAAACCGTCCTGACCATTCACAGAAGCCTACGTAGGCTCTGTCTGCTTCTTCCGTACCAGCCCACAGTTCAAGATCCCTCCAATCTTCCTGAGTCTTGGAAGTAAAGCGGATCTTCGCAACAATGTATCCAGCCACTAGCTCCAGGCATGCAAGGGCATCCTGAAAGCTGCTTCCTGCTCCCTATCTCCCAGCTGCAAACTCTGGGGTTTGTTTTTGGACTCCCCTGTTTCTGTAACACAAACACACCAAAAATTAACGGCTTTGCTTCTATGCCTTGAACTAAAGTGGTAGTAGGTAAAAAATTGACAGGTTGGTTTTGGTCTTTTATATAAATGGAACCACATACTATACTATGTACTCTTTAGTGTTTGACTTCTTTAAATCAACAGTTATTTTGCACTCATTAATTTTGTTGCATTATCAGTAGTGGAAAAAATTTTTTATTGTTGTGTAGTATTTCATTGTATGGATATAACCCAATTTATTGATGAATATTTGGGTCGTTCCCAGTCTTTTGCTATTATGAATAAAATTGTTCTGAACCTTGTGTGCATATATTTACTTTCCCTTCCTGCTTAACACTTAGTTGTGCAATTGCTGAGTCCCATGCTCAGTGTATATTTAGCCTTAAAAGAAACTGTCAGAACTCTTGGGAAGTGGCAATACCATGTTACATCTCCACCAGTCATGCAGCAGAGTTGCAGGTGCTTCACATCCTCACCTTTCTGGGGAGTGTGTAGTGTTATTTCAATTGTTTTAATTTGCATTTCCCTGTTGACAAATGGTTGTAAACATCATTCATGTGATTATTGGCTATTCATGTATCTTCTTTAGTGACTGTACTGTTTGTGCTATTCAATTGTAGGAGTTTGTTAAATATTCTAAATACAAATCCCTTATGAGATATATTTATCATTGGGAGAGGCAGTCTGTCATAGACCCTGAATATCACTATACATATAGTGATTACATATATTTGTTATTATTATTGTTGGCTTTTTTTTTGTTTGTTTATGCCAAGAATCCAAGGCTTGAATGCTCTTTATCCAGGCCATTTCTCAGGTTGCATTTGCAGTGTGTAGCCTTAGAAGTGAAGTTTTGTTTGTCTGTGGGTACTGAGCAGGCTTGTTATGGTTCACTATAAAAATGGTGACTCCCCCAAGCTCAGTGTTCTTTCCCTGTGATGCAGTCCCCTGCCTGTGCAGGCGTCCAGCATCCATTGGGGCCCTGCATCATCCCACGGGAGATGGTGGGTTGGGAAACCAATATATGCATAATCAAGTATTTTGACTCCACCTTAGGCCTCTTGTGTTTTCTCTCAGCATCCATGAAAGATTAACAGGCTAACTTAGCTTGTATGTGGGGTGAAATTCTCAGGGTTTTCTTGTTGCTTGGAATATCCATTTTAATAAGGTCATTTTTGTATGCCAGTTTTGGTTTTTACTTGAGTGTGCCTAAAATATTTTAAAATATTTTCTATGGGATACACTTTAATGCTTTTTATGTTTTTGATTTGAAAAGTTATTTTAATTTGCAAATCTTTTGATATTATGTTACTATTTTGTGGCTATCATAGATTGTGAATTGATAGATTTCTGGGTAGAAGTAAGGAAATTATCCTCTCAAAGTAATATCATACTTTGAGAAGTTGTGTGCAGCTGTTAATATGAAAGGTGAGGTTAATGTACAGTATTCCCTCACTTATCGCAGGTATTACGTTCTAGACCTCCCAACCCCCAGGATAGTTTGAAAATCTGCGAAGTAGGAACTTTACATGTATTTCAGTGTTTATATATATTTTAAGGCTTTATAAACCCTTCCCACACACTTATAAACCGTTCCCAGTCCCTTATTAACCTTTTCCACACTTTTATAAACACTACTTTTGTTTTTAAACATATTCTACACTCTTAAACTTAAGTAACTTTAACAACATTCATATACAGTACCGCAAAATCCCGCAATATAGCGAAAATTCCACGATAAATAATTAAATATATTTTTTAAAATCCTGCGATACAGCAAGGCCGCGATAAGTGAACTGCAGTATATGGAGAGGGACTCACTCGGCAGCCGTCCGTCTCGAGAGACGATGGTGTAGCTTCTTAAGAGTCTATCTGCACTGCCGAGAATGGCTGTGCAGTCCGACTCGGGAGTGACACGGTATCTGTCTCCTCCCGTGTTGAATCGACATCTTGCGATGACGCTGGAGTGTCCTCTCCAGTGAAGCTGAAGCTACAGAGCCTGGGCAGGGTGATATGGAGGGTCTGCTGTTGCCCATGCAGCAGACCCCCCCTCTTTTCGCAGCTGAAGGGTCCAAGGGAAAGACGGAGTCAATACAGCTTGGCTTCAGGTGCGCCGCAGGAGTTGCCGGTGTTGACTACAACGTCAAACCGCCTTAGGGACTCCGGCTCTGGATTTTCTGTCGGGGTTTACTCCCTTAGCCTTTCCCCTGAAGAGGTATGCCGCAAGGCAGCGGAGGTTTTTTGGAGTCAGAGTTTTCCTTCTCTGATGTGCCCTGACTGGAAGATCGAACCAGCGACACTTAGCTCGCAGGCCGACGCTCAATCCACTAAGCCAAACCAGCCAGGGCTGGAGAGGGACTATTGTAATTGTTATTTCAGTGGATACTTTTCACACAGTATGAATTAAAAAATTGTTTTTGACTTATTTTACAGGGAAGTCTTAAGAGAAATCGGCAGATTTCACCTCAGGAATTCATCCATGAACTGAAAATGGGGTCTACAGATGAGAGACTTTTCACATGCCTGGAGTCACTTCGTGTATCTTTGACTAGTAATCCTGTGAGGTAATTCCTGTCTCTGAGCATCATCAGGGCATGTCACTACATTAAACACTAGTTATCAATCTGCCGTTTTTATTTAATACTTTATTCTATAATAGTAGCCTGTATACCTCAACAACTACTTAAGGTAAAAAGCGAATACATAATATTTATATGCATGAAGAAATATAGTCTCAGTTGTACTTTAGTATTTATTACTGGGTAATAAATAGTCTATAGACTTTGAAAAAACTCAGTTTTTTTCCTTAAAATTTTTAAAAACATAGGCTATTTTTAAAAAGAACAAACATGGTCAGAAACTACTCATTTAATGTGATTGAGTTTCACTCAGAATTTGAGGATTGCATGTATATTGGCTATTCTTGTTTGACATAGCAAGATGTGCCATTAATTTATTTTTTCCTTTATTGGAAATGGTTGTGTTAGATTAGCATTGCCAGAGTTAGCAGCTATAAATACAGAATGGCCAGCAAAATCTGTATTTTCTTATACTAAGAAAAGTTGATTTTCTGAAATCCAAATTTAACTAGTGTCCTTTATTTGGCAATATTACTATAGGGGTGTCTCTAAATCAATTTTTAGACTTTTTAGCTGAGCATATTCTTAAAAGTTTTTAAGCAGAAATTATAAAATATTTGAGCATTTATAGAATTAGAATTTCACAGCTCCAAGCATCTATAGTAGAACAGTTTTAACTTTTTATTGTATAATATGTCAATACTTATTTCTGCATAAGACTGTATCCGTATATGTGTGCATGATGTTTGCACGTGTGTGTATATATTCTGTGGGCTAAAACAACAAGTTATGATTGGTTGTTAATATGTAAAAGAAGCTCTTTTGATATTCTCTCTGATTGTTACTTTTTTTGGACATTCCTATAGTTAGACTCTAGTGTGAAACAGTATAAGTATTTAAAACAGAAGGACCCTACCTTCAAGCCATGAGAGTGACTGAGGTTTAACTAAGGAGTGTGAAGAGTGAACACAGACTCTTTAGTATATTTCAACTTTATCTTTATTTTTTCATATTTTGCCAATTCCAATCTGTTTCTACACTATAAACTAATAGTGGGCATGAGACCAAAGACTTCATATTTCTTATTTACCTCTCTTTACTAGACCATGCTTAGCACATAGAAGGTGTTCAGTAAGATTTGTTGACTGAAATGACGAAGTTTGACTGTAGCCTTTGTAAGTCTTAACCTTGCAATTGTTAGAAACTAAGTTGAATTAGGAATTTATTTAGAGGTATAGGCATACATGAAGAGCCCTAGTTTCTAGCTTTACCTGTACCTGTTAAATGTATTTTTTCACAAAATAATTATTGAGCTCCTGCTACTTTTCAAGTACTATATTAGATATGGGGCTTGAGAAAATGGCAAAGCTGTTCTAGGCCCTGTTCCTATGGAGTTTAAATGTAGGAAAAGCTATTTGAAGGTTGATTGAGGAGATATACTCATTTTATAGTTTATTTGGTAGCCACTGGGCACTGGAGATATTCTTGGTTTTTCAAAATAATTAAAAGTAAACTTTACCTTTTCTTCTTTATCTTCATCTTTTGAGTAGGTAAATAAGATAGCAAAAGAAAACCTGAAAGTATTTCATATATACATTTATGCACATTACAATAGATATAATTACTTTTTTTGTGATTGCACCTAAAAATACTGGGGTAATTAATGCTCTATGTCTCTTTCATTTGAACCTAATTTAAGTAAAAACAAAATTATTTCCCCAAGAATGACCAGTTCTAGAATATATTATTAGGAATCTACAGGTGATATGGATGTTCCCTAAGAAGTAGTCTTTTTAATCAAAAGGAATAGCAAATCTTTTTGGACATTTTTTTCATATATGTAGACAGAGGATTAAGAAGATACTCGAGAACATTTCTGTGTCTAGTGCTCTGATTAAGGAATGACTTAGTTGGATATGTAACACTTGAAATTATGCCTATGATCAAATCTTATGGACTTTGCTGTCAGTTATTATGTAGCTGCTGATAGAGTCAGTTTTTCTCATTTTCTTTTTTATGACCAGCGTGTGCCTAAAGTCCAAGAGAGAAAGAATTCTAATTTTTGTAAGCTTTTGAGATCATTGTTTGACCTGTGGTCTTACTGAGAAAATTATAGTTAAAACTTTTTAATGTCTGCAAATAGAGATGAAAAAGAAACACGTGAACTGATTAATGGTGGCTCTCCAATGCCGGGATCAGGATTTACTTAAATCAAAAATTGAGGAAAAGGTAGGAGGCGCCACCACCTTCTCACCAGCCGATATCAGTATTTTTAGAGCCATTCATCAACTTCTGAAACTCTGCCTAGGAATTATGAGCCACATCAACCTTTTACTACTCGGATAGTGAATTATACAAACACTCGTGTGTTAAATAACAGATTATTTGCCTTGTTTTATGAAGAGTTGATTTGAAGATCACAGAGTTTTTCTGTTTGAAGTTTTATTGATTATTCAATATTCTTGGTGACACTTCTGTGCTAAAAGTCAAAATTGTTTTATTTTTGAAGCACTAGTGAAGAGAGTAAATTCTTCAAATGATCAAATATTACTTTTAGTGGATCTTGACATAGTCAGCAATTACACTTAAGCTATCAGACACGTTGACATAGAAACGTAAAAAGGTAGACACTAACATCATTATGATTGATATCAAGCATTTTAGTTCATACCCATTTATGCACATAGCAAAGTAATTCTAGAATGCATCTTCATTTTCTCAATGTGATACAGCTGTCAAGGATAATATTTCTGTCTCGCAAAATCCAGTCTTATCAGGTCTTTGTGTTTTGTGACTTTAGGTATTATTTTCCTTTACTCACTGTTAACATTTTGAAGTTTATAAGAACTATTTCCTCACGTTATCTTTTTGTTAGAAGGTTTCTAAGGAGATTTTGGATCTAGGTTTGATTTAACTATGGCTTCCAGAAAATCATTTTAGAAAAGGTTGCAGTTAAAATGTATTTGTTTACCACAAAGCAAGTGAGCCGTTAGCATGCTGTTATTCCATTTAATCAGCGTCGTGTTTGAAATCTAGTTTTTCTCCTTTCTGGGTTTGGAAACACAAACCTGGTGGAGGAGCTTAGCTTTGATGCAGACGTATGTTTTGTGTCATGTGCTGCATCTGTGATGAGGAAAATAGCAAAGCTTGTGGCAAGTGATGCAGTCAGTATACTCTTTGTCATCAACATGAATTGAAGAAAAAAGTTAAGACCCAAAATTTTGAAGTTACTAATACTTTAAATTATTTAAGAATTATTTTATAAAGTGTTAAATATATTTTAAAAAGGTTATTCATCATAACAGTAAAACAAGTACCCACATGCCTATTCATGAGGCTAAGGTATACAGTATTCCCTCACTTATTGCGGGTATTACGTTCTAGACCCACCCCCCCCGCGATAGGTGAAAATCCATGAAGTAGGAATCTTACATTTATTTTAGTATTTATATATATTTTAAGGCTTTATAAACCCTTCCCACACACTTATAAACCATGCCCAGTCCCTTATTAACCTTTCCCACTCCCTTATTAACCTTTTTCACACTTTTATAAACACTACTTATGTTCTTAAACATATTCTACACTCTTAAACCTATGTAACTTTAACAACATACGTATACAGTACCACAAAAATCCCGCGATATAGTGAAAAATCTGCGATAAATAATTAAATATAATATTTTTAAAAATTGTGCAATACAGCGAGGCTGCGATAAGTGAACCACGATATAGAGAGGGACTACTGTAGATGATTTTCTACACCTTTGAAGCTTCCACGCATCCTCCTTCATTCCACACAGCCTTCTCCCACTATCCTGTGGCGACTGGGATCCCGACTTTTGGGCTTATCATTTTGTTTCTTTTTCATTATAGTTTCACCCTATATGTATTCTTAATATATTGGTTTCATGTCTTCTTCAACTCTATGTAAATGGTATCATCTTCTGTAGTCTTCTGAGACTTGAGGTTTCCTCTATTTTCAAAGATTTCTGTATGTTGATGTGTGCAGCTACTCGCATTGTATCACAATTAATTTTATACCTTTATTTTTTCTATACTTTAGGAATATCTAAATAGCATATGAATGCTTAAAAAAAATTCTATCTGATAATCTTTGTCTTTATCTTGTAGTTTTATTTTTATATTGATTATAAAAATATGTTGGAATTTATATCTTATATTTCATTCTGAATTTTCAGTTTGTTGCTTTTTTCCCCATGTTTTTCCTCCTCCTTCTCCTCGTCCTCGTCCTCCTCCTGCCCCTCCCCCTTCCTCTCCCCTCTTCCTTCATTGTGCTTCTTCTTCCCCTTCTGTAATTTTCCTTCTTCCTCATCATTAAATTCTTTTGGATAGATTTTTAATCTTTTATTTAATTTTTCCTCATTTACTAATTTGGGAGACATTCATTTTTTCTGATCCTATAACAAAATATTTAACATGCATAAAAAGGAACTTGACTGTGCATGCACTTAAAAGGAACAAAAATAAGCACGATCTCTTTTCTTTTTGAACCTAAGAATACTTTTAATACCAATCACCCTCTCTTGATTTCTATGCTATTTTTGTGTGATATTTTAATTTTATGTTTTTTTAATATTATGAATTAACTACTTTTGAGTTATAGTACAGATATGTGTATATTTATATATGTGTATATTTATATGTGTTTACAAACACATATATACACATGATTCTTTTTTGATTCTTGTACATATTTTTTTCTTTGATATTTTACTTTTGCTTCAGGTATATCTTTAAGTTCCCTTGGTGAGAACCTGTTCATGGTAAAATTCTTTTTGTTTGTCTGACAATGACTTTATTTTTTAAAGGTTGTCCTAGCATATGAAATTGAGGGTTTTTAGATTTCTTAGTATATTGAAGATAGTGTTTTCTCTTCTGCCCATTAATTACTGTTGTTAAGAGGGCTGGCTCTTTATTTAAAACGTTTGTTGTTGTTGTTGTTGTTAGCAGCTCATCTGCCTTTTCTCTCTGTCTGGTTTTTATGATTTTTTTCTTTGGTCTATAGTTTTATGTGTTTAGGTTGAATTTTTCTTATTTATTCTGCTAATTTGGGGAAAAGGGTTCTTACTGGATGTGGTGGGTGTCTTTCATAAATTCTGTGAAAATGTCAGCCATTATTTCTTTGAATATTGACTTTTTTCTCCATAATTCTGTATATGTTAGGCCTTCTTAGTGTGTATAGCATTGTTTTCTCACCTCTTTAGTTTCTCTGTGTCTCTCTACTGCATTCTGGATATATATTTTTAAGATTTTCTAGTTTCCTAACTGTTTCTTCACTGAGGTATAATCTACTGTTTAACTGATACATTGTATTTTAAATTTTCATTATTACTATTTCATTCCTATAATATCTCTTTGGCTCTGTTTTAAAACTGTCATTTTTAATAATTTTGTGCCCCTTATATTTTTAGTACTTTTTGTTTAAACATACTATTTTTATTTTATATTCTAAGCATATAATTCCAGTAAATGAAGGTTTTCCAGGCCTAATACTGGTGTTGGTTTTTCTTTTCACCTTTAGTCATATCTTGTTTCTTTGTGTGTCTTGTAATTTTAGAGTGTGACCTCCTATTTCTTAGAACTTTTCCTTTGAGATTTATTTTGAAAATATATACTGTTAGAATGAATTAATGTGTTTGTACTACTAGGAGCATAGGGATACTAATGACTAGGTACTACCTTAAACTAAAATTACTGGCTTGTTGATAAAAGAACATCCAGCCTATAGAAAAGTCTTATAAGAATTCTTTTTAGCCAAAAATTTGAGGACATGCCCAGAAGCAAAATCTCAACTGACTGAGAAAATGCTCAGGAGAATGGCAGTTTGGCAGCTTATTTTATACATTAGGATCAAAGGAGAAGATGTAAAGAAATCACACGAAATCCATTGGTGGCATATTAAAGGGGTGGGAGCAAGCAAAGCAGGGGGAATCTCTAGGATTGGTTAAAAAGCAAAATGGAGAGCCCCATAGTTCTGTACACTGGTGGGTAAAAGATGATCAGTTGACATTTACAGCACACAGAAGTGGTACGCAGTCAACAAGATAACAATGAGGGGTTCTCTGGTCTTGCCTTTGTGACTTCCAGGGGTAGGAAAAAGAAGATTATTCTGACATTCCAAAGGTTTGTTATCCTAGATGCACAAAGAGAGTAGACAGGCCCACTTAAGGTAAAGAATGACCTTCGTCAAGGGATGTGAGGATACACTATGACCTGCTTTAATTAGTAATGTTTATTTGAGACTATACTGTGTGGTTGCTTTTAGTCACCAACTTCTAAAGCCTGCCTTGTGATGCTCATCCTCCTTCCCAAGCTTGTCAGGTTTAGCATGTGGCCCCTATTTTGTTCACAGGCTTGAAGGTTTTTGTTTGTTTTTTGACTGCATAGTCAGGACCCTTACATGAGTCGGGTTAGGGTTATGAATTAGAACAAATTCGCCTTGTTGTCCTCCTGTAATTTGTTTCTTACTGAAGGTCTAACCCTTTGACATCCTCACTTTTTGCCTGTGTGTCCTAGGCTTGCTGGTGACCTCTAGGTGTTAGCTGTTGCACCTTTCACTCTGCACGGCTGTTGCAAAGGGAATGTTGGGTTTCCGTGGGTTTGCCTGTGTCCTGCGAGAGCAAATGGGGCTTGAGGCTGGCTTACCTCTCTGAATTCCTTTTTCTCTCTCTTTAAATCTTGGTCCTAAGGAGACTTTACTTTCTTATCACCTCAGATACTTTTTTTTTTAAAAAAACATTGTTTAATAACATTTATACATTTCAGGTATACAACATTATAAATTGATATCTGTAAACTCTATTGTGTTTTTGCCACCCAAAATCTAGTTTCCTATATTTGACCCTCTCTACCCAATTCGCCCTCCCCCAAGTCCCTTCCCCTCTGGTAACCATTCTATTGTCAGTATCTACGAGTTTTTTTTTTTTATTGAATTTTTGGGGTGACATTGGGTAATAAAACTATATAGGTTTCAGGTATACAATTCTGTAATACATCATTTGTATATTGTATTGTGTGTTCACCACCCCAACCTCAGATGCAAATTTAAAATCATGTTTCTATGACTCTTGTTGGGAAAGTGTTGGTGGAATTTAGATTAATATCAGGAAAATAGTATTGAATAATAAATTTTAAATTATAAAAGCGTTACATTCCTATGCCAAACATCTAGATTTCTAGATTTCTCAGAAAGGCATAAACACTAATAAGTCTTCTTTTAGTCATTTAATTGCCACACCTCCTGCTCAGTGGTGAACTTTCGTTAAGTTTCTTGTGTGCCTTTGCCTCATATTTTTAATGCTTATGTTGGTATGTTCATACTTTTTTTTTTTTTTTACCTTCTTGGTGCTTATCTTTATTTTTTTAAATGAACTCCAGAAGTTGCCCTGCAGGATATTAACTAGTTTTGTATTTAAATTTAGCCTGCTTATTCTACTACCCTTTAAGTCACTATAAATTCTTTGATTCTCCCAGTGCTTTTTGAACCAGCCATACCCTCATGCTGGATCCCTCATTAATTTTATAAATAACTATTGACACTTCTGCCTTTCTTTGGGTGAGCAATGGTTTTGTATTTTTGAAAATCATGCTTTGACATTAGAGATTTGTGGAATGTGTTAATATTCCTCAGAAACATCCTAGAAATTTTTGGAGGGAGTGAACTTGGGAAAAGTCTGGGGGAAGAGACACTGAATATGATGAAGAGATTGAGTTTTTATTGATGACAAAGTCTCTGTCTTATTAATCTTTCTTTTCATTTAAAATAACATTGAAAAAATAAAAAATTTAAATTACACTTTACAATCAATATTATAGTGGTTTCAGGTATACAGAATAGCAGTTAGACATTTACATAATTTACAAAATGGTGTCGCCAATAAGTCTTAATACCAACCTGACCCCATATGACGGGGGGGGGGGGGGGAGGGTCCAAAAAACCCGGAATTTATTTATAAAAAATTGTGTATTCTCACATGTTTAAACATCAGTCACCTTCAAAGTACTCTCCATTTGATGGACTATACCTATCAAAACATTTTTGCTACTGCTCAAACAGTTTTTGAATTTGTTGATTTGATGCCTTTTAGTGCTTCTGCCATTTTGTTTTGTTTTTGTTTTACCTCTTTCACATTGGCAGAATGTTTCTCTTTGAGGACTTTTTTTCATCCGGAAACAAAAAGAAAGCTGCTCAGGGTGAGATCGGGTGAATAGCGAGGGTGGGGCACTGGGGTCTAGCTATTTTTGGTCAAAAACTGCTGAATACTCAGCATGGTGTAGGCAGGTGCGCTGTAAATCACCCACCATGAAATGGGTAAATGTGTTGAAAAAGTCTTCAGAAAAAATTTCCTGAAGCCAAATGTAGCCTCTCACAACAACACCAGCTGGTACACTGATACAGATTAGCTCCTAGGACACTCACCTAGCAGGGGAAGCCTGTACTACAAGGGGCTCACCCTCCAGAAGATAATTTCATTATTTTGGGGTCCCCCCCTCATATATACCCCTATGGCACAAATATTGGTATGGTTAATATTGCCCCAGAGGTCCTTTAAACCGTCCTCACTTTTTGACTCTTTTTTTCTGTTCTGATTGGGTGTTTTCCACCAACCTGTCATCTAAATCGCTGGTTAGATACTGTGCTTTATCTAATGAGCTGTTGATTTCTTCTAGCTTAGTCTTCATTCCGATTAATGTATTCTTCATTTCTGACTGGTTATTTTTTATGGTTTCTGTGGTTTTTAAATTTATTTAAAAAGTAAAACTTTTAAATTACAGTTTTTACAGTTTATAATCAATATTATATTGTTTGACTAAGTTATTTTTGTTGAAGTTCTCACTGAGATCATCTATTTTTCCCACCCTTATAACCAGTGTTTGAATTCTGTATGTGGTAGATTTCTTGCATATATCTTGCTTAGTTATTTTTCTGGAGTTTTGTCCTATTCTTTCATTTGGAACATGTTTATTTGTCTCCTCATTTTGGCTGTATTCGTTTTTATGTATTAGGTAGATTTGCTAATCTCCCAGTCTTGGCAGGGTGGCCTTATGTAGTAGGTGTTCTGTGGGACCCAGTGGCACAGCCTCCCTGGTCACCTGAGCCTTGTGTGGGTTTCTTGTGCCCTTCTGTTGTAGTTGAGCCTTGATTGCTGTTGGCATGTCAGTGGGTGAAACTGAGCCTCAGGCTGACTGGCTGTGAGGACTGGCTGTAACTACAGAAGATTAACTGATGTGTGGGGGCTGACCCACCAGCATGGGTAGGATTTGCTATAGTTGGGCTCTGGTGCCTGCTGAGTTCACGCTTTAGATGTGTTGTTTGCGGAATTAATTGGATGATGTTCTGGTGTGTTCGGAAGCCAACCATTGTGTATGTTGGTTCTGGGTCCTCTTAGGAGGGCTGTGGGTAGCCTGTACTACAGGTCAAGGTTAGCTGCTGCTTGTGCCTGGCCAGGGCCACCTGGTAGGAGCTACAGAGTGATCTGTGGTTGGTAGCTATCTGTGCTCAGCTTGGAGGCACATGATAGAGGCTAAGCTGCCACTAGTGCTGGGTTGGGCGCCACTTGGCAAAAGGTACAGGGTACACTGAGAACAGCTACTGTTTGTTTGACAGTTGTGGACCTTTGAGAGATTTTAGAGAAGTCTTCAGAAGCTTTTGAGTACCAGTGGCTGAGAGAGGTTCAGCCTGCCAGTAATTGGGTGGGGCTGATTCTCAGGGAATCATCAGGGCGGGGTGAGTGTGATGGAGACTCAAATTTGGAGCTCACCTGCTTCTTTGGCTGGCTTGGGGGAGGGCTCAATAAACTTGTGATGGTGGCCTGAAGGCAGACAACTCAGTTTCTTCCTGGTAGTTTTCTAGCTGCTGCTCCAACTCTGGAGCTCAGAACAAGTGCTTCCTTCAGCAAGTAATTTCATGTTTGGGCCCTTTAAGAGGAACACCTGGGACTCCAGAAGCCCTCAGTCTCACCCTGAGGGAATGTCTCACTAGGAGAAAATCTGATTTTCACAGCCATATTAAGTATTGTGGGGGTTCTTCTTCCTGGCACCGGCGTTCTGGTCTAGAGCCAGTGTGGGGCTGGGACCTGTTGCTCCTCAGGGGGACCTTTGCAGACTATATATACCACCAGATTCTGAACTTCCGCACGTGGGTGTGGGACCTCTGCATTTCGTGTCTTTGTCTCTCCTACCAGTCTCAACGTGGCAGCTTCTTTATATCCTCAGTTATAGAAATTCTGTTGAGCTAGTCTTCTGGTGGTTCTCAAGGGTGGTTCTATGATTTAGTTGTAACTTGGATGTCTGTCCTTCCTTAATCATCACTTCATATCACCCAGGCCTTCATCCTTCTCGCCTGTCTGCAAAGTGCCTCCTCTTAGGCAACAGGTTCTATCAAGGACATAGTGGGGGGGGTGAGTGGGGTGCGGGTTCTTCAGTGCACCCACACCGGGACACCTACAAGTCAGGCCTTTCTCTTCCCAAGGTGGGTCTTTTCTTCTTTCCCCTCCTTCCCTTCCTCATCCTTCTCCTTCTTTTTGCATTTTTTAAAAACTAATTATTTATTTATTTTTTGTTACAGTTGATGTACAATACTATATGAGTCATCCTGGATCTCTCACAGTGCCCTGTGCTAGAGCAAGCTGTGGCCTTGAACCATTGCCTGGTCTCTGCCTGTAGGCTGCAGGCACTGAAGTGGGAGAACAGTGGGAAAAAATATTATATTAGTTTCAGGTGTACAGCCCAGTGTCTAGAAATTTATATAACTTAGGAAGTGATCACCTTGATAAATCCAGTAGCCACCTGGCACATACATGGTTAATACAATATTATTGACTATACTGTTTCCTATGCTGTTCTTTGCATGCCCACGGCTATTCTGTAACTACCAACTTGTACTTCTTAACCCCTTCATCTTTTTCACCCATTTCCCCTCCCCGCTTCCCATCCCTCCCATCTGGCAACTGTCAAAATGTTCTCTGTGTTTATGAGTCAGGTTCTGCTTGTGATTTATTTTGTTTTTTGGATTCCACACATAAGTGAAATCATATGGCATTTGTCTTTCTCTGCTGGACTTACTTCACTGAGCCCAATACCCTCTAGGTCCAATCATGGTGTTGCAGCTGGGAAGATTCCATTCTCTCTCTCTCTCTCTTTTTTTTTTTTGGCTGAATCATACTTCATTGTTTATATGCACCATTTCTTTATTCAACTGTTAATGAACAGTTAGGTTGCCTCTATATCTTGGCTGGTAAAAATGCTTTAGTGAACATATGGATTCATGTCTTTGGGTTTCTTCAGATGAAAACCCAGAAGTGGAATTGTTGGGTCCTTCCTTTGTTGTTTCTTGTTATGTAGCCTTTGTTTTAAAGTCTTTGTGTGTGTGTGTGTGTGTGTGTGTGAGTATTGCTACCCCAGCTTTTTTGTTTTCATTTTCATGAAGCATCTTTTTCTACTTTTTTACTTTCATCTGTGTGTGTGTGTGTCTTTCAATCTGAACTGAGTCTCTTATAGACAGCATATGTAGTCTTTTTTTGATTGGAGTATTTAATCCATTTGCATTTAACGCAATTGATAGATATGTATTTATTGCCATTAAATTATTCATATTTTAGATTTTTTCCTTCTTTTTCTTAAAGATCTTTTTTTTAAGTATATTTTATTGATTATGTTGTTACAGTAGTTTCAATGTTTTTCCCCTTTGTTCCCCTCTGCCCAGTACCCCGCTTCCCTCCAGCTATCCCACCCCCCCTTAGTTCATGTCAGTGGGTTGTGCATATACGTTCTTTGGCTTCACCTTTTCCTATATTATTCTTAACTTCCCCCTGTCTATTTTGTACCAACCAATTATGCTTCTTAATACCTGCACCATTTCCCCATTTCTCCTTCTCCCCTCTCCCCTGTCCCAGCTGATAACCCTCTGAATGATCCCCATACCTATGATTCTGTTCCTATTCTGGTTTGCTTAGTTGGATTTTGTTCTTATTTTTTAGATTCAGTTGTTGATAGTTGTGAGTTTGTTGTCATTTTAATGTTCATAATTTTGATCTTCTTTTTCTTAAAGTAAGTCCCTTTGACATTTCATATAATAGCTTAGTGATGATGAGCTCCTTTAGCTTTACCTTGTCTGGGAAGCATTTTATCTGCCCGTCCATTCTAAATGATAGCTTTTCTGGATAGAGTAATCTTGGTTGTAAGTTCTTGCTTTTCATCACTTTGAATACTTCTTGCCAGTCCCTTCTTGCCTGCAAAGTTTCTTTTGAGAAATCAGCTGATAATCTTATAGGTACCCCTTTGTAGGTAACTCTCTGCTTTTCTCTTGCTGCTTTTAAGATTCTCTCTTTATCTGGAACCTTTGGCATTTTAATTATGAGGTGTCTTGGTGTGGTCCTTTTTGAGCCTAGCTTGTTTGGGACTCTCTGTGCTTCCTGGACTTGTATATCTATTTCCTTTGCCAAATATGGGGAGTTTTCCTTCATTATTTTCTTACATGAGTTTTCAGTTTCTTGCTCTTCATCTTCTCCTTCTGGCACCCCTGTGGTTTGCATGTTGTCATGTTTAAAGTTGTCCCAGAGGTTTCTAAGCCTCTCCTCATTTTTTTCAATTCCTGTTTCCTCATTCTGTACTGGTTTACTGTTGTTTCCCTCCTTATGTTCCAAATCAACTGATTTGAACCCCGGTTTCCTTCCCTTCACCATTTGTTTTGTGTGGATTTTTCTTCGTTTTATTTAGCATAGCCTTCACTTCGTCCCTTATGCATTTGCCATACTTAAGCATATCTGTCAAGCCTGTGAGCATCTTTATTAGCAGTGTTTTGAACTCTTCATCTGCTAGGTTGACTCTCATCATTTGTTAGGTTGGCTATCTCCTCGTTGCTTAGTTCTCCCACTGTAACCTTGATCCATTCCCCCTTTTCGGCCATACTTCTCTGTCTCTTCATCTTGAGAGACTCCTGTGTTTGTTTGCCTCTGTGTCTTGGGTAAAGCTGTTGCTCCTATTACATTGTAAGGGGGAGAGCCTTAGGTTTCTTGTCAGTAGAGGGCGACCTGTTTCACCATGTTGTGGCACTATATGTGGGCGGGGGAGTCTGAGAGGGAACAATGTTGCTTGCTCAGCAGTCGCCCCTTTTCCAGGCACTTCTCCCAATTTGTATGGGACTAGTGCCTCTCTAAGGCCCTGGCTGGTTTGGCTCAGTGGATTGAGCGTCGGCCTGCGAGCTAAGTGTCGCTGGTTCGATCTTCCAGTCAGGGCACATCAGAGAAGGAAAACTCTGACTCCAAAAAACCTCCGCTGCCTTGCGGCATACCTCTTCAGGGGAAAGGCTAAGGGAGTAAACCCCGACAGAAAATCCGGAGCCGGAGTCCCTAAGGCGGTTTGACATTGTAGTCAACACCGGCAACTCCTGCGGCGCACCTGAAGCCAAGCTGTATTGACTCCGTCTTTCCCTTGGACCCTTCAGCTGCGAAGAGAGGGGGGGTCTGCTGCATGGGCAACAGCAGACCCTCCATATCACCCTGCCCAGGCTCTGTAGCTTCAGCTTCACTGGAGAGGACACTCCAGCGTCATCGCAAGATGTCGATTCAACACAGGAGGAGACAGATACTGTGTCACTCCCGAGTCGGACTGCACAGCCATTCTCGGCGGTGCAGATACTCTTAAGAAGCTACACCATCGTCTCTCGAGACGGACGGCTGCCAATACAATACAGTGCCTCTCTAGTTGTTGCTCTAGCTGTCGTTCCCAGAGTTGGTGGTTCTGCGGATGTTCTAGGATTGAGGGGGCCCTTTAAACAAGCAGACTCTGTTGAGAGACGGGCATTTTCTTCCTCCGCCCCAACCCCCGTGGGTTTGCACAGTCAGAAGCAATGAGAGTTTATTTTCCCTGCCGCTGGGACCATGAGCTGTGTGGTTTGGTCTGGTGCTGGGAGTGCTCCCCAGGTGTCCCTCCTGACTTTTTTAAATGTGTGACTGTGCTTTCCGGCAGCCTGCCACTGCCACCACTGCTGCCGCCACCACGCCATGTCCTCTCCGCCCGGCTCTGCCCCTTCTACCTATCTGGATGAATATTTCTTCTTTATATCTTCGTTTATTGGACTTCCATGCAGCTCAGTTTTCTGGAACTTCTGGTTGTCTCTAGTTTGAGGTAGTTGTATTCCTTCTTACTTGTGGAGGGAGACACAGCATGTCTGTCTAGGCCTCTATCTTGGTCGGAAGTCAGATCTTAAAGAAGATCTTTTAACATTTCTTGTAATACTGGTTTGGTTGGGATGAATTCCTTTAGCTTTTTCTTGTTGGACGTCTTCTTAAAGCTTAATTATATCACATTGTGATTTTAAGTCTCTGTTGCTTTCCTCAGTCTCATCAAAGATACTTTGCTAGGAAGTAGCTGGAAATGAAGCCAGAATATACTGTACATTTGCATATATATATCTGTTGTGTATGTTTTCAGGGTCCTGACCTGAACACAGAAATCAAAGAGCACTCTACCATGTTTTTTTTTTTAAGTTAATACCAGAAATTGGTTAAGTAGGTGATGGAGAAACTGAGAGACCAAGCTGGAGACAGTGAGGCACTGGAGATTAACAACAGCAGGAAGCTGCTCCACCCCTATGCTGGAGGGAGAGAAGGGAATAGCAGTGTTGAAGCAGCTGGTATTGAATGGCATCCATGGGGACACATCCCATTGGCCAAACCTAGTAGGGAGCAGTTGATGATTCCAAAGTCTGAGAACTGCATCCTGCAAAACCTTAGAAGGGGATAGTATATGTTTCTACTAATAATGTGTTCCAGTTTGCTTTTGTTCCCTTGAAATGATTTAGAATTTTACAGTAAGAAGATGTAAGATATAATTTTTGAATTGTCTTTATGAAAAAGTTTAGAATTAAAAATATGTATAGATTTATGTTGCTACTAATAGTGAGAATGACCGAAATGGGCAAGAGGAGTAAAGATTTTCCTTGGTGATCTACATTCTTATAATTTCTTCTGTGTTCCTTTCTTTACCTTTTTCTTTGACAGTGATGCCAGGGAGGCAGATAATGAAGGTGGCTCCAGATTTTCTTTCCTATGCTGTTTAATATGGTAGCCACTAGGTATTTGGGATATTTAAATTTAATTAATTAAAATTAAATGAAAAAATTTCTGATGCTCAAAAGATACATGTGGCTAGTGGCTGCCTTATCAGACAGCACATATAAACTTTTTGCCATTGTAAATCATTTTGTTAGACAGCGCTGTTTAAACACCTTTGTTTTTCTATGTAACCACTTTGTTCTCTCACATAAATACTGCATGACTGTTGTAGTCTCAAAGTTAAGCCCAGGACTATGAGACTTCATAAAGGAATTCAAGTCTGAAATTTTAAGGACTTTTTTTCTTAAAATTCCAGGGATGAGTGAACATTCAGAGCAAGAATGTCCTGAGAGAAGGAAAGAATGGTCTAATGGAGGCTGCTGATTTTGAAATATACAGCTAAGGGTGTGGCTTTCATTTGGTTTATTAAAGGATAGAAAAAAAAGAGGAAAGCTATGTCTTGATAGGCAGTGCTATATCCAGGCTCCATGGCAACCTTCAGTGTGGCAACCCACAGCCAGGATGTTAGAAACCAGCAATGTGGCAGCACATCATAAAAATCAAAGGAACATCCCCTTTGGTAGGTTAAAAATATTAGTGGAGTGCATGTTTATTAAGCACAATTTTCCTTAGTGAGATGGGCTCTTACCTCTTAAAAGTATTCCCCCCCTGGTGGTTTTTCAATGAGAAGTTAAAAAGTATAAGTCGCATAATATTCTTCCTAACTTCTTTATGTAGGTACTGCCATATTTCTTAGAATATGCCTTATTATTTATTTCTAAATTATCATTCAGGATCCATAACTTTTATGACACTTGATATTATATTGCTTACTAAAGAAATACTTGTTGAAAATGCTCTCTAATTTTAGGTTATTTTGGTCTCCTTTCCAAAGTATTTTATGTAAATGGAATATTAGTGAAAAATGTCCTGGAAGAAAATAACATTAATGCTTTCAAAGGAGTACTAACTTGATGTATATATTTTGAAAGATTTTATATATTTTTAGAGAGAGGAAGAAAAACATCAATGTGTGAGCGTAACATCGATTTGTTGCTTCTCTCACATACCCCAACCAGGTGCTGGCCCACAACCCAGGCATGTACCCGGACTGGGAATTGTACCAGCGACCTTTCACTTTGCTGGATGATGCCCAATTTACTGAGCCACGCTGGTTAGGGCCTAACTTGATACTTTTAAAGGGCAAGCTAATTAATACTTTTCAGTATTCTCACAATCCTTCCAAAACTGGTGTCATTTTCCTGAGATTCTCTAGGAGTCTGAATGCTGTGGTAGGAGGCTTTCTCTTTTGTGTACTGTCATTCTTAGTATAGCTTGGTTATGGCTTACTGACATATTAAAATGTATTAATTGGGTTGGTCAAAAAGTCCATTTAGTTTTCTTCCTTAAAATTAAAGACACATTTTTCATTTTCACCAAAGCTTTATTGATTTGGATATTTTGAGTATGTCGGCTATCTACTGCATGGCATAGTGTTGATATGTACAGTACTATAAATGTATTTTTTCTCCTTTATGATTTTCTTAATATTATTTTCTACCAACCATGCAGTATGTATTACAAATAATGTACAAAATATGTGTGAATTGACTGTATTTTCTGTAAGGCTGTGGTCAACAGTAGACTATTAGTAATTAAGTTCTGGGGGAGTCAAAAGTTATATGTGGATTTTTCGACTCTGTACCCCTTACCCCTGAATTATTCAAGGGTCTATTACAGTCAGTATTTAAAATGAATAATTCAGTTAATGCTTTCCTGAAGTAATGATGCCTTTAATTTGATACTAGGAAACATACTAATATTTAATATGTTTCAACATATTCAACCTATTTTGTGGTCTACTGATGTTTTTTTTTAAACAGTGGACTTAAATTTTGATTGGAAAAGCATATATATGTTATTTTAAATCCATAGTTTTCTTACTGTCTTTTTATCTATACATCAAGAACTCATGTTTCATATATAGGTGCTTTGTTTTTATCATTAGTGTTGACCTGGTTTTCATTTTATTTGGAATACTTTCTCTGTATTTTATGCCTTTGAATATGATATGGCTAAAAAATAACTAGGAGAATGAACTACTCAGTTTCTTACTCTATTATCTCATCTAATATTAGAAGTGAGAATAAATGACTTACTTTTAAATACATAATTTCTTTAAAAGTCAATTTCTAGAAAATATACATATTTTGAAGTTTGACAGATTTTACAATAAGAACAATATTTAGTTCTTGAATTCCTTGTGTGGCTGTATAATTTAGTGTGATTTATATAGATGAGCCATCAATTGGGATGTGGGTGTATGTTTGTTTTGCCCTACAGGGCATGTTAATTGCTTTGTACTCACCCCCACACCCCCAATTGTTCATTCTAAGTATTTAGTCACCTTGCTAAGAGTAGGTGAAAATGAAAGCTTAAAATAAGCTATAATTATATTCAGCATTGGTGATACATTACTCTGACAGAGGGATGTAAATTGGGTCTGGATATTATTCAGTATTAAAGCTGACCTTCTAAGTTTAAGGTATGAAATTTGTTACTTTGTCACATATGATCAATGATGTATTTTTTCCCCTTTCAAGAAGCTTCTTACATTGTTTTTTTTAGTAAAATAACTTTGTATTTCCCTAGGCACTTATGTAAGATTATTATTTTGGGTAATTAAAAATATTTCCTTATAAAAATGTGGGATCATTACTGGAAAATAAGTAAGATCATACGCAAAAGCAAAATGAAGAAAAAAATGTATAATATCAACTACTTAGAGAGGCACCATAATTCTTAGGTGGAAGTGAGTGTCTACTGAGGAATTCCTCTTGTTTAATGCTGTTGGTTGTTTTTCTTGAAAGGGTTGGTTAAAGCAAGGAATCATAAAATAAATGACTCATATATGTCTTAGCATTTTTTTTTTCCTTTGATTCAAAACATAAGCTTTCGTTTTTTTCCCCTCCGGACATTTGATGTGGAGGCTAGACCTTTTCTTCCCGTAGGCACAGGCTGATTGCATAAACCATACCCATAATGCGTTATCATCCTCGTACTGATATTTTTAATGTGAAACAGGAATGTAGAGACTCTTACAAAGTAATCTGAGTGTAGAACTTATTTTCTTTAAAAAAACATTTTTGCTGATAACTTTTGACAATTAGAACTTGGGTCCATATCTACTTCTATAACATTTTTAAAATGTCATTCTTTTGAAAACTTTTTCAAAGCATTAGGTTTAGTTTTCATAGAAACAGCAACTCTTTTCCCAATGATATACTGTCCCAATGATATGTTCATAGAAATAATATTTTCATAGAAACAAAAAATTTCTTCCAATAATGCGTTTTCCTAATGATACGTTCCCAATGAAAAATTTATGTAATTTTAATTAATTTACATAATTACAGTAATAATTGCAACTGACAAATTTTGGAAGTGAACCCAACTGATTCTTGGTGGGAGCAGAAGCATGTGAATGTAGGAAAGAGTAGAACATTAGCCTTAAATGTTCATTACGCCGTAGGTATTAGTCAGTGTTTCACAAATGGAATGAAAAGCAGCAGGTAATTGAGTAAATTGGTTAGGCAGAAAATAACTAACAATGTGTTTGAATAGCAACGTATACATGCACATTTCCTTGATGCAAACAAAAATGTATTTCGAACAAAAATAAAAAATGTCACGTTACTATTTCTGTGTATTAATCTTAAGATGTGTTAGCATCTTTACAAGTAAAGATTATAGGCATAGTTTTTTGAAAAAAATATCAATTTATTTTTAGAGAGAGGGGAAGGGAGAGAGAAAGAGAGGGAGAGAAACGTCAATGTGTGGTTGCCTCTCATGTGTCCCCAACTGGGGACCTGGCCTGTAACCCAGGCATGTGCCCCAACCGGGAACTGAACTGGTGACCCTTTGGTTTGCAGGCCGGCGCTCAATCCACTGAGCCACCCCAGGCAGGACTATAGGCACAGTTTAAAAAAAATTTTTTTAATGTATTTTTTTTATTACCATTTATCCGCCTTATAACACCCTTCCCCCCCATCTATCACCACACTATTGTCTATGTCCGTGAGTCCTTTTTGCTCAGTCCCACCATCCCCTATCACCCGCTCCCCCATACCTGTCATCCTGCTCTCTATCTATGAGTCTGTTGATTTTGCTTATTAGTTCAGTTTGTTCATTAGATTCCGCATATGAATGGAATCATATGGTATTTGTCTTTCTCTGACTGGCTTATTTAACTTAGCATAATGTTGTACAGTTGCATCTGTGCTGTTGCAAAGGGTAACATTTTCTTTTTTTATGGCCAACAAGTATTTCATTGGGTAAATGTCCCATAGATGTTTTATTCACTCATCTACTAATAGACACTTGGGCTGCTTCCAGATCTTGGTGATTGTAAAGAATGCTGCAATGGACATACGGGTGCTTACATTATTTCGAATTAGTGTTTCAGGTTTCTTTGGATATATTTCCAGAAGTGGAGTTGCTGGGTCATAGGCAGTTACATTTTTTTAAAATTATTTATTTATTTATTTGTTTATTTATTTATTTATTTTTAGAGAGAGGGGAAAGGAGGAAGAGAGAGAGAGAAACATCACTCTGTGGTTGCCTCTCACTCGCGCCCCCAGCTGGGGACCTGACATGCAACCTAGTCATGTGCCCTGACTGGGAATTGAACCAGTGACACTTGGCTCACAGGCCGACACAATCCACTGAGCCACAGCAGCCAGGGGCAGTTACATTTTTAATTTTTTTTTTTTTTTTGAGGTATCTCCATACTGCTTTCCACAGTGGCCACACCATTTGCACTGCCCCCCAACAGTGAAAAAGGGTTCCCTTATCTCCACATTCTCACCAGCACTTGTTTATTGATTTACTGATGATAGGTATTCTGACAGGTGTGAGATGATATCTCATTAAGGTTTTAATTTGCATTTCTCTGATGATTAGCGATGTTGAGCATCTTTTCATATGTCGGCCATTTGTATATCCTCTTTGGAGAGTGTCTATTCATGTCCTTTGCCCACTTTTTAATTGGATTGTTTGTTTTTTTGGTGTTGAATTTTATGTTCTTCAGAAATCAGCTGCATTATAATATGCCAATAATGAACTATCAAAAAGGGAAATTAAGAAAATATTCCCATTCACAATTGCTTCAAAAAGAACAAAATACCTAGGGATAAATCTAATCAAGGCTATAAAGACCTGTACTTGGAAAATTATGACACTGAAGGAAGAAACTGAAGAAGATACAAATAAGTGGAAGCACATACCATGTTCGTGGATGGGAAGATTTAGCGTCATTAAAATGTCCATGCTACCCAAAGCAGTCTGTAGATTCAACACAATTCCTGTCAAGATACCGATGACTTATTATACAGAACCAGAACAAATATTTCAGAAATTTATATGGAATCACAAAAGGCTCTGCATAGCAACAAGTATCTTGAGAAAGAACAAAGTTGGAGGAATCATGCTACATAATATCCAACTAAACCATAAAGCCATAGAATTCAAAACGGCATGGTACTGGCAGAAAAACAGACATATAGATCAATGGAATAGAATAGAGTCCAGATATAAGCCCACCTTTATAGTCAATTAATATTCAACAGAGGAAGCAAGCACATACAATGGGTTTAAAATAGTTTATTCAATAAATGATATTGGGAAAATTGGACAATTATATGCAAGAAAATGAAACTTGACCACGTTCTAATACCACACACAAGAATAAATTCAAAATGGATTAAAGACTTAAATGCTAGGCCTGAAACCATAAAAATACTGGAAAGAAACATAGGCAGCAAAATCTCGGATGTTGCTCATAGCAGTATTTTATTGGATATATCTCCTCAGGCAAGGGAAACAAAAGAAATAAACAAATGGGACTACATTAAACTAAAAAGGTTTTGCAAAGCAATGGAAACTATCAACAAAATAAAAAGACAACTCAGAATAGGAGAACATATTCGCTGATACATCTGATAAGGGTTTATTTTCCAAAATTTATAAGGCACAGTTTTCTTTAATATGAG
The DNA here is from genome assembly GCF_987537825.1 of Furipterus horrens. Taxonomy (NCBI): domain Eukaryota; kingdom Metazoa; phylum Chordata; class Mammalia; order Chiroptera; family Furipteridae; genus Furipterus; species Furipterus horrens. Next base: position 34,435,803 of record NW_028327182.1, read on the forward strand.
ATTTTTTTTTTTCTAGTCCTATGCTAGGTTAGTAGGTAGCCATCTTATTTAGCATCCATTGCTAGCTTTTGTCACATATACTACACAGTATTTTAATTGTTTGTTTTATTTACCTGTTCTTGGTTCTCCCTCAGATGTCTTTCATCAGCTCTTTATCTCCTATTATGTTTATTATCTCTATCCTGATTATTCTATTTCTCCTTTAATTCGTCTGCAATCAAAAGTTTACTGATAGAGTTATTTATAAACTGCTCTTGAATTCAGTTTTTTGACCCCACTTCAGCGGTGACCCTTCTCTTTTTAAAGCTGTCTCTTAGGACTTGTCATCTTCATTTGGTTCTTTTGCTATTGTTACTGCCTTTTCTTAGGTGTCTGGGTGAGAGCCTTTGCCTGTTCTCTGCCTCTTCAACAGTGGATGTTTCAGACTTGTGTTTCCAGGCAGATGAAGGTATAATTTTCCCTATTTCTCCTGCGAAGCAAAACTAAAACACCTAGACATTATGTATGAAACTAATATAAGACAGCACATAATCTAGGAAACTTGAGACCCAAGGAATGACATGTTGGTGAGTTCTCGGTTTTCTTTTTGCCTCTTTTATCCCGGGTTTGGAGATAAAGAAGTAGGCCACCCAGAAAAGCCTATAGACACAAGGAAATGTCCCCCCAGAAGCCTGCTCTCTAAGCCAAAGGACAGTGAAAGGGGCAGCCAGCAATACAGAAAACTTTGACGTTAACCAGACTCTGCTTGCCAAATACCACAGAAGAGAACTGTGACCCCATCCTGACCCACACCATAAAAGCAGAAATGATGTGCTGTTCCCTCTTCTACTGGGGTGCTGTCAGAGGAGACTTAGTAGAGAGTCAAAACTTTCACCACAGCCTAGTGGTAACAAGATCACCCACTCTCTCCCTACGATCCCTTTGGTGCCAGTGGGGCTTGCATGGTGAGCATAACAGTGCAGTCCTACTTGTCCCTGCAGGGGAGGTACTGTGGAGGCCAAGTGGGAGCCTGTGTTCGGCAGTAACAAGGAACCTTCTCTCTCAGGTGTCAGTGGAAGCCAAGTGGGGAATTGGAACTTGTATTCCTACCTGGCAGTTGGTGCCTCCCCTTCCTCCACTGGAGCAGTGCCACAGGAAGCCAGCTAAAGACAGGATAAACCCAGAGAAATTCACAGTATGACACGTGGCAGTCAAACTTCTGAAAACTAAAGACAGCGAAAATTTTTGAAAGCAGCAAGAGATGGCACTTTAGTTATGGAGAGGAAGGATAAAGGGTGCTGTATTAATTTGCTAGGGGTTTCATACAAAATACTACAGACTAGGTGGTGTAAACAAGAGAAATTTGTTTTCTCACCACTTTGGAATCTGGAAGTCTTAAACTCAAGGTGCTGGCTGGGTTAGTTTCTTCTTAGGCTTCTCTCCTTGGCTTGCAGGTGGCCTGTGTCTTTCTGTGTCCTCACAATGCCTTTCCTCTATGGCCATGCATCTCTTGTGTCTCTTCTTATAAAGACACTACTCATACTGGATTAGAGCCCTACCCTTACGACTTATTTACTCTTAATTACTTCTGTAAAAGCCTTATCTCCAAATATACTCACATCATGGATTTGAGTGTCAACATATGAATGTTGAATGGAACTATTCAATCCATAACAGAAGTGAAGATTTCTACAACTCACTCTAACCTGTAAAATGATGACACCAATAAACTGTGATATGTTATGATGTAATGCCTAGAGAGACCACTAAAAAGTTATACTACAAAGAGATATACATGAAAAACAATAAATAAGTCAAAATGGAATTCTAAAACGTGTTTAAATAAACCAAAAGAAAGCAAGAAAAAGAAGATAAACCAAAAAACCATAACAACAAAAAACCTTAAAAAGTAAACAGTAGACTGAAGCCTTAACATATCAATTAATTACATTAGTTTTGAGTAGTTTAAATATGCCAATTAAAGGAGATTGGCAGAGTGGATTAAAAAAATTAGTTATCTGCTTTTTATCAGAAATTCAAAAATAATAATGTAGGCAGATTAAAAGTAAAAAGAAAACATGCAAACATTAATCAAAAGAAAGCAGTTGTAGCTATCTTAATATCAAATAATTTTTTAAAATATCATAGTTTAGACTTCATATTAAAGAAAATATAATAGTTATTGATTATAATGGTCAACTGGCTGGTTTGGCTCAGTGGATTGAGCGTCGGCCTGCGAGCTAAGTGTCGCTGGTTCAATCTTCCAGTCAGGGCACATCAGAGAAGGAAAACTCTGACTCCAAAAAACCTCCGCTGCCTTGCGGCATACCTCTTCAGGGGAAAGGCTTAAGGGAGTAAACCCCGACAGAAAATCCGGAGCCGGAGTCCCTAAGGCGGTTTGACGTTGTAGTCAACACCGGCAACTCCTGCGGCGCACCTGAAGCCAAGCTGTATTGACTCCGTCTTTCCCTTGGATCCTTCAGCTGCGAAGAGAGGGGGTTCTGCTGCATGGGCAACAGCAGACCCTCCATATCACCCTGCCCAGGCTCTGTAGCTTCAGCTTCACTGGAGAGGACACTCCAGCGTCATCACAAGATGTCGATTCAACACGGGAGGAGACAGATACCGTGTCACTCCCGAGTCGGACTGCACAGCCATTCTCGGCGGTGCAGATAGACTCTTAAGAAGCTACACCATCGTCTCTCGAGACGGACGGCTGCCGACGATGATAATGGTCAAAAGGTCAGTTCATTGATAGACTGCTCCTAAATATACACATGTCAAACACAAGTGTGCAAAATATATGAACCAAAAAAAATAAATAGAACTGAAAGGAGAAATAGATAAATTCAAAATTTGATTGGAGATTTTACAATACTGTCAATAATCAATAGAGCTAGATAGAAAATAAAGATATAGAAGAAAAGAACACCATAACACCAAAAGACATATGTTTTTAGAACATCTCATCCAGCAATAGTAGAATACACATTCTTTTATTATTCCCACAGAACATATACCAAGGTAGACCATAACCTCGGCCATAAAAGCAAATTTTCTCAAATTAAAAAAAAAAAAAAAAGAAATTATACTGAATGTGTTATCTTATCACAGTGCACTCAAACTAGAAGTCTCTAAACCTCTGGAAAGTAAACAACACACTTCTATATAATCCATGGGTCAAAGAAGTACTTTCAAGGGACATAAGAAAAAAAAAAACAACAACAACCCTGAACTAAATGAAGATACATTCAAATCTTGTGGGATACATCTAAAGCAGTACTTAAGAGGGCAATTTATAACTAAACATACATTATAAAAGATGGAAAAACCCAAATTAATCATTTTTGCTATCACCTTAAGACTCTAGAAAAAGAAGAGCAAAATAAACCCAAAGGAGTAAGAAGTAGGGAAATAAAGATAAGATCAGAAGTCAATTAAATTCAGAACAGAAAAAGAGAGGAAATCAGTGAAACAAGGAACTGGTTATTTTAAAGATTAACAGTCAAACTGCTATTAATATTGATGAAGGAAAAAATACACAAAAACCAGTATCCAGAACGATACAGGGAATCTCACTAACAACCTCACATTAACAGGGTAATAAAGGAATATTACAAACAACTTTAAACACACAAATTTGCAAACTTGGATGAAAAAGGCCAGTTCTTTGAAAAGGACAATGTACTACAACCCATGTAGTATGAAATAGAATATTTAAATAGTCTTCTGAGAATTAAGAAATAGAATTACTATTTTACAACTCCTCAAAAGACCTTCAAATACAGATGATTTTACTGGAGAATTCTACCAAACATTTAAAGAAAAACTAATACCAATTTTACATAATCTCTTTCAGAAAATACAAGAGCAGGAAAAAATTCACAATTTGTTTCATGAAGCTGGTACTGATAATAAAGCTGGACAAAGACAATGTCAAAACAAAACAACCCTGAAACCCCAAATTTATGGACCAATGTCCATCATGAATATAGACCCAAAAATTATTATTGTAATAGACTACATCAACAAGGCTAAAGAATAAAGAAGTCATATAACTATTAATTGATGCAAAGCATTTGACAAAATGCAATACCAGTTCATGATACAAACTCTCAGGAATACAGAAATAGATGCTGTGGATTGAATTGTGTCCCTCAGAAAGAAAATTTTAAGCCCTAACCCCTAGCCCCTTAGAATGTGATCTGACCTTATTTGAAAATAGGGTCATCACAGATGTAATTAATTAAGATGAGATCATAAGGGAGTAAGGTGGGCTCTCTCACTACAATATAATTTATGTTTTTATAAGAAGAAACAACACACAGGGTGTTGTTTGATGATAGAATATGGGAATTCTGTATTACCAGCTACCACCGGAAGCTAGGAACAGGCAAGGAAGGATTCTACCCAGAGTTTTAGAGGAAGCCTGGCCCTACTGACAATTTGATTTTGGGTTTCTAGCCTCCAGAATTATGAGAATACATTTATTTTTTAAAAAAATCCTCACCCAAGGATATGTTTTACTGATCTCAGAGAGAGAGGAAGGAAGAAAAAGAGAGAGAAACATTGATGTGAGGGAGAAGCATTGATCACTTATCTACCATGTATATGCCCTGACGAGGGATCGAACCCACAACATAAGTATGTGCTCCGACAAGGGATCAAACCCGCAACATTTTGGTGTACAGAATGATGCTCCAACCAATTAGCCACCTGTCCTGTTTGTGTCTCTTCGTTAGAGCAATCCTAGGAAACTAATACAGAGGGGTACTTTCTCAACTTGATTACACAAATTATAATACAAAGATCTTATAGCTAATATTATATTTAATGGTGAAACACTTTCCCCTTAGGATAGGAACAAGGCAAGGGTGTTTACTCTAAACACTGTTATTCAATACAGTACTAGAAATTCTAGTCAGAGCAATGAGACAAGAAAATGAAATAAAGAGAATATGAATCAGGAAGGAAGAAATAAAAAGTGTTCCCATTCACAGAGGGCATCATCATTTACACAGAAAACTTCAAAGGTTCAATGAAAACTAGAGCGAGTCAGTGAGTTCAGCAAGATTGCAGGATCCAGGACAAACAAAAATCAGTTGTATTTTGCAAGATGAAAAAGTTTTAGAGATCTGTTATACAACAAGGTGCATATAGGTAACAATATATACTAAACACTTAAGTATTAAGAGGATATATTTATATTCTGTGTTTTTTTTTTAAGTTGAAAAACAAATCAATTGTATTTCTACATCTTAACAGTGAACTTTTGGAAAACATCATTTTACTACTACTGCTCAAAAACAAAAAACAAAAACTGGTGTAAATCTAAAATTATGTATGAAACTTTTATGTTTAAAACTATGAAACAATAATGAAGGAAATTAGTTAAGTTCTAAATAAATGGAGAGATAATTCCATGTTCATGAGTGAGAAGACTCAACTCATTTACTTCATCATTTGAGTTGTTGGCAGAATTCAGTTCCTTTCAGTTGTGTGACTAACATCCCTATTTTCTTGAAAGTTAGCAATTTAGGGTTATTTCAGCCTTTTGAGTCCACCCACATTCCTTAGCCCATGTTTCTCTTCTTCCATCTTAAAAGCCTGTAAAGGCAGGCTGAGTTCCCCTCATATTTTGAATCTCTTTCTTCCATCTTATGTTGCTTATTCAGCTGGGAATAGGTTTTACTAGTCTTTAAGAATCCTATAATTAGATTGGACCCACTTGGATAATCTAGGGTCATTTCTCTATTTTAAAGTAACTAAATTAACAACCCTTATTCCTTTTTTAGTTTCTCTTTGCAATGCATTGTAATATATTCATAGGTCTTGGTGTTAGGAGGTGGCCATCTTGGGGCAGGGCAGAGGTGGGCTACTCTTACCAGCACATTTGCCTGATCCTTTAATGACTTCCCATTGCCCATGGCATTATATATAGTTTTTTCAAAATCAGGCTTCTTCCTACCTGTTTGGTTTTATCTCTGATACAGCCACTTGTGGTGCTCAATGCGGGGCCCATCTTTAACATTTAATGTCTTTGCATGTACTTCCTCCTGACTTACCCTTCAAGACTCAGTTCAGACATCAGCTGCTTTGTTCCCAACAGGTAGATGATTATAACACCTATCATTACATTATGGAAATAATTTTGTTCAACATTTGTTTCAGCCACTGGTCTGTGATCCTTTCAAAGTCAGAGAATATGTTTGATTCAGTTTTGTATTTCTCATATGTAGTACAGTATCAAGCACATAGTGAGCCCTTATTAAAGGCTGGCTGACTTTGTTAATGAGCACTTGAGGTTTAGTGGTAATGAAACATCACCCTTCCAGCAGCAATCAAGTCCTAAAGTGTTTTGTAGGACAGTGTGTTCAGATTCATCATCCTTGGTTCAGTATGGGTAAGTATCAGTTTCAGAATCGGAATTGATATTCCTGGCATGAAGTTTGAGACAGGTTCAATAATGCTACATAGAACACATCATCGCTTTGTGCCTTTTTTGGTGTATATAAAGTAAGGGTATGCACCTGTGCATCAGTAGACTTAGATGCTATTTTTAAGTGACCTTAGCCTCTCTCAGTGTCTTTCTTTCTAAAACCATTTATTCAGTGTAGTCTGTCCCTGGTGCTGGAGATTTAAAGACAAATAAGAAATGGTCCCTGTTCTCCAGGTGTATGCCTCAGGTAAGATTGCTCTTAAGGTCTGGTAGGTTTATTTCAGCTCTGACAATCTGTGATGCATTTGTCTTTCCCTTCCTTAGGGCACTTTTGGAAGAGGTAATAACTTGATCTTTAGTCTGTAGGAAACACAACACAGCGCTTTATTCCTTTGGCCAGGAAGTAAATTGAGACTTGACTGAATGTTGCCTTTTGTGCTCTCCGAGGTGACAGTATTTGCTTCATAAAGCCAACAATACTTTGGAAAATCACTTTGCACACTTTTGATTTCATCCTCTATCTCTGGAAATAATAACTGAATTTAAAAGCCTAAGCTGCTTTGAACATTTAAAGGTGGTTTGAACATTTAATCCTAGAGACTGGCTCTTCCTCTTTTTCTTCTTTTACCTCTTCGCCTTTTTTTTTCTCCTACATTGAGAATCCTACAAAGTGCTAAATGGTGATATACTTAGAAGTTTCTGTTGAAGCAATTAAAAGAAGAGTGTGATATTTCCTGTTATAGAATTTTAAGAAGTAGATTTTGTTTTAAATCAGTACTTAGCACATTACTTTGCTTTTTTAAAGCAATTTTTTTCCAATACAAATGCTATTCTAATCTCTGTGCCATTTCTATCATGAAGAAAAAACATCTGCGCAATGCTTATTCATCTGTGAATGCAGTTTATAGTTAAACCACGTAATGCCTGATGGTACTGGGCTGACAGGCACAGAATAAATAGTACAGATTTTGTTTCCTGAAGATTGATTATTTATAGATTGGTTGATAATTTTTTTCCAGGTTGCTTCTTACACTGATGATGAGAAATTTTTTACTTTTGTAGAAAGCTATGGATTTCAATAAAACTCTGTCAGGACTGCAGACCTACCTACTCAATATCACTTTTTATCTTGAACATCTTTTCCAGAAGAGATAGGAACTGATATTTGCCCTTATCCTTAAAAATAATATTGCTGAAAACAGTAGGGGTGGGGACAAGTGTTTTGAGAGAATGGGTTTTGGGGTGACAATATGTTAATACAACAATATGTTGGCCTTGCAACTTTTTAGGAAAACAGGGAGACTTTTTAGGCCTGTTTAATTTGTGTTTCAATATTACTTTCTCAATGAGTACTTTCATCAGCTTCTTTCTTATGTTTAAATATTATAGTGTGTCTTTTGTTATCAAGCCTCCTACTTTCTACTCTCCACACCCTGTCCTACTTTTCTTATTTTTGATGTTTTATGAAATGTAATCTGCCTTTGATAAGACTGTTACCAACTTCTTTGATCGTATTGTTGTTGATAAATTACTTCTCACTATGAGTTAAAAGATTGTAGTATAAATTAATTAGGTAGGATGCTTCTTTAACTGTGTTTTATAGAGAATTAGTTTGTATGTGATATACGTGAGTAGATGTAAGTTTTACTTTAATGATTCGTATCTACAATGTAGAAGAGTTATCTGGTGGGTCCAGAATGGTTGATTTGAAAACTTACATGAGCCCCAGTATTCTAGTTACAGTTATTATATTAGTGGTGATACATTTTATTAATTACTTAGACCAGAATACTTATCTTGATTTATCTGGGTTAATATACTTTCTAAATTGTATAGCTTTAGAATATTTTTATGGATATACTTTTGAATATAGAGATTACTGACAGTTTACTTTGAACAAAGCACTGAGGTCTCACTGTGAGGCACTAACACAGGAGGGCCTGCCGAACAACCTGCCCACACATTGCAGTGCCAGCCCGAGCAGAACTCCAATTACTCCTTATGTGTTTGATTGCAAGCTTCCCTGCTGCATGTGAAAAATAATAAATGCAGATAGGAGACAAGACAAACAGTTAAGTGGGATGCCCTAGGTGTTTTCATGAAACATGAAAGCAGGAATTGAAGTGCCTGCAGGTAATGTCTGTTGCTGATAGGGCAGAGTCACCTCTTCATTTTTGAAGTAGGTTCCGGTTTGAAAACACCAACTTCTTTTTAACTTTTCTTTCTCCCCTTACTACGATAGTGATCTCCAGTCTCTGCTTTCACAGAGGAGTATTGTTACTGCTTAGTGCATTCTTGACTTAGTTATTCCTTGGTTTTCACAGAGTACAAATAATCTGACAAGTCTGCCAATCTAAATGGCAAATTGCTTTTCTTTGTGGGAGGAGGGAGTGGTAAAAGTAGAAATTCTGAATATTTATAGGTAATTAAGCTGTGTTCACAGAAGTGTACAAATGAAAGTAGATATTTAAACAATGTTTTTATTTTTCATATAAAATGTTGCATTTGATTTTTACCCTTCTTGTTTTCATGGGAAATGTTATATTGTATCTTAAGTAAGAAAATGGTATTATATCTTGGTATATGACTTAAACTTGTTTTTATTCTTTATAATGTGCTGTTTTCGAGTATTGGATGAAATTTTATTTTTAACATTTCATTTTTCTTTTTCTTTTTTACATCTTATTTTCATTTTTTGATTTTAAAGAGAGGGGAAGGGAAGGAGAAAGAGAGGGCAAGAAACAGCAATGTGAGAGAGAAACATCGATTGCTTCCTTTTCATATATGCCCCAACCCAGGCATGTGCCTTTGACCAGGAGTCAAATCAGCAACTTTTTGATTTGCAGGATGATGCCCAACCAGCGACCTACACTGGCCAGGGCAACATTTCATTTTTCAGAGGCCACACACATACACATACACACACAAAATCATGCATACAAAGAAAAATATACAAATGCATGTATGCAAATAAATATATGCACAGATATTTTTTGATTTCTTCCACTTTTGTTTTGAAGACAGATTGTTAATCATTTTATTTATTGACTTAGGCATTCTAAGTCTCCACTGGGAAAAATATATTAATTTCTATAAAGGTTTCTATAATCTAGGTGAGCTGTTGTCTGTTGGCAGAAATGTCCTAATTATATGCAGTACTGTGACTATACCTATGGGTTTATGGACTAGAGGTGGCTTGGTGAGGATGAAAATACTCATTTAAAAAATAATGAAGAAGCTTTGAAAAAAAAAATCTAAACTTTGAAACAGGATGTTCTCAGTATGTATAAGGTTGCATAGTACTAGCTTATCCCAATTTTGCTCCTTCTGTCACAATTAAGACTATGAATTATGAATGGTTTTGTACAAAGTATTACTCTTATATTGTGTTTATGATTAGAATATTATAACTATTATAAAATATTTCTGGTAGTATTGTGATATTCCAAACTGAGGGTGCTAATTTAATATATAACTATCTTTTGTTTTGTTTTTCAGTTGGGTAGAAAGCTTTGGACATGAGGGGCTTGGATTATTACTGGACATTTTGGAAAAACTGATTAGTTGCAAAATGTAAGTATTGCTGATTATTTTCACTTAAGCTAACATTTGCATGTCCAATTGTAATTCTAACACTGATATCTTTTATGCCAATGCAGACAAGAAAACATTGTGTGGAAGAATCAGCACAAAGTCATACAGTGTCTGAAGGCTTTGATGAATACCCAGGTGTGTATGTGATTAATCATCTTGTATTCATTCTTCACCAATTCTTCTAGAATTTTTAAGAATTAGAGTTGTATAATAAAGAATTTGCGCTTAAGTGATGTATTACTTCGATATTCTGTTTAGTACGTAATGGAAGAAATACTGAATTGTATAATTTTCTGTTTTGTATAAAAACAACAGCCTCCTAGCAGAGAAGCTTAGAGATGAAAGGACCTTGTTTTGGCGCCTAGCTTCTCACGTATAAGTGAATTCTCTCTCCCTCCTTTCCTTGTCCCTCTCCTTCCCATTCTGTCCTTTTTGTTCTTCCCTCTTCTCTCCTCAGTCCCTTCCTCTCGCTCACTCTCTCCTAATTTCCAAAACTATAGCGTGAATCATCTTTGAAACCATACACGATTATTAAATGTGGTCTGCACTAATATTTATTACCAAAGAATCAAGTTGGAAAGACTTAATTTTTATAGTTTAGGAATTTAACTCTATAATGCAATTAATGAAAATAGATAAATCAGGTCCCAGAAATGGGGCAGTTACGCTTAATAGAAGTATTATTGAGACCAAATATAATATGACAGATCTGCAGAGTTTGCATATTTAAAGAGGAAACGTTAGAAGAGAGAAACACTAAGCTCTTTACTGAAGGTAGATTTTCTGACAGTGTTTCTTTTATACTGTTAATTGAAGAAGTTTTTCTCTCCCATGCCATGTCTTTAGCTCCAACATCTAAATGCTTTTACCTCATGATGTGTGAGTAATGATAGGTATTTTAGTTGCTGTTAGACAGCGGGAGAGGAAATTGTGCTTATGATGGTGTGATGATTTGTGTTTTATAGCAAACTATATTTCTGATAATTTTATTTTTAGTATTTTGCCTTATTCTGATTTTTAGAATAAACCTTTAGAAAACTTCACACTTAAGTACTGATACTTAAATTACTAACATTTATTTTATATATTTTTTACTAAATGTAGCAAATATTTGTTTCCTAATTATTTTTATCTTGCTGAATTATTTATGTATTTTTTTAGCATTTTCTGGAGCTAAGTTTTCTATTTTTAGCCAGTGAAATATTTTTCTTCTCCCTTGTCCCTTCTAATTAGATAAGATTTTCAATGAAAATATCTGATGTAGAAAACAAAAGTCTTCTATTGTACTGTGAGAAGTAGGTTTTAGGTATTTTTGTCGAATATAAGGATAAATGAATAAAGAAGTCAGAAACTGCTGATAGAGGGAGGTCTTATCATATTGTAAGTGTATAGTACTGCTTTAGGAAGCTCCTCTGAAAGTTAAAATAAACAAATTGGACATTTCACTAGCGGTGGAAAGTTCGATAGTAGAGAAATCCCAGGAACATGTTTTTCAAACCAGAGGGGCAGGTAGATCATAATTTGGGAAGAATACCATGGTTAAAGTGAGATGGCATATTGAAAATAATATTCCTACTCATTTTGAGTCTGGATAGGAGAGTGGATAAACTTTGTATGTATTTATATTCTATTTAGTAAAATTAACTTTTTATGATAACACTGTTGCTTACAGTTTGTACATGTGGAGCTGAGATATATTGCTGTTTGTATTTATTGATATCACTTGTGCTAGTAAGAATGAAAAGTTAAGTTACTGATACTTAGAATTAGTATTATATTCTGTCTGAAATTTTTGGTAAAGGGTTTTCTTTTCCCCTAAGATCTGTTGATATTTTTTCTATACCTCATTGTGCAGCCTTTATAAGAGGTCATTGAATGATGAACAATATAGGCTTTAAGAGAAAAAGGTGTGGTACCTTATTTTGAACTACTAATTATTTATGTAATAAGCAAATTTGATAATATATGAAAGTGAGTTTCTTATAACACTAAAGTGGACTATTATTTTTTAAATAGAAAAGGATTGTGAATATTAGGAAGACGATGTCAGGATGAAAAGCTAATTTGTTTAAGTTCGAAGGTAATTAGAAGAGGGACTTCCTTGTGGCCAGTTATTCTTTTCGTGTGTGGTTTTAGTTATACACCCCCAGCAAGGGTGCTCTGCTCCTGAAGCCAGCCCCTCTCCCCACGATGTTTCTGCTGCTGGGATTAATTCACACCAGTATGAATTCAGCACCAGTATGCATGTAGTTAGTGTTGGGCATCCTGTACAGGGATTTAGGGTACTAACCTTCCTCTACCTAACCCTCTTCATTGGCCTGAAATTCCATCTGTTAGGTAATAATAAGCCTCATAGAGAATGCAGATGGAACCTTGCTTTAATCCTCAGTTTAGAACACAGAGTTTTCTTAAAATCCAGAGTGGGTCTTTGACATTTAGTCAAGAGACTTTCTTAGACCTTCCAAAAGCTGTCACCACCTCTCTAACCTTATAAAAGCCTTCACTTAATGCACTGTACATGCCAGCACTGGTAAGTTGACTATTTCTCCCAGAGTCGACACTTTCCTGTTTTGCTTTGCTTTGTGTTTTAAGTAATTGAATGAGAGTAATTTTATGTAAGTAAGCAGCCGTTCTGTCTTCAGTTCTAGATATTGAATATTGACAATTGGCCTCATTTCACACTTAAACTGGTAACTACACTTTTTTATATTAGCAAAATCAGAGAATACTGCCTATGATGGAGCTTTGGGGGCCACAGGATGATGGCCAAAACCATGAGATCAGAGAATGCTGCTGTTGTGCCCTTCATACAAGATGGGTTAGGGCTTGGCAGAGAAGGTAGCTGCAGAGTCACTTGAGGAAATCCGTATGAAAATTCCTTGAGTGGCTGGAGGAGCCACAAGATTCTGATTCCAGGAGGGCAGGCACTGACTGAGGATAGTGAGGTGGCTGGGAAATGAGGGGAGAATGCTGGAGGCAGGCCTTTCTCAGTCCTTGGGCTTCTTAGGACAGAACCGGTCCTTTGGTACTTGCTAATCTTTGACTGACTTTGAATTGAATCTAAGCGGTACTTTATAAACCTCTGACAATTCCCTGGAATGATTATTGAGGCATATTGTAGTCTCTGGCCCCATGCCTGCTTTTTTATTCTTTGTTTGCAGGTATGAAACAAACCCCAGACTTCACAGAAGTGAGCATTTCCTGACCAGTGTAGTTATCTCTTTAATTTTCCTATTCATCACCAAGACAGAGACGTCTTCCCCCAAATCATATACTGGTGCTTTTGATCCTCTGTTTGCCCCTCCTTCTTTGTACTGTGTTCCCCAGATAGTAGTCTAAAGCAAATGTAGTATTTCAGCACAGTGTGAAGGCTTCTTTACATAAATGCTATTTACAATAGGAAAGTTATTACTAAAATCTCATAACAATCAGCACATTTGAATCTAAGCTTGTTATAGGTTCAACTTTGATACTTATGTTTAGTGCTAATTTTTAGTGTAAGCCATAGTTCATTGGTTCATAATTGGGATAAAGCGTGAGTTAACTCTTAGGAGTAATTGTAATCAACCAGTTTCTCACTTCTAGAGGATTCTCTGGGATCATGGTAGATAAAATAGTATTGTTTTATTGCTTCTCTGAATTTTTTGTTATTTGATACTTGTCTTCCGTATTGTAAAGGAGCCTTAAGAGATTTATACATCCTTAAACCACTTAAGTCATTAACAAAAACTTTTTTTTAAAAAGATTTTATTTATTTATTTTATAGAGAGGGGACAAGAGTGAGAAAGAGAGGGAGAGAAACATCAATGTGTAGTTGCCTCTCACATGCCCCCAACTGGGGACTCTGCCCACAACCCAGGCATGTGCCGCGACCGGGAATCGAACCTACTACCCTTTGGTTCACAGGCTGGCACTCAGTCCAAGAAACCACACCAGCCAGGGCCATTAACATAACTGCTTATCTTCTAATTGGTTGTGACATCTTGACAGTAGCAAACATACTTTGTTTTTATGCCAAATCATCCCATTTTATAATGTGTTTGCAACTGCACTGTCTTTTTGATGATAAAATATTCCAATCAGAGTACAGATGCTCCTTATGGCAGTTTCTATATGGTATGTACCCAAATCATCCTTCAGCTTTTCCCCATTTTTGAACGAGGTGTTATTCTCTGGGCCTACACCGTATAATGTGGTTGCTATAGGCATGTGGCTGTTGAACATTTGAAATATATCTAGTCTGAGTTGAGATGTGCTCTAAGTATAAAATACACTCTAGATTTGGACTAAGGGAGGAAAAAAGTGAAATGTCTCATCAATGAATGTTTTATTTAGATTGTATGTTGAAATGATAATATTTTGGGTGTATTGAAATGAGTTTGTTAAAGCCAGTTTTCCTTTCTGCTTGTAAATTTTACATTGCACTTGCAGTTCACAGTAACTTTTATTTCTCTGGGAAATGTGCATCCACTTGTGATAGTGTATCTCTTACCAGTCTTCCTTCCCAGGAAGGATCCGCATGGCCTTAGTGTTTACTTCTCCATCTGACTTTTTATTTTGTATGTTTCTGTTGGGAGATCTCAATATTTTACACTGCTTCTCTCTTTCTTCAGCTGACTACTTATCTGTGTTAATAATTATCAGTCAGTATCGTTGTAAAATCACCTTTGAGTGGTTATCTGTATTTGATTGATTCTCATAGTTCTTGATGTAAATTGTATACTTCTCTGAATTTTTTAGGATGTTATACATTCTTTATTTTTTTTGTTTTATTATAAAATATATTATTCTATAAAACTTTTTTAATAACTGCATTTTCTTCAGAACACTATATTTTAAAAACTAACTGTTAACATTTAACCTCTTATTTCCAAAATGTTATAGTATGGCTTGGAAAGAATTATGAGTGAAGAGCGGAGTCTTTCTTTATTAGCCAAAGCTGTCGATCCCACGCACCCCAGTATGATGACAGATGTGGTCAAGCTCCTCTCTGCAGTGTGCATTGTAGGGGAGGAGAGCATGTAAGTCTTCTGAACTTACTCCTCTTTTTATATAATTATTTAATACAGTGTGCTTTATTTAATGTTTTCATTATCTATTCTGTTTTAGACTGGAATTTAAGTAAATGAAGTATACTTAAGCAACCCACTTAATTTGTATAGGCCAGCAGTCCCCAACCTTTTTGGCACAAGGGACTGGTTTTGTGGAAGACAATATTTCTATGGATTTGAGGCGGCAGATGGCCTTACAGCCTGCCACCAGATGCAGCTTAATTGTCACTTACCATTCACTGATAGGGTTTTTTTTTTTTTTTTTTTTAAGATTGTATTTCTTTTTAGGGAGAGGGGAGAAAGGGAGAGGAACCTTAATGTGAGAGAGAAACATCAAATGGTTGGCTTCCGCACACCACTGATGGGGGACCTGGCCTGCAACCCAGGCATGTGCCCTGCCTGGGAATCAAACCAGTGACCTTTCAATTCACAGGCCAGTGCTCAATCCACTGAGCCACAGCAGCCAGGGCTCACTGATAGGGTTTTGATATGAGTCTGCAAGCAGTTGCTTTATTATGGTCTCTGTGCAGTCAAGCCTCTCTGCTAAAGATAATCTGTATTTGCAGCCACACCCCAGCGCTAACATCACCGCCTCAGCTCCACCTCAGTTCAGCAGGCATTAGATTCTCATAAGGAGCTCGTATCCTGGATCTCTGTGTGCACAGTTCACAGCAGGGTTCACACTCCTTTGAGAATCTAATGCCGCTGCTGATCTGACAGGAGGTGGACCCCAGGTAATAATGTGAGTGATGGGGAGTGGCTGTAAATACAGATGGAGCTTGCTGCTCATCTCCTACTGTGTGGCTGGTTCATAGCAGGTCACAGACTGGTACTGGCTGGGGGATTGGGGACCCCTGATATATGCTGAGATACTGACTTCTTCATCTTATTTATTTTATACTGTTCTGAACTCAAACTGTAAGTAAAAATTCTAATGAGTTCTACTTCATATATTTTTTTTTCTTTCAGATAGAATTAATTCAAAGTGTAGATCATGTATATTCCCTTATAAAAAGCGAATATACTATTTGAAAATCTGTATGTAAGGCAGATTTAGAAAGTGACATATGGAATTGTATTTTACTAGTTGAGGGTACATAGTTCTTGACCATAAAATATACACCAAAGCTTTTAAAGACATTCACATGCTAGCGCTGTAACTAAAAGACTTACATACATATTGAAAGATAATTATAAAGATGAGCTATTTTTTTAAAAAGAAGATTGGGGATTCTTATCACAAGGAAGCATTTAAAAAGTACTTGAAATATTTTTTAAAAAGAATAAAGATATAAAAACCAAACAACCAGAGACAAACAGATATAGCACTCTTGTGTAAGGGCAGGCAGAGCCCTCTAAGTGGAACTTCTGCACATGTTGGAAAATTGTCCTTGTGATGATCCTCTGTGGCTGGTGACTGTCGAACCACTCAATTTGGATTTAGTTGGAGACACAACAGACAGCTCCCCGTCCTGCCCTTCTGCCCCCATACACACCTGTCAAGGGTATCTGTCGATGAGACTGTTCCTGCTGCAGTCCCAACATACAAAGCCAGACTTATAGCCTCAGCACTTTCCATTTCCCATTTTAAAAAAGCCATATTAATTTTGGTGTAGAAACCTAAGCATGAATTTCATGGCTTTTTTAGTGAATTTATTAGGGTGACGTCGGTTAATAATATTATATGTGTTTTAGGGGTACAGTTCTATTAAACATCATCAATACATTGTATTGTGTGTTCACCACCCCAAGTCAAGTTTCCTTCCAGAGTGAAGTTAATGTCACATGAGATACTTCCTGTGTTCTCTCTCTCCCTTTCCTCCTTCCTTTGTTTCCCTTTCTTCCTTTGTCTCTCTTTCTCCCACACTTCCTATTTCTTCTCTTTTTTTCTTCCCTATCTCTATCTTCCCTTTCCTCTTTCTTTCCCCTTTTTGTCTTTTTTTTTTCTTTCTTTTTTTTTCTTGTTTTTCCTCCCATTCTCTTTCTTCTTCCCCTAGCTCCGTATTATTTCTCTTATATTTTTATTTTATAATGGGGCTCAAAATGATGTAATATTGATAACTCTTAGTGTTCACAGACTATGAAACTATGTAAGCTTCTACAGTCTTCCAGGTCTTGTGAACATAGCTGTATTTTTGTTTTTTTTAAAGGAGTAGCCGGTATAGTTCCTGCATAACTATTATTTTTTATATTTGACTATAATTTGTTAGTACTATATATTTGTGTCTTCAGTTACTTATATTTGAGAGGAAGTAGAGTGTAGTGGTTATAAGCATTTTTATGGCGCTTACTACATATATTATCTGGTTTTAGATCCTTGCTCTACCATTTAGTAGATTTGGGGAAAATTGTTTAACCATTTCTGCCTCAATTGCCTAATTTGTAATACGGATAATGATAATGCCTACCTCATAGAATTACAAATGAGTTGCTAGTTGTAAACTGGTTTAATTAGTGCCTGATGTGTAGTGAGCACTATATAGATGGGTTATTATAAGGAATAAATAAATCAAAATGTGTAACATGCTTAGAGCATTGCTTGATACATGCTATGTAACCTACTGATACATACTGAATAAACTGCTTTTAAAACTTGCCTGGAAGAAGAAGTGACTACCGAATTTATTAAATCAAACAATTGGATTATAACATTTGGGTTACTTGCTGTTTGCAATTTAATTAGTAAATTCAAAATTTCCAATAGCCTTGAAGAAGTTTTAGAAGCTTTAACATCAGCTGGAGAAGAAAGAAGAATTGACAGATTTTCTTCTATTGTGGAAGGTCTTCGACACAATTCAGTTCAACTGCAAGTAGGTGTCATGTATATCATGCCCATTGTTTTGTAATTGTTTTCTGACTGGCTTATATTTAACACTATAATATGAAATCCTGCATGTCAACTATTTTATACCATTTTTAAGAAGTGTATAGAATTATAATTTATTCTATATCATAATTTATCTTATAGATGCAACTTGGTATATACCTACAATTATTTCCATAGGTTACTTTCCTAGAAGTTTACTTACTATGTATCTCTGTAAACTATATAATTATAGTCCCACAAATTGTTTATTCTATGTTAGTTTCACAAGTTGATTATTATAATTTTGAAGACATTTTGGCAATCTCTCATAATGGCTTCTCATTGTATTAGTTTTTATATCTGAAATATTGAAAGTTTATGTGAATAATACCCAAGTGTACCCAAGGTACACTTACAGAGATTTTCAAAAATATTTAAGTGCTTCCAAAAAGTCACATTTAGTATTAAATGTAGGAGTATCCTAGCTGCATACCAATATTCATTTACATTATCCTTAAGAAAAGAGGTGAGTTTTTATACCTGTAATTATTGTTACAGTCATTGCTAATGAAGTATGAGTATATTTAAAGAAATATTGATAAAAATATTTCAGGCAAAATCGGGAAATGTTAGGACTGTTAAATTAATAAATTTATTATGATATTTGTGATGATGGTGTTTGTGATGATGCCATTTCTGATGACAGTGTTGTGAGTGGCTGGTGAGGAATTTCTTGTTGTGATTTGTTTCTGGGCAGTAGGCAGGTGTGGAGATGTGTGTATATGTCCCTGTTGTATGGAGCCATTGGAAAAGAGCCCCTCCTACTCATCCCGGCTTATTAGAGGGTGTGCAAGTGAGGACCTAGGATATGTTACCCACTTCTGACAGAGTCCCTGCTTTTTCACTTGTTTGGTTAGGGTCTTTTAATTCAAATATCATTACCCTCCGTTCCCTTCTTTGCCTCCCCTTTTTTGTCTGTTCCCAGGTTTCCTATTCACCACAGTGTTAATGAAGAGTAAACCTACATGAAACTTCATAGAGAAAAACTGAACAATTACTTTTTGTGAATTTTCATCCAGTACTCATGTTAATTTTGCATATGTAATATTTGTGCACATACCAGTCAATTATTAAATTAATTTTCCTTACTTTGGCAGCATATTAGAGATCACATCTAATTTTTAAAATCTCATTTATGTAATGTAATGGTCACATATAAACTTTATTCCCTAAATGAAGACATTTTTGTACCAGTATATACTTTTTACATCTAATCACATTCATGTTATAAAAGTGAGAGGTGTAGTGTCTTTTGGTAAAAGGAATAGACTTCTGAAGTAGGCCAGTTTGAATTCAAGTCCCAGTTCTTCACATCCTAGTTGTGTGACTCTGGATCAGCCTCAAATCTCTTCCTTGGCTCAGTTTTCTCAGTTGTAAGATGGAGATAATTAATATCAGTACCTAGCTCATTGTTGATGCAAGTATTACATAGGATAATATATTTAAAATGCTAGTGCAATGCTTGGTCCTTTAGCAGAATTGTTGAGTAAAAGTCAGCTGTAAGTAGTAATTTTGTTAAATTAACCAAAGTTGGTGGAGAGTGGAAATCGGAAGTGAACTTCATTTTCTTTTCCAGGGACATTACCAGTGTTGTTATTAAAATTAATATTAACTATACAACCCAGCAATTACACTCTTGAACATTTATCCCTGATTAATGAAAATCTATATTTTCACAAAAATTCATGCACCAATTTTTATGGCAGTTATATTTGTCATAGCCCCAAACTGGAAAAGCCCCCAAGTCCTTGAACGGGTGGATGGTTAATGTTTGGTGCAGCCATTCCACAGAACACTAAACAACAGAAAGGAGGGAACCACTGATACATACAACTTGCATGATCTCCAAGGAAATACCCTGACTGAAAAATGCCAATTCTAAAAGGTCACACATTGTATGATTCCTTTTATATAACATTCTTCACATTAACCAGATTATAGAGCTGGAAAACAGTATAATTGTTGTCAAAGGTTTAGGACCGGGTCTGGGAAGGTGTTGAGTGTGGCCATAAATAAGTAGCAGAGTGACTCTTGTGGGATTGAAACCGTTGTGTGTCTTGATTGTAGTGATGGTTACATAAGTCTGTAAATGTGATAGAAGTTCATAGAACTGCACATGAATACCTGCACATGAGTGTAAAGCTGGTATGATCTGAATAAGCTCTGTGGATTGTACTGATTTCAACTTCCTCATTTTGATATTGTACGCTAATGCAAGATGTTACCAAGGCTTGAAGAAATTAAAAAAAAAAAAAAAAAATATATATATATATATATATATATACACACATACATATATGTCTAAAGACTTGATGTGGTTTTGAAGTGATTTCTTTTGTGACAGCTTTATAAATTTATGTAAATTATATAAGTTCACATTATATAATTTACCCACTTTAAAGTATATGTTCAGTGTTTTTATGTATATTCTCAGAGTTTTGCAACCTTCATTACAATTTTAGAACATTTTCATCAACCCCAAAAGAATTCCTTATCCCTTAACTCTAAGCAACCATTAATCTACTGTCTTTATAGGTTTTTTCATATTATGGACATGTGATATAAATGAAATCATCAATTACTGGTCCTTTTTGACTGACTTCATTCACTGCAGAGCACTGCAGGGCATTCATTGGTTGATTCTTACATGTACCCTGACCTGGGATTTAACCACAACCTTGGCATGTCAGGACAACGGTTGAACCAATTTAGCTATCAAGCCAGGGCTGCATAATTTATTTCTTCACTTAGGCTACAATAGACCACCAGAAAGATAAACTTAATTCATGCCTCAAAGGTAAATGCTAAGTTTCATAATTAACCAGCTAGTCAGTTACTTATGCAGTAACTGGGTTGTGCTAGACATTAGAACTATGCAGATGAGTGAAATACACTCCTGTCCTTATGAAGCTTATACTCAAGAATTTAAAGCCAGCTAATGTTTCCTATGAAAATTGCAATACAGGCAGTTTCAATCAAATTTATGGGAGGAAATAGAAGAAATTAATGATGTCTCAGCAGGGGTGTCTAAATAAATATTTAAAAATCCAAGTTTGTTTTTAGTATTCCTGTTCATGTAAATTATAGCCTCTTGAATCCTGCAAAAAAAAAATTATTATTTTTTTTTCTGGACCTATGGGATATATGCAGTTACTCCAAGTTCTGACTTGCTCTCTCTTTGTATCTGTCATTTACAGAACATATAATTGGAAGTATAAATAAAATTATACTACTTTTATCTGCTGACGTACTTTACTATTTTTGTGTTTTTCTATATTATATAGTCTGTTAATGTATGTTAATTTAAATTCTTTGAATTTTCTTTTTTTTTGTTCTGGAGGCAAACTATTTCTCTGTAAGCATCCTTTATTCATTTTTACTTGATAAATGTGAACTTTGTGTGGAGAGAGACAGATGATATCTGCTGTGCAGTAGGAAAGATGAATAGCAGTCTAAGCAGTATCTCTCATGCCCAGATAATAAATATTATTAACAGAATCTGAGAGTATTTTTATTTAAGTACTTTACTGGTACTTGTTTCCAGTCTGGACTTAGCTATCATTTTACTTGTAAGAGCATCTACTTAGATCCAGGATGAACAAGTTGAATAAAGAGTAAGCTTTCTAAAGAATACTTGGTTTGCTATTTGTTGGATATCATCTCAGTTCCTTTAGCGCAGTCATGGAGAAAGCATCTGTCCTGGCAGCCTGGGAAAAAATTGGGCAGGCCTCGTGGCTGGCACTCAGGCACCACACCTGCTGGTGCATCTTTTTTTTTTGTTTAAGAATTTATTTATTTTATTTCCTCAACCTACAAATTGAAAGCTACAGTTGAAATGCCCCTGTCAGTTCTTCTGTGTCCTTTTTATCTTCTCTCTACTGCCCATGTAGATGATCCATCTAAGCTCTTGGTGTTTTCATTCTATTGTTAATGGTAATCTTTCTTGAACTGGAGACTCCTATATCCAGTTATTCCCCTACTCTTTTTGATAATGATCACTAATAGATACTTCCAATTTAACATCTTCAAAAATGAACTCCTGATCTTTCTTCCCAAGCCCATTTCTCCCAGGGCCTTTCCCATCCAAATAAATGACAGCTTATATTTATTCTTTGAATTGCCTAGGCTCAAAAACTTGGATTCAAAACTTGACTCCCCCCTTCTCTCTCATAACGATTTCTTTTTTTAAAAAATAGCTATATCCCTAGCACAAAGATCAATGCCTGATACATAGTAGGCACCAATAAATAGGCTTTGAAGGAATGAATTGTATGAGCTAATAAAACAGAAAGTGAACTGCAGTCTGATGCCCAAAGACAGAATCTTTAGTTAACTTGGGATGCTCCCCAGAGGGCAGAAGCTCCCTGTTCTCTTACTCTCCTCAGTTCCAGAACTGCTATTGAAGCAATTAGTATGGCATAATGCAAATTAATGGCGATCATATGCTGCGTTTTTGGAACATCAAGCAGAGCAGGGTGATTAATTCTTTATGATGAACATCTCACTTAGTATTTCCTTGAGATTCTGTTAATATCCCCAGGTGACACAGGGTAGGTACTCAGTAACTAATTTTTGTTAATGAATGAGAGATTCTTAATGGTTCCATTTCAATCTCACGGTGTTAAAAGTGGGATTTATTCTATTCTCTAAAATTTGTTTCTCTCCTTGCATTTCTTATGTCTGTTAATGGACTTCCTCCTGTCTACTTGAATAACAAAGGTGGCCTGTCTCCTGTAAATTCTTTTCCTCTTCTTCACCCTGTCAATCCAGCCATTACACTGTATCCGTTTTTCTTCTTTATATTTCAAATATTCAGGCTCTGCCTTATCGCTCATGAAAGTTACTTTTAATATAGGTTCTTAACTTGTATCTGTTAAGACTATTATTACTGCCTTTTCTTTTATTAACTTTATTATTATTGACTTTTCTTTGCATAAAATCCATTATGATGGCCACTATTTTTGGTTGCATCGGGGGCATCATCTACCCTGTCTCTTTGTTCAGCCTCATCTCCATGGACTTCTTCCCCTGCTCTCCTCTTTCACACTCTACAAACTACTTAAGAAATATGAATTCCAAGTAATTCAACAAAAGAGCCTATGTCTTTGAGCCCTCTGCTTGCAACATCTTGGTCCTCCTCTTCATCAGGCTGCCTTCCTATTACTCCTTAGAAGTCTGTACCATTACTAAGCTGTCTTTGTTTTTATTTAGTTTTTCCATATTCCCATTATATACCAAACATATCTCCCATTGTATATAGTATATTTTTAATCATTGTACCTATTTACCTTCATTTGGGCAGGCAACATGTCTAGTTTACCTTTATAGTTCATGAAATACTTTTAGTGTCTCTTGGAATTGATTTGGCACCCACTTCTGCTGGGATGCTGTATTAGTGTGAAATTATGTGATACAAAAATATATGTGGTAAAAATGTAGAAGAAACTAATTCCTTGGTCTTTAGCTTGATTATAGATTTTTTATCTGTAAGGAAATAATACATTTTGCTGCATACTTATATGTATCCATAGACACCTTTGCATAATTAACATAAGCAGTATAAATTAGAGTGGCTCCAAGGTCATGATGGCAAATTATTGTAGAGTTGGGAAGGATATTTTATAGAACTAAATTCATCATTTCAACTTAAGTCAATTTTCTGTTTTTCTTATTACGGTGAATTGTCCTTTATAGTTTCCTGGAAATACTTTGAATTATCCTTTTCTCCTTTTTTCCCCTTATTTCTACTTTCCATCTAGGTGCTATTTACTGCTAATTTTTGTTACTTATTTTTGTGGCTTTGTTTGAGTGGTCTTTAATATACATCTTTTCCAGAAACTTGGTGACTAAGACTGATATAATTTCTCTGAATGCACAGAAACATTTGTGTGCTCTTTGAGATCTTTTAAAATTGCTGAAAAAAACCTTTGTGGGTATCAGGTGATGACTGGAAAGAAAGTGGAAAGAAAGCATTTTAAACTTGACTTTTTGACATGAAGTGGTTACAGTTCAGTGAATGTGTGCTGGAAAGATTGACTCTTTTTTTTCAGTTTTTCCTTTAAAAAAAAAAAAAATGTTTTCTTTCTCCTCTCTTCTGGCACATTTCTCACCCCTACTTTAAACAGTCTTGAATTTTGACAGTAGAAGTATGCTGGCTAGATTTTAGCATTTAACTATAAAATACCACAATTACTATATATTTCAATCAACAGGGACTGAGACCCCTACTGGTGTCTTAACCTAAAAATGACATTTAAAATTCATATAAACCTTGCCTTAAGGGATAGAGAAAGGACAATTTAGGGAACAGCATGAGGTTAAACATTGATCAGAAGGCCCATCATTCTTGCTAGACTTTGGTAGAATGTATACTTAGAAAAATAACAACATCAGCAGCAAAGCATACTTCCGCTTCTCTAGAGACAATCTCTCTTGCTTCCATGATATGGATTTTTAGATGATGAATGATATATTTCAGGCCAGGGTTAAAAAATGGAGAGGTTGAAATTTGGAGTGTTAAACCTAAACTGAAAAAATACGGTGAATTTTAATTTTTATCATTTAAGGTATATACTAAAAATATATATAATAGTTATATTATTTCTTTATGCCTTTATCATAACATACAGTGGTTCTGAATTTTTGCCAGAAGGTAAGAATTATTGCCTAGTAAATTAACTGCTAGTAAATAATTGTGTAGCATTCATAATATTGTTATGGGAGAAACTCCCAGAAACTTGGTTCTTGTCGCCAATGCAGTAAAGAATTACAGATCAGCAAGTCTATTAGTGTGCAAGCAGGGTTTATCGGTGATCCATTTTCCTGGAAGAAAACGGGCCCAGCTAAGGTGGAAGTGGGGGCAAAAGGCAAGAGAAAGGGTAGCAAGAGCAAGAGCTGGGGTGGCTTGAGGCCTGGCAGCCCGAGAAAGTTTCAAAGGCTTTCTTTCCTAGATACTAGAAAAGATACATAGAATTTCAAGGACTGCTGAGTAAGTGGACGGGACCTGTATTCCTCTTCCTCCCTGCCTTGGTTTGCTATCAGTCCTACCTACCTGTATGGTTTCTGGTTATAACAACCCCATTAACCAGATTCAGGACACTTGTTGACTTTGAAGTCTTTGGGACTTTGGAGTTGTCTTGATGAATGGAAAATTATTTTATTGTTCTATTATGTGTTAGCCATCTATTAGAGATTTACAGTTGGTCAACGGGGATGTGTTCAGTTTGTGGTTTATGTATATGAAATGACATTTTTGGACAAGAACTAAATTTCTGGTTAGAGTAAATGATTTTGCGGAGCAGTGGCAATGCCTGCAGTTTCTCCACCTCCTTGCCCACAGGAACCTCTGCTTGAAAAGTAAAGATTCCACTGAAACTATAATTTTTATGTAACTCACACTTGATTAAAATAAGAATTATTGTTTTAACAAACTTTTGTGAGGGAAGATGTTTAATAATACTTGGAGCAAAACCTTGATGTTTCAGTTCTATTATCCTCCTTTTTTAAATGTTGAATCTAAGTCTAACTCTGGCTGTGTAATTTATTGTAGGTGGCATGTATGCAGCTAATCAATGCCCTTGTTACATCTCCTGATGATCTGGACTTCAGGCTTCACATCAGAAATGAATTTATGCGTTGTGGATTGAAAGAGATACTGCTAGTAAGTGCCCTGCGGTCTCCTTATTAATATTTAAATTAGAGGAGTACTTGAGTAGGGGGAAATTTAGATAAAGTACCTTGGAGAATAATTTATCTGTGGGGAAAAAGGCTTGAATATTAAAATCTATTTTTAAAATCTAGATGATAAGATTTTTGAGTGTTTAACACTTTAAATTTTGAATGCTATAAATCAATTTGAGTGGTTGGTTTATTTATGTTTTTATTTAATTTTTTGCAATATGGAAAAAATTTATTATAATTTCTATGTGTTATTTCTAGAATTTAAAATGCATTAAGAATGATGGCCTGGATATCCAACTTAAAGTTTTTGATGAGCATAAGGAAGAAGACTTGATTGAGTTCTCTCATCGCCTAGAAGATATTAGAGCTGAATTTGAATATCCTTTTGTTCTAAAATCTAGACAGATATGTAAAATTACTGTCTAAACCTCAACCAACCAACCTCCTTCCCATAAAATATTAAAACTCCTCAAGCCATTTCTATATAAACAATATAAAATCAAACCTCTTTGAATTAGAAAGGTAATTGTATAAACTTTTCTTATTTTATTAGTTAATGTATGATTTTTATGCATATACACATAAGTAAATGGATGTTTCAACCTACCAATGAGTTCTGTTAGACCAGTCTTATGTGTATGTGTCTTTTGTCTTTTTATGTTCGGTACCTCCCCCCCTCCCCACATGCTTTCCAGCTGTAGGAATTAGGGGACCTTAGCTCCTGCCTGGGTATGTACTCATATGGGCTTTTGTTAACATCTTGGGTCCGTAGATGTATGTGCTTTTTCAGAGATCTGCCGGTTCTAGTCCACCACTGGGGCTTCTCCTTGATAAGTATGCTCTCTGGGTCAGGGCACCCCCAGAACCCAGTGCAACTGCCCACTGCACTGTCTGGCTCTAGAGAGGAAGATCGGTTGAAGTTAATTGTAGAGGAGGAGACAAGCATCAGGGTGTCATTTGCACACAACTTTCCCTCTACTCTCAGTTCTAACTACTTGCTTTTGGTCACATGTTGAGTATGAACTATGCCTTTTTTAGACTAAGACATACAGTAATCTTTAGATTCTATGTCATTATTTTAGCTCAGTGTAGAGTATGAATAAACCTACATATTCCTTAATCAATTACTGATGCATATGATGTTTACAACATGGTGTGGAGCACAGTTAAGGAAACCAGAGCAGAGAAATATTTTATTTCTATTCTTCAGCATCTCTTACTGATTCGAACGGATTGTTTTATAAGGTAAGAGGAAGCTGTATTCTAATGTTTTCTTTCACTGATAAAATTCTGTTAATTGTGAAATTCACCTAATGTTTGATTTGGATAAGCAAATAATTTTCAGATTTTTATTTTTTTCATAATACTGATTCATAGACTGTGGCATTTCCTTTGGGCATATGTTTAGATAGGTGATAGTAAAATACTACTATTATTTTTTAAAGCTCCAGTGGATTCTTGTTTACAACTTTTCACCTGAATAAAATTGCAAACTAGCAACAAATAACTAGTTTATCTTGTGACGGATGATATTTTCTGGTTGGTCCTTAGGCAGTAGGAATGATGATTAGTTTCTCTTTATAACTTAAATGAAGAGTGCTTAAACATTGGTTTTATTAAGTAGGTAGAAAGTGCCTTCATAATACAGACGTGTTTAATGTTGCTAACCTCCCAGAAAAGCAAGACAAATGACTTCCTCAAGTTTGGTTATATCCTAGCCAGCTTGATCTTATTAACGAATTGTTTATCCTGTCTGTACTTGACCTATATGTAACTATATATGGATATTAGCACCTAACTTGCTTGGGTTGCTATGAAATGAAATAGGGTAACATGGGTTACCTAGCCGAGTACTTGGCACATGGTGTACGCTCAATAAATGTCCTCAATATCCACTTTTCACTTTTATTACTATTTTATGAGGGAAGCTGAGATCTTTGAATGTAAAACCTTTTTTTTTTTCCCTACCAGTATAGCTTTGTTGAAATCGCATTCTCAAATACTGTGGGTAGTAAGTTTTTTCATATTCTTACTTAAACTGGAAGGATTTGTTAGATATGTGTCATCCAGGCCCTGTCCTCTGGGTGATGTTAGGGAGTATATTTTGGGCCTTTTGATGTACCTAACATGACAACAGAATGAGTCAAAAGTGTTAAAGCTTTAGTTTCTTTGGGCTGGGTACAGATCATCCATCATATCTCTCCTTTGTTTGTAGAATTAAGGAATCCCATTGGTATTGTAAAGTAGGAGTTTAGTAATGTGTTTTAATGCTTTTCTTCTAATATTTTATAAAAAATGAAAGTTTAAATATTTAACCACTTTACAAATGCAAGAGAAAAATACTAATACATTAATTACATAAGATTTTACAATATAGGTATCCTGCTAATTGGGATATTATATTATCTTCCAAATTTACTTAAAAGTGAACTTGAAACTTCCACTTCCTCTGAAGTAACTCCATCCTTTACTTGATCTCCCTGTATGATTGGTCCTGTCAAACTTTAGTTGTTTAAAGCCGTTTGAGTTTTCAAGAATTTAACACTGATGTTTGCCTTAAAAAATTTGAATGTGGCCCTAGTGCTGTGAGGGTGAGGTGGTTGAGGGTGGGGGGAGGGTATATCTTACTTATGACCTTAATCCCTTTATCTGTTCCCCAGGAGGACAAGAGGTGTCTAATTTCAAAACAGATTATAAAGCACAACTGTCCTGGGACATGCTCAGGGGACAATCCTATCACTTTAGTGGGACCCAGGGCCTCAGAGAAATATTAAATTGTAGTATTACTGAAGTGACATTAGTGAGGCATAAAAGTTTAATTATTTTGGTCATCTTTTGAGTGCCACTTTTAAAATTTGATTCACATCTAATGGTGCTTTTTTGTTGGCTCTTTAAGCCTCAGGTCCTTGGTCTTTGTTCCAAATATGGTTGCTATGAAGGCAGTGTTCTTCCTATGACTGTTGTAGTCCAAACAGTTCCGTCTGTTTTTACCCCATAATCCCAAATTCTCATTGCCTGTTGTGTTGTTTTTGTTCTTGTAAAGAAGTTATACATTTACAACCAAATTAAGCCAGAATTATGTCCATTTACATAAAATTATTTGTCATGCATTTTTTTATTTACATACAGTAAAGTTCACTACTTTTGACTTACAGTTCTATGAATCTTATTGGTCTTAGCTTCATTTTTTGGTACCACTATCTCAGATGAACCTGGATTTTACCTTTCACAAGTCTTCTATTATCTGAACATATTTTGTTTCATGCACATCTAAAATTATTGATATGAATAAATGTAATTCATTTAGTTTTTTTAATAAAAAGATTAGGTGCAGAATAATTAGATTTCAGAATGCAAAATAGTCTCATTTAAAAGAATTAGTAGATAACAAAATTAGACTATTCACTTCTACATTTGGAACAAAAGGAAATTTTACTGCAATGGAACTTGATTGGAGAATGTATATCAAAGTGGCCTCTGCCAACCAAGAAAAATCAAATGCAGTGACATAATTGAAAGGTGGAATAAAAGATCAAATTCAGTCCTGCAACAAATAATTAGTGGCTTGCCATGTGCAGAACAGCATGCTAGTTGGATGTGCATAGGAGATAATTTCTCATATTCTTAAAAAAATATTACAGAGAAAATGAATATGATTTTTAAAATCCTCCGAAATGGCTTTTTATCAGTAAGTAATGACAATTTGTGTTCATCTTTTAATTAATATTATTCCCATATTCCTCTGACATATTCACTAACTCACTGATATCGCTCATAGAGATTATTTTCTCAATTTACATTTCTGGAAATCAAATGTACATTATTCTTTCTTAATACTGCCTTACTGAAATATTTTTTGCATAAATTTTAGCTACATTATAAATGAACTTATAATTGAGAGTACGGAGTTACTGAGATGATTTTTTTTTTAATGACATAAGTAGCTTGTGTTGTTAATTTAAAATATATTTTAAAAGATTTTATTTATTTATTTTTAGAGAGAGGGGAAGGGAGAGAAACATCAATGTGTGGTTGCCTCTCAAATACCCACAACTGGGGACGTGGCCTACAGTCTAGGCATGTCCCCTGACTGGGAATCAAACCGGCTACTATTTGGTTCTCAGGCCAGTGCTCAATCTACTGAGCGACACCAGCCAGGGTTAAAATATTTTTATTATTAAAACAACATTAGGGTAGTATTGAGTGAGTAAAAAGGAATGGAAGTGCATTATCTAAATCTTCAAATGTGAGAAGTGAAATGTGTGCAATTTATGTACTGTAAGTGTAAATGTGATTATGCTAAAATATTAGAGAATGGGAGATTATTTTTTGAAAGAAGTTGATAATACTTTCTTGCTTTGATTTGTTCCCTGGAACAGTGTCTTGAACATTTTTACTCTGACAATTAATGAGCCTTAGGCTTTATGCTCATCTTAAGCTATTATAAATTTTATTGAACATGATGGATGGCTTATTAGGTGTAGGGCTGTAGGTCATATTTTATAGGGAGGGAAAGCCCAAGTGGCTAGAGAGGACACCATATACTTGGTAAGGAAGGTTAGGAGAAGAAAAGTATGCAAAAAGTCTTGGAGGGAAGAAATAAGTCAGGGGAGGTGGCTGGGAATGGAGGACTGTACCACATTAAAATAATGCCCATGCTCTTACCACTTTAGTTTGGTTTTTATAAAATTTTCTAGATATTTCTATGACATGTGTTGGCTTGAGTTTAAGGGATGTTCTTTAGCTTATTATACACATAAGTGGACTGAATTGTATTGACGTCATGAACCCTATTTGGGCATTTTAGTTAAACTTTAATTTTTGGACAAAAATTGAAACACTAAATTTTTCTAGCTTTTCTCTTGAGTAAGAAATACTTATTTGATATTGTATGTAATTTACAGTATCTGTTTTTAATTTGATTTCACATACATGCTAAAAACAGTATACCTTCCAGAGAATATTTTAGAAAAAAATTTTTTATTTGTATTAATAAGATGAATTAATGGTAACTATTTCAGTATGGTACTGTGGTTAGTTGATGACTTTATTAAGGATTTCCTTTTGAGAACATATCTCACTTTATCTTAATATTCTTTCTTTTACTGCTTACTGATTAATGATTAAGTCAAGGTTCTGACTTGTATAAGAAAATCTTTAAACAGCAGTGTACTGGCTAAAGGATTATAAAAATACAATGTCTTAAAATCATTAAAAGGAAAATAATAAGGTAATTATATTTACTATCACTATCATGTTAAATTATGTCAACTATTGAAACTATACAAAGTAAGTTATTGAACTTGAAATCAAGCTTACCAAAATGTTTGTTGTGAAGTTACACTAATAAATTAAGTGTACACTTATTCTTTTCCTTGATTTAGGCAACAGTACTTCAAATTAATTGATGAGTGTGTATCTCAGATTGTATTGCATAAGGATGGGATGGATCCAGACTTCACATATAGAAAAAGACTGGATTTAGATTTAAGTCAATTTGTTGGTGAGTATTTCTCTATTATTTAAATGGAAATATCTTATTGTGTCTTACCCCCTGGGTTAGCTCTGCAGTATTTGTTCTCATATTGGGGCCTGTACACTTCTGAGGTTCTTAATACCCTTTCTGGGGTTTGAATAGTTAAAACTGTTTTCATAATAATAAGAATTATTTGTCTTTTTTTACTGTTGGTATTTGCCCTCGTGATGCAAACCAGTTGTGGGTAAAACTACTAACACTTTGTAATTAATCAAGGCAATGGCACCAGACTTTTTCTTTTTTTTAAGTATATTTTATTGATTATGTTGTTACAGTAGTTCCAATTTTTTCCCCTTTGCTCCCCTCTGTCCAGTACCTCCCTTCCCCCAGCAATCCTCTCCCCACTTAGTTCATGTCCATGGGTCCTGCATGTAAGTTCTTTGGCTTCACCCTTTTCTATATTATTCTTAACTTCCCCCTGTCTATTTTGTACCAACCAATTATGCTTCTTAATCCCTGCACCATTTCCCCATTTCTCCCCCTTCCCCCTCCCAGCTGACAACCCTCCAAATGATCCCCATACCTATGATTCTGTTCCTATTCTAGTTTGCTTAGTTGGATTTTGTTTTTATTTTTTAGATTCATTTGCTGATAGTTGTGAGTTTGTTGCCATTTTAGACTTCATAGTTTTTATTTTCTTTTTCTTAAGTACGTCCCTTTGACCTTTCATATAATAATGGCTTGGTGATGATGAACTCCTTTAGCTTTACCTTGTCTGGGAAGCACTTCATCTGCCCTTACATTCTAAATGATAGCTTTGCTGTATAGAGTAATCTTGGTTGTAGGTTGCCTTTCATCACATTAAATACTGTTCGCCAGTCCCTTCGTGCCTGCAAAGTGTCGTCTGAGAAATCAACTGATTGTCCTATAGGCACCCCTCTGTAGGCAACTCTCTGCCTTTCTCTTGCTTCCCCCAAGACTTTGGTCTTTATCTTTCACCTTTGGCATCTTTGTCACGATGCGTCCTGGTGTGGTCCCCTCTGGGTCCATCTCCCTGGGACCCTCCATGCTTCCTGTACCTGTATGTCCATTTTCTTTGCAAAATTTGGGAAGTTTTCCTCATTATTTTCAATTCTTCCTTCCTCATTCTGCACTGGTTGACTGTTTTTTCTTTCTTATGTTCCAAATCATTGATTTGAACCCCGGTTTCCTATTCTTTATCATTGATTTTGTGTGGATTTTTCTTTGTTTCATTTAGCATAGACTTCACTTCTCTTATGTGTTTGCCATAGTCAAGCATATCTTTCAAGCCTTCGAGCATCTTTATCACCAGTGTTTTGAATTCTGCATCTGCTAGGTTGTCTATCTCCTCATCACTTAGTTTTCCCACTGGAACCTTGATCTATTCCCCCTTTTCGGCCATACTTCTCTGTCTCCTCATTCTGACAGGCTCCTGTGTTTGTTTGCCTCTGTGTCTTAGGTAGAGCTGTTGCTACTGTTACGTTGTAAGGGGCGGAGCCTTAGGGTTCGTCAGTACAGGGTGACCTGTTTCACCACGTTGTGACGCTGAATGTGGGTGAGGGGTTCAAGGGGGAACAGTGCCGCCTACCCAGCACTCGCCCCCTTTTCAGGCACTTCTACTTCCATATAAGACTGGTGCTCCTTTAGCTGTTGTCCTGGCCGTCGTTCCCAGAGTGGGTGGGTCTGCGGACATTCTAGGACCGTGGAGGTCCTTTAAACAATCGGACTCTGCTGAAACCAGCAGTTTCTGCCTCCACTCCAGTCCCCACTGGTCTGCACAGTCAGAAGCAATGAGACTTGATTTTCACCGGTGCTGGGACCGTGAGCTGTGAGATCTGGTGAAGAGCAGGGAATGCTCCCCAGGTGTCCCTCCAGACTTTTTTAAATGTATGACTGTGTTTTCTGCCGCCCTGCTGCTGCCGCTGCCGCCGCCGCCGCCGCCGCCGCCGCCGCCACTGCCGCCGCCACTGCCACCGCTACCGCTGCTGCCACGGCACCGCATCCTTTTCACCCAGGCTCCGCCCCTCCTACCTGCCTGAATGAATATTTCTTCTTTATATCTTTGTTTGCTGGACTTCCATGCAGTTTGATTTTCTGGAGCCTCTGGTTGTTTCTAGATTTAAGGTAGTTGTATTCCTTCTTAGTTGTGAAGGGAAACGCAGCATGTCTGGGTATGCTTCCATCTTACCCGGAAGTTGGCACCAAACTTTCTTATTAGCCATTGTATTCTTCTCTCCCAGTAAAGCAAAACAAAACAATAAAAACTGTCTTTCTTTTTTGTTTTACAAGAATGTCCTTGATAAAGACCTAGAAAATATTAATTTTATTAAATATCTACTCTGAGCACACATCATTTTCTCAATCTGTGTGACAAAATGAGATGTATGCAGATAGTATCATACTTCTGCTGCATACCAGAGTACAATTAGAATATACTCATGTAATTGTTTGAGTTGTGACCTGAACTGGCTCCTTTTTTTGCATCAGATGAATGATTGTCATATAAACTATGACTACTCAGACTTGAATGTTTGTGCACACTTTCTTAAAAATGTAATGAAGTGTGTCTATATCTTCAAGGAAAATGAGAGATAGAATTTGTTACTAATGATAAAATTCAAGCTTTCAAGTAGAAATTCAAAATGTGGAATGATTTGAATAGTATCTGAAAAGAATTTTTATTCCTGGACATTAGGAACACTTTTTTTCTTGAGTAGTTGAGTGGTTTTGACATTTAACTCTCATTAAATATAGAACATAGAAAGGAAATATAATCTCAAAACAATGCTTGACTATGTAAATGAAACATAAATAATACAAATAATGAATTTATTGTATTTATTGATATTAAATGTTTAGAACTAACTTACAGGCCCTGAATAATACAAATACAGTAGAGTGTTGATATGAAAAGATGATAGAAAACACAGGGTTGGGCAATTCAGGCGACAGATGTTGGAAAGTATGTGGCATAGATTATTTCATGTTTTATAGTGAAAATCAAGACATATTGTCTATATAACAGGAATCAGGGGCAGGCAATTTAGAAAATAGGAGGAAGTTGCCTCTAATGTCTTAAATAGATAAGTCAAGAAATAATGGTATAGATATTTTATTTAGAGTTAAGAAACTACCCACCAGCATAATCTAATGCAGAAAGAGCTTTGAGAACTTACATTTAGGGACTGAGGGTCAGTTTTCAATGCATTTGTTTTGGTTTAGTTCACTATTACTTTTTATTAGAAACCCTTTTATAATGTTTTTTTTAAAGCCATGTTCATGTATTATTTTCTTTAAAAAGTGAAAGGAGGGATAAAGTACATTATGGGAAATCCATATAAATCACTTCTCCTGCATGGTGTCCCATCTTATGGATGTACAAGGTCTGTCTGGAAAATGTCCAGCAATATAACAAGAATGTTTTGCACGACATCAATGTAACCTGGCAGCCAAGGAGAGTGGACTGGAATGTGCATGCATGAACAATGACAACTTCACTGGACTAGTCACTAGTGGCAGTAGACACTGTTGAGTGAGCTTGTGTACAGTGTGGCTGTCACATTCAAAAGGACTGGGTTAGTAGAGCAACAGATTCAGAAGGCTTTTGGGGATGATGCAATGAGTGCAGCACAAATAAAAATGTGGCACAAATGCTTCAAAGATGGTTGAGAATCTGTTAAAAGTGATCCATGTTCTGGAAGGCCTGCAACAAGCAACAGCTGAGACTGTTGAATGTGCATGGGCTGCAGTTAACAAAGATTGGTGACTGACAGTGTGAGAACTAGAAGCTCATCTGGGGATTCCAAAAGCTACCATGTCTGGGGTTATGACACAGGGAACGTGTCATGGCAAAATTCATTCTGTGGCTTCTGCTGCCAGATCATAAGGAACATTGTGCTGCAGTTGCTAATGACTTGATTCAAACTGCTACCAGTGAACAAGATTTCCACAAGAAGGCCATAATTGGAGATGGATTGTGGGTCTATGGCTGTGATCTGGAAATGAAGGCCCTGTTGTCCCAATGGACGTCACCTGGTTCTGCATGCACAAAGAAGATGGGGTAAAGTCGCAGAAATATCAAGACTGTATTAACTGTGTTTTTTGATTGGGAAGGTGTTGTCCATCACAAGTACTCCCCTCCAGGTCAAACAGTTAATGAGTACTACCTCAATGTTCTCTGTCGATTGAGAGAGGCAGTGTGAGGAAAATGGCCGCAGCTATGGGCAACTGCGTGATTGGCAGCTTCATCACAAGAACGTTCCTGCTCATGCATCACTTCTTGTGCAGTTTTTTTGTGAAACATCAAATCACCCAGATGACTCAGCTCCCCTACAACCCAGATTTGGTGCCCTGTGATTTCTGGCTTTTGCCAAAACTAAAATCACCTTTGAAAGGGAAGAGATTTCAGACCGTCAGTGAAATTCAGGAAAATACGACAGGGCAGCTGATGGCAATTCCAAGGTGTTTTGAACAATAGAAGAGATGCTGGAGAACTGTGAGAGGTCCCAAGGTGACTACTTTGAAGGGGACCGAGGCCTCATTGTCCTATGTACAATGTTTCTTGTATTTTGTGTCATCTTCAATAAATTTCTCTATTTTTCATATTAAATAACTGGATACATTCTGGACAAATGTCATATAACATAACATTTAATAGATCTTATTTATGGGCATTCATTTTTAGTTTTTTCTAACATAAACAATATTTTAATGAATAGTCATCCTTAAAGACAAAGTCCTAGAAATAGAATTGCTGGGAGAAAGAAAAATTCATATTTTATATTTTAGTAATATTGCCTGGTTTCTTATTAGTGAAGTTTCTTATTTATATTTCTATTGTGTTGGCAAGTTAGTTTCTCTCTGCCACCTCCAGATTTGACATTACGGATCATTTAATCTTTGCTATTTCTCATTAAATATTTTATATTTTCATATTGTCAGGGAAAAGAAAATGTTCATATAATTTAGCAATTTTTAGTTTTGTTATTCTTAACTTTCTGTTTATTTCTGTGGCCCATTTTCCTATCTTGTGTTGGATATCATCTTCTCTTCAAAATATTTATGGACTGATGATAAAAACCTTCGAGTATTTTATGTTACAGTTGAACTACCTCCTCTGTCTTCCTAATGGAAGTTTAAAATTGTGGTAGAGTTTATCTTTCCCTTTATGTTTTATGGCCTTGTTATTATGCTTAGAAAGTCCTTCTATATTCCAACATTGTAATATGTTTCTCCATTTGGCTTATTTTATTACTGGCACTGTTCTAAATCTTTTCAGTGATTTTTTTTTTCTTTCTAAACTCTTAAAGTCATAATAAATTTGAGAAATACTGCAATTTAAAATTTTCTGTTCTTGCAATTTTAGATATATGCATAGATCAAGCAAAAGTAGAAGAATCTGAAGAGAAAGCATCAGAATTTTACAAGAAAGTAAGTAATTTCGACCAACTTTGCCAACTGTTTGGGGACCCACTGCTGGGATGATTCTGCCTGAGAGCGTTTGCTTGTTTCCTCTTTCCTCTTTCCCTCCTTTTGGCATTTGCACAAATACCATCCTCCAAGGAGGACTTCTAGACCATTATATTTAAAAATTTTAGCTCCCCACACCCAACCCGACTCTCCCTATGGTTTTATTGGTTTTCTTTTGTTGTATTTATCATCTTACATGCTACATTGTTTATTAAGTATGTATATGTGTATATATGAATATGTTGTCCATCTTTCTCAATTTTATGAGGGCTTTTTTTTTTTTCTTTTTTTTTTTAATTCACTGTCCCAGCACCTAGAACAATTCCTGGCCTAAGAACTAAAAGAATGTTTTTGAATGACTGAGCAAAATATATAGAGCCAGAATTTTAACATTGGTTTAGTTCTCAAGAAATCATATATAATTAGGTACTTAGGATCGAAAGTATATCTAAAAATTTTAAAAGAAAGGTTAATATGCTTGTTGTTTTGATTAAAGTTGCTTCATTTTAAATCAGGTTGAACTATATAAAATTACCATTTTCATAGGTCAAAAGTATTAGATATAGGCAATTTCATTTGTTTGAGTCTTCTGGCGTTGCTAATCAGTGTCCGTTAGTTCCTTACTTTTCTTTAAGATGGTGTTTTGTGCTTTCATCTCTGCTTTGCATGTACCTATTAGAGTTTTTCTTTTCTCTTTTTTTGCCAGGGGGTGGTGGTATTGTTTTCTTCACATTTTATGTAGTCAGCTCTGATTTGAATTGATAGGACTGGTTTCTTACATAGGAGAAATAATGACAATTACTAAATCACTCTAAATGAACGTATACTAAATAAACATTTAGTATGTGTTTGGCACCATGACAAAGACTCTACTTTTTATCTATCTATCTATCTATCTATTTATTTATTTTTGTATTTGGCCCTAAAGGAATTTTGAGAGAACTGTACATTTTTCTAAACTTTTAAGATGAAATGTAACTTCAAATGGTAGGCACATTTTCATAAGTTAGCAGTAACTTGTGAAAAACTTTGTAAATGTCCTAAGATGTCCTAAGGTGTGCACTGAACGCCTACTAAGAGGGTGGTATATTTCAAGCCTTCGGTTGCAGCTGGGATTAAGCTGTGAATATGATATTGTGTTGCCCTGAAGTACCTAGTCGAGTGAAGAAACAATGGATCATTTAAATTAAGTGTCATAAGTGTTACAGTTGATAGATATCTGTGACCCCTCACACCTCCAACTTTATATTTTAAGCTCAGTGAGAATTTTCACTCTTTATGGGAGAGTAGTAGGAAATTTTTAAGTACTTTATTTGAATATATCCCAGATAGTATAAATTTGCTTTTATAATTTTTAGATATAAAAATTTATATGAGTGATGTTAAACATGATAACCTTCTTAATACATTGTCTTAAAATTATAATCTTTAAAAGTAAACAGAAGAAAGACCTTGTTCAAGGTTAGTTGTCTCCATTTAGTAAGAACTTATGTGTCTTAGGTATATTCATAAAATATTGTTTGCTTCATAAAAGATTTCTACTTCCATTCCATTTTGTATATATCAGCAAGAATTTCTTTCTGATAGCTTTATAAGGACACATGTAAATACTTTGCTTTAGGCAGGAAGCTATCTCAGTTGCTAGACACATTCTTGATTTTGGTGCATAAATTTGAAAAATGAAGACCAGAAATGTCAGAAAGTACATAGAGAATATTGAATTATCAACCTTCTTGTACAGATGCAACTAATACATTTACCCTAGGAATGAAATTAAGCAAAGCCTCAACCTTAACTGTGTTTCTTGACATTTTTGCGTGTAATATTTTAAGCATAATATTGCTCTTATAACTCTTTTTGGAGAAGAAGGCTATCATACCAGTTTTTATAAAGTACATTTTTAATGGAGATTCATTTTATCCCCAAGGCTACCGTGATCTGTCTGTAGATATTATAAAAATGCTAAAGTAAAGTTTATATTTTGTCTGATCCTTTTATAGGAGAGGATCTAGATATTTTTTCTTTGTTATGTAATACAGATATTTCAATAGGGCCAAGTTAATTTATTAACTTCTCTTAGTGTGTACTAATTATGACTAGTTGTTCTGATAGTTTTATCTTTCCCCTACACAATCCTTTATTCTTCTGAATCTTATTCCAAGACCTATGAAATATGATAGTGTACATATTTATATTGTGGAAAGAAGTTTTCATTCTTACTCTCATAAGAAAAATTTAATACTATTTCTACTGCTATGCAGCAGTAAATACAGACTGAGCAGTCGTCAAAAGGAGAAGAAAGAAAATGACCTCTCAAAGATTTTTGATGCTGGGAGATTAGGGGACTGTAATATATGGTAGTGACTGAAGTTATTCATCATATAAAGGAAGATTGGACAGGAATTGGCTCATCAGTTCATTCAATAAAGATATATTGAGTTTAATTATAAATGTAAAGCTTTGGAATACAATGAAAAAGGTTTTCATTATTGATGAACTTCCAGGATAATGAGGGTTACTGAGGTGTGTGATACTGCATTTTGATATTTTTATATTACAGTGTGATAATTGCTTTAGTAGAAAAAAGCCTATGTGGTGTGTAAGCCTATAGAAAGTATAGTGGAACCTTGGTTCTCAAACTTAATTCATTCCAGAAAACTGTTCGCAAAGTGATTTGTTCAGAAACCAAATCTCCTTGGTTGCCTGAGAGACACGTGACTGATCGTACAGGTATCAGCATAAAAAGGTTGTTGGGTAGAGAATGGAGACCTGAAGTTTTGTTAGACAACTGAGACATTTTTTCCATGAATAACTTGGTTGGGAACTGAATTGTTCTATAACCAAGATGTTTGAGAACTGAGGTTTGACTGTACTCCTCACTTAATCTTGGGTGGCCAAGGAAGACTTACTCAGGGAAGTGATAACTAATGTGATCAGTAAGAGGCAGCAAGCTGAGGCACCAAGTAGGAGCCATGCATAAACTTTAATTTCTTACAGGTTTCTCGTGCTAAACTTTTCCTAAACCAAATTTATGTTTCTTGTGCCCTAAAAATATATTTTTAACCTGCATTTTATTTCCTCATTCTGTAGAACATATACATGTTCCCTCACTCATTTCCTTTATTCAGCTGGACCCTAACATTTTTGATTTCTGTAAAATTTTGCTTTATTTCCTTTTCATTCTCCTGTCTTCTGCCTCAAACAGGCCTCCAGTTCTTTTTTTTTAAAATAATTTATTTATTTATTTGTTTGTTTATTTTATTTTTAGAGAGAGGGGAAAGGAGAAAGAGAGGGAGAGAAACATCACTGTGTGGTTACTTCTCACTCGTGCCCCAAACAGGGGACGTGACGTGCAACCTAGTCATGTGCCCTGACTGGGAATTGAACCAGTGACACTTGGCTCGCAGGCCGACGCTCAATCTACTCAGTCACAGCAGCCAGGGCTCTTTTTTTGTTTTTTGTTTTTAAATATGCTTTATTGATTATGCTGTTACAGTTGTCCCAATTTCTTTTTCCTATACTCCCCTCCACCCTGTGACCCCCCCAAGTTGTCTCCACCCCTTAGTCCATGCCCATTGGTTGTGCATATAGTTCTTCTCAACATCTTCCTGTCTACTCCACTCCCTCCTACTATGCTTCTTAATTCCTGTACCATTCCCCTCCCTTCCCACCTCCTCCTCCCCGCTGACCTCCCCTCAATATGTTCCCCATACCTATAATTCTTTTCCCCCTCTCGTTGCCTACTTAGTCTGCCTTTGTTTTGGTTCCCTAGCTTTGGCTATTGGTTGTTATGATACAGTTTTCATTTTAATGTTCATAGTTTTGATCCTCTTTCTCCTAATCAAGTCCCTTTAACATTTCATGTAACAGTGGTTTGGATCTGAGGAACTCCTTCAGTTTTACTTTGTCCTGGAAGCACTTTCCCTGCCCTTCTATTCTGAAGGACAGCTTTGCTGGATAGAGTAATCGTGGTTGTAGGTTTTTGCTTTTCATTCCTTTGAATATTTCTTGCCAGTCCCTTCTTGCCTGCAGAGTTTCTTTTGAGAAATCAGCTGATAGTCTTATTGGGACCCCTTTGTACGTAATTCTCTTCTCTCTTGCTACTTTTAAATTCTCTCTTTATCCTTATTTTTTGACATTTTGATTATAATGTGTCTTGGTGTGGTTCTCCCTGGGTCCAGTTTATTTGGAACTCTCTGTTCTTCCTGGACCTGTAAGTCTTATTTCCTTCCCCAAGTTAGGGAAGTTCTGCTTCATTATTTTTTTCACATAATTTTTCAATATCTAGTTCTTGTTCTTTACCTTCTGGCAACCCTATGTTTCGGATGTTGGCCTGCTTCCAGCTGTCCCATAGGTTTCTGAGCCTCTCCTCATTTTCCTCACCTTTCGGTTCCTCTTTCTGCACTGGTTGATTGTTCTTTCCTTATGTTCTGACTTGTTGATTTGATCCCTGGTTTTCTCTCTCACCACTTGTTTCATATGTGTTTTTGTTCATTTCAGCAGGATTAGCTTTCATTCTTTTCTCATCTTGTTTAAGAACTGCTGTTAGGTCTGTAAGCATTTTTATAACCAAAGCTCTGAACTGAGCCTCAGAAAGATTTCCTATCTGCTGCTTCGTTAGATTAGATATTTGCTGCCTGGTCAGCTGTGTCACCGGGATCTCTCTCATGATCTGTGCCATCCTGATAGTTTTGTGTTTACCTTTGCTTCCTGTGTGGGGCTGTCACACCTCCTACGCTATAGGGGGCAGAGCCTTGTGCACTCGTCACAACCGGGGGACCCTTCTCACCGTGCTGTGGCGTTTTCTGTGGGGGTGGGGGTCTGAGATGGATTCCTGCCATTCACTCTCTGCTGAGAGACTGGTAGCCTCCTCCTCCATCCCCATGCCCTCTGGCCCTCACAGTCTGAGGCAAAGGGGGTCTGCCTTACCTGGCATTGGAATCGTGAGTTGATAGGTCTTGTCTGCAGCCAGGGTTGCTCCCCAGGCGCTTCTCGCCTCCCCTTAAATATGGGTGTCTGTGCTTACCGCCATCCTGCCGCTGTCACCACAGGTGCCACTACCAGCACAGCTTGATCTCTCTGCCTCAGTTTCACCCCTCCTACCTCTGGACAAGCGCCACTTGTTTATAACTTTATACATTGAACTTCTATGTAGCTTTATTTTCTGGAACCTCTGGTTATTTCTGGTTTTGCAGTAGTTGTAGTCCTTCTTAGTTGTGGAGGGAGACAGAGTGTGTCTCTCTAGCCTTCCATCTTGGCTGGAAGTCCAGGCCTCCCGTTCTTGCAGGTGCTATTTTTCTTGCAGTTTCATTCACACTTGCTGATAATTGAGTTTTCCAGTGTGCAAATTTGATTGTTATTTTCTTATTATAAATACTTTAATAGCTCTCCACGGTTTTTAGGAAAAAAAACTTTTTGGCTTATTGCAAAATTCCTTTGAACCATTTCCCCTACAGTTTGTTCTCACCCCTCCTTTTTTCCCCTTGTAGGGGATTGCTTGTCATCCAATGTCAGTTCCTCTATTTGAAGTGCTAGCATCACTTCTCCACTAACTACTCAAGTTTTTCAAACCTGGTTTCAAACATCCTTCTTCCAGGAATAATTTCCGTCTCTATCTTTATTGCTGGTAATTTTTACAAGTTTTGGGTTGTTTGCTTTTACTTTGTCAGTACACACTATGCTTACTAAAGCAATGACCGTATTCTGTTCAACTCTGTATCTTTAGCAACTACCACTCTGAGCAACACATATAAGCATGCTATTAGACGTTTATTGTATAATGGGAAATAGGTAGTTTGGGGCCAGATTCCAGAGGGTTCTTAGATATTAAGCTGGTGAGTGTTGCCTTTATTATGAAGCCAGTGAAGAACGTTTAAGGGCAAAAGAGACATGTCATTAGAGCCGTCCTTTAGAAAGAAGAGCAGTGTTCAAAAAACAAAAGTATATAGGGGGAAGATAATACTGGTTTTGAAAATACTGGGCTTTTTGTTTATCTTGAAGAATATTCATTAAGCAGTTGAAAATATATTTATGGTCTGATGGGCACTCTGAAATTCAGATGAGAATCTGAGCTAGTGACAGGGATTTGGAAGCCATTGAGGTAAGAATGGTGATTGAAGCATAAAGGTGTAGAAGGTAGCATCTTATGAAAAATGTGATCTGAGTCCAGCAGAGGAGTGAGGAAAGAGTCCAATACAATGACAACATTAAAGAGTTGGAACACATGAAGAACTGGCAGGAGTGATCAGAGGATTAGGAGTGTGTTGTAATGGAACATGCAGCAGAAGGGAGATTGAATATGGAGATATAGGAGCATATTTTTAAGTATTTGTGCTTTAGAGCAGGGGATGATGATAATGTTTTATAATCTACCATATTTTTCGCACTATAAGATGCACCTGACATAACACACACCTAGGTTAGAAGAGGAAAATAAGAAAAAAAATATTCTGAACCAAATAGTGTATGTACTAAAATATTTAATAAAATATAACAGAATAATATTTCAACCATGTAAAGTGAACAGCAGTCAACAGCGGTATTAAGAACCATCATCACTGCCGTTAACGAATGAAGAGAGACTTTAAGGTTTAACTACTCTTCTAGTTTTCTGGGAACCCCAAGAACTCATCACCACTAGTGTCAGGATTTATGAAGCTCAGTTGCTCACAATCATTGATATCACTTTCTTTGCTATCTTCATACTGACCAGATGCCCTGAGATTCAGCAGTAAAGTGGGACATTTAAGCATCTGCAGGGGTTTCGCGTGGGCTCACTGCTTCCTCTTCTAACAGCTGTTGCCACCACTGACAAGTCGGTTAATACACATCATGGTCTGTGACGTAATATTCTCTCCATAAGATGCACAGACGTTTTTCTGCTACTTTGGGGGGAAAAAAAGTGTGTCTTATGGAGCGAAAAATACAGTATATTGTTCAACATGGTAGCTATCAATCAAGTGTGCCTATTGGACTCTTATAAAATGACTAGTTTGAGGTCCTAAAAATTTAACTTCATAGATTTTTGTTAGGTTTACATTGTAATAGCCATGTATGGCTAGCGGTTACCCTATTAAATAGCACAGCTGTGGAGACATTAGGTAAGATGAGGCTGGGAAAAGTCCAGTGATTTGAAATTTGGTAAACTGTGGTTTTAATTTTTTTGTTTAAATTTTTTTTTTAAATTCTCACATGAGGATTTCTTTCTTGAGGGAAGGGGAGAGACAGATAGAAACATCTACTGGTTGCCTCCTGTATGTACCCCAGCCTGGAAGCAAAACCACAACCTAAGTATGTGCCCTGCCTAGGGAACAAACCCCTGACCTTTTGGTGTAAGGGACAACACTCCAACCAACGGAGCAACCTGGACAGGGCAAGTAAACTATAGTTTTTAGATTGAAAGAATAATAACTAAGTTGTAGTAGATGAAGAAATGAAAGAAAGTCATGGGTCA
Source organism: Furipterus horrens (assembly GCF_987537825.1). NCBI lineage: Eukaryota > Metazoa > Chordata > Mammalia > Chiroptera > Furipteridae > Furipterus > Furipterus horrens. The sequence goes on from NW_028327182.1 coordinate 34,479,831, forward strand.
TAGAGTGAGTACTGAGTAAGAACACTTTTAAAAAGTTGGCTTTGGAGCAAAAATAATGTTATAGTGACGTGGAATAAGTCCAAGGACAAAAGGACAGAGGTTCACAGGGCACAGAGGCGTGAAGACAATTGATTTAGCTTGTTCCTGGGAATCCCTGGGTGTCAGGAGGGCTTTGGGTTATACTCTCAGTTCTAAGCATGCTTTGGTTTATAAATTAGTTATTTTATTAGATTTACGATTAGTATTTTTTAAAAATTATTAATGATAAGAGGGGTTTGGAGGAGCTGTAATAGGAATGGTGGTAGAAGAAATAATGTTGGTGTTGTGTGTGAGAGTTAAAGGACATTTGGAGTGAGGGAATCTTGAGTCTGAGATTTACTTTTCTAACCTGTGATGAGAATTGTAATAATATTTATTTTATTGTTGTTTTGGTGATAAAATGCAAATGTCCTTATTTTTGTGTTTTAAATACTGTGTAACATGGGGTAGGAGAGTCAGTACATGTATGGGGGAGGGTGTACATAGGAAATCTCTGAAACTTTTGCCTGGTATTTTGACTTTAAAAGTAAAGTCTACTCTTCCCCAAAGTGACCAGAGGTGACATCTGAAAATGGTTTGCTATTCTCTTGACCCAGAAAACCCCACAAAATCATGCAGATAAACAGGTTCAAATCTTCGAGTTCACTTTAAGAACACTTGTGAAACTTCCAACGCCATGAAGGATATGTGTATTCAAAAAGTCACAAAGTATCTGAAAGATGTCACTTTAAAGAAGCAATGTGTGCCATTCCATTGTTACAGTGGTGGAGTTGGTAGGTGTGCCCAGGATAAATACTAGGGCTGGACACAGTGTTGGTAGCTCATAAAGAGTGCTGAATTTTTGCTACATGTGCTTAAAAATGCAGAGACTAATGCTGAACCTAAGGGTTTAGATGTAGCCTCTCAGGTCATTGAGCACATCCAGGTCAACAAAGCTCCCAAGATGCAGCATAGAATTTACAGAGCTTGTAGACAGATTACCCCACACATGAGTTCTCCCTGCCATGCAGGGATGGTCCTTCCTGAAAAAGAGCAGGCTGTTTCTAAACCAGAAGAGGAGGTGACACAGAAGAAAAAGCTATCCGAGAACAAACTGGAGAAACAAAAGCTTATGGCCCAGGAGTAAATTCAGCGTAAAATAATTACTAATAAAAGTAAAAAATAAAATCAAGTCTATTAAACTGTAAAGCATTATCTAAACATTAATTGCAGGAAGTAGTGAGGTTTCATCTAAATAACTCAGACTTTAAAGACATAAAATATGGTTTTTAATCTCACAATCTTTTAGTTACTAGCTGTATGATGAGAACTAGCTCTTAAGGAGAGAATAAAATTCATATAGCCCTTTGTATATGATTGAGTTCTATTTTTATTTTTCTTATTGAGGTTTGTCTGTATTTTAAAGTTTCAGGCTACCTTTGTGTAGTTGCATTATTTTTAACTGATTGATTTCCCCCCGTCCACTTTTTAAAAGTGAGTCAAATACTTGTTATTGATTATGAGACAACATCCTATTTAAAATTTACTTCAGTTAGGAGAAGTTTTCAGTCATAATGATAATAAGCTATTTGAATTCAAGACGGGAACTTGTGATGAGTGGCTATGTAAATTTGAAAACTCATCAGATTCACCAAATTTTATCGTTTACCTTCCTCCCACTAAGGACTTTGAAAGATTAATTTATCCTTAATATGCCAAAGATTAATTTCCAACAGATTAATGATAAATAAGACAGACTTTGTTCTCTAAATGTTGCATTTATAGAAGTTATTTATTAATAAAACATATTAATACGGGATACTTTTAGGCCAAATTGATAAACTTTAGGTAAATTTCAAGTATACATTTTTTCAGGTAGAGGTCAGGGAACTCAGGACAATGCTTTGCTCTCTATTATTTTACACAAAGTCGCGATGATATTTAGGGGCTTTTAAGAAAAATGTCAGGTTTGCAGATAACTATGGGCCAGATTCCTGTGCTGAGAGGAGAAGGTCACAGATTCCATCTCTGGCTTTGTCTGCCCCCCTGCAAATGATTTTTGTAGGATTTAGAGAAAGGCCATGGGTGACTTAGCAAAAACCAACCCTTCCTTTCATAAAAGTTTGTGTTCTACTGAAAAATGATTAGAGTCACATTTCTCTATAAATAGTGCTTTTTATTTTCATCTCTCTTCTCCTTTTTTTTTTCCTTTTCAGTTTGAAAAAGAGTTTACCGACCACCAAGAAACACAGGCTCAATTGCAGAAAAAAGAAGCAAAGATTAATGAGCTTCAAGCAGAGTTACAAGCTTTTAAATCTCAGGTAAAATACAGTCATCCAGAGTGAACTTCGGTATTGAAAGCTTACCAAGGGAGCAAAGGTCATAGCATCAAAATGTTTAAACTATTTTGCCACTTCTTTTCATTTTGCATTTTTAAGAATGTCTGAACTTTTACTAACCAATCTGATTCCTTATGTTTCATTTGGATTTTGTTTGTAATGTTACATTTCCTAAGTAATTAAACATGAAGGATAAAAAAGTCTTTTCATCTTAGATTTGTCATTCATCACTGATCTTTATCCTACTACAGGAAATTATTGCTCTAGCTATTTATTTTTCAGCATCTTCAGCCTCTGGGTACCTTGCAGTGAAAGATAACCTCTAGCTGAATGAGAACATTTTCTGATAATTTTTCAATTTCCAAAAGTAAACAGATTTAAAACATGACAAAAAAGAAAAAAAGAGCGCAAATCTGGATTATGAAGCAGATAGCTCACATACACCCTCTACACATAAAACATTTAGTTAGCAAGAAATACATCATCTACATATTTTAAATGAAGGTAGGGAAGTAGAATATTCATAGCTAAATTTCCTTGTGTAGTTTTAACTATAGGATGATGAGCAACTAGTGTTGTTTTACTATTTTCCTTTTATCCTAATTTATGGTTATGTTTAAAAAGTCTCAGGTATACTATTTTGTATATTGGTATACTATTTCCTATATTATTGGCAATTTTTAAAAATGCTTAGTGAGTAGTTTTGTTACAGAGACTGTTAGCAGATACCCTAAGGGAGAGTTCTTGGTCAGTGTTCAAGCAAAACAATTAAAAACTCCTATCTACAAATAAATTATTCTCAGTTATCTTTTTTTCTTTAGTGTACCCAATAAAAATGTAACAGTTTATTGAACTTCCTCATGTTTCCCAGGTGGTTTTTTGTCTTTCGTATTAAAAGGAACATTTGATTGTGTTTTGTACTTCCGTCAGAGTTAGAGACATGGCTGGAATATTTATGAAAAGTTTTTTCTGCTCTTGGCTAATATATATTTAAAGACTTTCTTTTCTTTTTAATTTCTCCCAGTCAAAGGGTTACTTAAAAATGTACTCTAGAAAACTCCAGTTTATAAAAAAACACATTCACCATCTTTGGATTTGTTATCGCTGTCTGTGCTTTTATATAAAATAATAAATTTACATTTTGAAACTGAGATTAAATCCTATTTTGTAAAAATTGTGGACAATTAATTGTATGACCTGTTTTTATGGCTATCAGAAGAAAGCCTGCAATTGGGGACTTAATATTGGCCACCATATTCATATTTGAAGAACAACTGACAAATTCTTCCTTTGGATTAGTGTGTGATTCTAATGAAATCCATGTGTTTATCTTAAGATACTTCTCTTTGATAAAAGCTATTCTGATTATGAAGGTTATGAGTAAAATATGTTCTGTAATCTTTGATTTCATTCATTTAGTCACCTGACAACCAAGCATTGTTAGAGGCTTGGGGATATAATGGTGAGTAAGGTAGTCACCGTGTCCAGCCTCATGAACAATGTATTTCAAGTCAACGATACGATCAGATAAACTTGTCTAGAGTAGAAATCCAACCATATCTTTAAGATGTTAATAGTTAACTACAAAATGTATATTGAGTGTGAGTGTAATATACATACATTCTTAACATTCGAAGGGCAGTACTGTCCAGGATCACAGCCACCCAGCATAACACTAAAGTTAATGTTTTTGATAAGTCATATTCTTTGATTTTTTATTTCATATTCTTTGATTTTTTGTTTCAGGTTTTATGACAGTTTTTCTTTGTGCTGACCTCAGATGTCAATTTTAGGCTTTTATACATGATCTCTTTTTCATAATTGTGCCACAAAACTTTTAAAATGGTTTATTAACATTTATTAAATGTGTACTGTTTGCAAGGCAAATAGTATATGTTTGGTTCAGGATTGAGGTTAGTAATTTCAGGAAAATAATCATATCACAAAGTTTATTTATGAACCCAGCACTTCTTTATGGCAATCAAAATACATTTATTAAATTCTTACCATGCCATGGAACATAAGGACAAAAGTGACCAGTGGACACATTTAACTCTTTTTCACTCCTAATTTTACCCTGCTTCTCTGTGACATTTGATGGTGTGGCATAGCCTTTTTAAGGGAATCGGGGTCACTTTCTTCACTTTTGATTTATGACCCTGTGCTTGCCTTTTTTCTCTTCTTGTCTTTAATTCATTTATCCTACACGTATTTCTTCAGTGGCTTTCATTGGCCAGTCACAACATTAGGTGCTGGAGAAAGAGTAGTTAGTTATACAGTCATAGTCACTTCCCTCATAGAGTTACAGTCTATCAGAGATAAACACTAATGATTCCATGAATAGTTATGAAACACTTTTGATAAGAGCTGTCAAGAAGTAAAGGGTACCCTCAGTGTGAAACGAGTGGTCAGATAAGGCTTTCCTGAGAAAGGGATATGGTAGCTAAGATTCAAAGGCACAGGTGAAGAGGATGGTCCCGGTGGAAGGAGTAGCATGTGCCAGGAACCTGAAATTACAGTGAGGTTGGCATATACATGGAATGGAAGAGGAAAGTCACTCGACCAGTTCCAGATCACGGCATGTCTTTGGAGGGCCTATTAAGAGTTTTAGTGTTGTGTTTTGTTTAATTTTGTTTCCCTCAAGGGGAAAGGCATGATGTGGCAATATTAGTTGTCTTTCTCTGGATTTAAAAAAAAAACTTATTTAAATGCCAGTGTTCTATAGAATTCTGTACATAGAACTTTCCTCCTTCTGCATACTCTGTACACACTCTAGGTGACCTTCTCCACTCCCATGGCTTCAGCTGTCATTTAGAATCTGCTGATTTTCACATCTTTGGACCCATCTACCCATTTCCCTCCTAGATATCTCTACCTGGACTGTCATAACTACCTCAAAATCGGGAATACTTTTTCTTTCAATTACATTTTTATGAAAAGTTATAATTATATTCTTAAACTGGGAATAAACTTCACTGGAATTTTTAGGTTAAACCACATGAAATTGCTGATATTCAATTATTTTTGGTTTAAAATAATACATTATTTTTAAGGAAAGTGTATTTTTACATGTTGTGTAGAGTGTTCTTAGTCATGTTTTTAATTAACTAATTAACTTATTTATTTTCCTCTCTAGGTTGGTGCCTTGCCAGCTGATATAAGCACCTTTTTGCCCCTGTCAAAAGAAAATGGAACAGGACACCCAGCACCCCCTCCTCCTGCGGCACCCCCTCCTCCACCTCCTCCACCCCCTCCTCCACTACCTGGAATGCCTTTTGGTGGTCCTGTGCCTCCACCACCTCCCCTGGGACTTCTCAATGGAGGAAACTCACTTCCACCTACACTGCCATTTGGGTTAAAACCAAAGAAAGAATTTAAACCTGAAATCAGCATGAGAAGATTGAACTGGTTAAAGGTAAAGAAATAATAAATATATAAATAAATAAATACACACTATTACCTAAATTAAAATTTAATTATGTTTGTACTTCTGTATAGTTTCCAGTAAGAGCCCTATTCAAAGTGATTTTAAATAAACAGCCTTTTTTTTTTTAAATGAAACAGTTTCTAGAGTATTGAAACAAAGCCTTTTGCTCTTGACTACTACGGCTTTCTCATTTATAAATTTGATGGGAGTCAATGTTACTTGGTTACGTACCTTAGGAAATGCTGTGGAATGCATCCTGCACTTGAAGAGTTAGAGTGCACATGACCATTACTGAAGACTCTGAGAAGTATAATTGAGAAGAAACAAACTTCATTTAATTCAGCTTCAGTCCCCAACTCTTTCCCTAATAAAAGTTTAACTTCCTGCAGAAATTGTATTTCACTGAAAACGGTTTGGAGAAAAATCATACAGGGGTTACTTCATAAACATTGGCTGGCAGCTATGGGCCTCTGGGTCTGAACATAATGATTGGTTTGGGACAGATGAAACACCCAACTATTTTATGAGTCAGCCTTCTCTCTGATTGCAGATCAGACCTCATGAAATGACTGAAAACTGTTTCTGGATAAAGGCAAATGAAAATAAGTATGAAAATGTGGATTTGCTTTGTAAACTTGAGAATACATTTTGTTACCAACAAAAAGGTATGCTTAACGTCTTTGTTATTTTTTTATTTTAATATGTTAACACTGCCACTTTTTATATATTAACTATTAGAAAGCATTACTTTTAAGAGTCCCTGTATGTATTTTTACTTTATCAATGGGTAAATACATTATTTATTAAAATGAAAATCTTTAAAAAGTAAACTTTGTTAGAGTATCGAATGAGCAATTTTTAAAATGCAGATGATTGATACAAAATCTAAATTTTTTATATAATACATTTTTTGAAGATATTCTAAATTAGATTTTCATAAAGGAGGATATTTTTAGAGAGAATTTTGTCTTGAAAATTTTTTTTGTCAAGGAAGAATAGTAAAAACAAAAGCAAAATGTGAACCTTCCTCTAGTCAGATTTTAATATTTAGTATTACAGTGACAGTCACATAGTATAATCAGTATGAGTCACATGGGATAGAAATATCAGTTTTAAAGAGTGTCTTGAAAGCGTGAAACAGTAGTATATCAGTAGATTATAAGATCTTGTCATTAAAAGTAATGGAATTTATTTTTCAAATTGTTTTGTAATTTAAAAAACACAATTGTATTAGATATCACTCTTGTCTGTAAATTGAATTTATTTCATTGAATTTCATGGGCCAAAATCACTTGTTTGAAGGCTTTTTAAAAAATTGTTTATTCTATTACAATTGTCCCAATTTCTTTATCTTTCCCTCCCCCATCACCGCACCCACTTCTCTTGCCCACAGTCAATCCCCTGTCCATTGTCCATGTCCATGAGTCATTCATACATGTTCTTTGACTAGTTTAATTTTTAAGTATTATATATCATGGTTGGTCTTAGATCAGTGATTACCTTTAATTTTCAAAAAGGAACCCGTAGACTTATGTTCTTTAAGTCCCGAGTCACTGAGCAGAGAGAGCAGGTGGGGAGTGAGAGTGATTGTACTGAATGGAGATGGGAAGGCTTGATTTCTTAAAATAACTACTGTGTACAAGGCACCGCACTGGACGCTTTATGTATCTGTTTTAACTTGATTATCACACAACTAAAGGATGTTGGCTGATACCCCCCCCCATATATATATATATATTCATTTACATTCCTTTGAAATGCTTTTTAAAATATAAATGTAAATTAGACACTTTCTAAAAAAATAATTGTTAGATACACTAAAAGGCAATTGTAAATTAAGGTGGTTTTCTAGAATGTGTGGTAAATTTAAAGCCTTTAGCAGATATTTTTGAGCACTATTGGTCTTGACCAAAATAGTAAAAATGATATATTTTGATCTTTGAAAGTGGGGAATTTTCTCAGCAAGCTTGCCCTACAAAATCTTGTGAAGTAAGCAGATCTTAATTATACCTTTTGATTATGGAGAATCAAGATTTTCTTTGAATAAAATTAGTGTACTCTTTAGGCAATCAAGTAAAATACATGGCAGTTAAAATACGTATTTACATGTAAAAGACTTAAGAATTTCAGATTTCATAATCTGGAATTGATTACTTTTCCCTTTGCTTTCCTAGTAGGTGCAAATGGAGGTACCTAAATGCCATTTAAGTAATACTGCCATCCAACTACTCTCTTTTTTTTTTTTTCATCTTTACTCTGATTACTTTCTTAATTAATGAGGCTCAAAAGGGAAACTTGTTAGCATGTCTTTAATTTAGCTGTAGTGTTAGCCCTAAATGAAATAATTGGACCTTTAAAAAATTCTTAAGTCATCTAACTTTAGCCTAGAGATTCAAGGTTGGAAAAAAAACAACATATTTGCTCAGCCTAACACCAGTTGTAAAGGTTAAGGTGAGGAAATGATGAGCATTTTCTGAATATTACCTACTTGCATCCCTCTCTCTTCGTATGTGCTGTCTCCTCTGCGGTGAATCTCACTTTCATTTGACTTGGAGGCTGGCAGAGGCCTATGACTTCTATTTTCTCACTTTAAATGCTACCTTCTCTAATCTGTGACTGTGGATAGTATTTCCACGGTAAACAGAGAAAATGGGGAAACCCAGGATTGTAACCCTGGGCAGTGCTAACATTTCACAATGCCAGCAGGAGATGAGCTATAAATGTGACTATTTTTTGTCTGAGTTTTAAAGAATAATTTCTAGTAAGCATTAGTTGAGGACCCTCAATTGAGAGTGTTTTATATAGGCATGACTGTAGTTAATTATTTTAGTGGAAAAGGCCATTTATTGCTGCTTTCAGCAAAGCAGGATTCTGTATAGATATTTTCTAGCAAAGAACAGGAAGGCAGGCAGGAAAAATGTGTCTGGAAAGCTTAGAACTGAGGGCTGATGGAGTGGACATGTGGCTCCTTATGGTCTCTGTCCTGCTGAGGCATTAGGTCCAAGTGTTAATATTTACCAGTCCCCATGTCTCCAAAGGTTACTTTGTTTGAATCACTTTTGTAATTTATGCAGAATTCAGAATTAAAGCTAGTCACTTATTGTGCAATGCAAGGTAGAAATGTAGTTGCTTTCCACTCTAGCAAGAAGGGGAAAGTAGAGGTCTTGTCTACTGGTTGATTTTAATCATTGGTTTGCTTCACAACTTGGCAGGGAAGGACAAAGGATTCAGATGGCCAATGATTTGTGGGTTTTTAGAACAATTGGTATATCTGAGTTTTTTTCCCAGTAACCTCTGACCAAGAATTGGGCATTTTTGACAACATGGGTGGACCTCAAGGGCATTATGCTAAATGAAATAATATGTCCTTTTATATGTGGAATCTAAAAAAAACAAACAAACTAATCTCATGCACACAGTTTGGTGGTTGCCAGAGGTGGACAGTCCGGGGGGGGCGTTGGGGGGAGGTGTGGGAATTGGAAACAGGTGTAAGTTAGTTTTTTCAAAAAGAGGAAGAACAAGGGATATTTTTCTAATTACAAAGGTGGATGTTCCTTCACAGGCATTTCCAATGGTAGATGCCAATTCTTTGAGCATCCTAAGCATTTGAAATAGGTAGGGGGAAGAAACACAAAACTGAATCCAGTCATTTAAAGAAAACCTTAAAATTTTCTCTTACATATTCTTTAGTTTTTGTTACAAATGTGGCTTTTTTTCCTTACAAGAAGGCACTGCTTTAGGTTTCTTGGACTTTTAGGTTTGAGAGCTCTTGTACCCTAAGAGTTAGTAAAGAAGGAAGGACTAATAATACATGTAGATCCCCCTGTGCTGTACTGGTCTATGAGCTGGATCAGCTTCATGTTACCTTATTTAATCTTTATCACATCTCTGCCAATTATCTCCTGCAAAACAGGTCTTACTCCCCAGAATAACCACCCTGCCCCAGCTACTGATAGATATTGCAAGATATTCTTGGTAAGAGCTTGTACATTCCTCTGTATTCATGTTGCTCTTCATTGTATGTCTTTGCTTTTTTTCAGTTTGATTTTACTTATTTTATTTTTTAAACTAATCTCCCTGTCATATCTATAACATTGTGTCAATGGGAAAGTGCCTGTGTCATATCTTAAGGAATACAGGAACCTCTCTCTAAGTCTTTTCCTGCAAAATCAACATTCAGTTGAAGCTTTTTTAATGCCTTGTTTTCCTATTCAAGTATCTCACTTTGGTTTCCTTGTATCTCTCAGTTCTAAATTTTTGAGATACTTCTTAGCTTTCCATATTTTAAATCTTTCTGAAAATAATCTATCGACATTTTTCTTTTTCTTTTTCTCATTTTTCCTTTCAGTTGTCCACCCCAATTTTCTCTTTCCTACATATAGCTACCCATGTTCAAGTCAACACATATTTATTAGGTATACATTGTACATCAGGCCTTGTGTTGTTTAACACTGGGAACACTGAGTGAGAAATGCAGGCATGAGCCCTGTGTTCATGTTGCTTTTATAGTCTCAGTGAGACTCAGCCAAGTTCAAGAATGAGGAGTGGAACAATAAATGCTGATTTTGATCTTAGAAAAGAATGACATATTTTATGGCTTTTGGCTTCTGTTAAGAATTAACAAGATTAAAAAAGAACATTGTAATATCTCTTTGATATTTAATCACAATTTTCATATATTGAACGTTTGGTATCATCAGAATGATGCTAATGACCTGTGTATTTTTTATCAGATTGAAAGCATCTGTTGGTTAATTTTTACAGGCTGTTGGAAAGTGGATTAACGTATACTAACAGGTTATTGGTGTTGCATTTGTTAACTAAAATTGATATTAATTACTTCCATTATTCACAAACTGTTAACTTAATAGGGATTAAAGGGCTTTGAGAAAGTAATAGTCTAATTCAGTTAGACTGATATATTATGAAAATGTGATCCCACAATTGTTAGCTTCCTAAAGTAATCACATTTTATAACAGGTGCATCATATTTGCCAGATAGGGCCAATAAACTGGTTTATAAATATTTCTCAACTGAGCAGTTTGGCATATGGAAACAGTTAGTGGATTACACAGTTAAAAACAAATCAAGCTGAGATTTCTGACATCATAGTTCAGTGGACAAAATATTGGGGTAGAGAGTGATTAAACTATGGATTATGCCAGGGACTTGGCTGTGTTCAGGATGTTGCTTTGCATTAGAAAACAATTTATTCCTTTGTATGCACAAGTGTATAAGAAGTACTAGACTACCTCACAAGCCTACATTTAGATGAACAGTATAATTTCTAACAGAGAGCTATATTGCTTGGGAATGCATGTTAATAAAGAGATGATGCCCAAATTAACATAACATATCTTAAACTTCTTAAAGTTTTCTAAAAAAGCATTTGACAAACACTAATTTGGAGAGACTGGAAAGGAAGTCAGTAGAAAATTAAATATTTGTCTAGGGATTTATCATTTGTTTCTTGTCTGTGGCTGAAATTATCATTTGGTTCTCTGTATGTCTGAATTTCAAAAGAACTAAAGACTTAAGGAAATTATTAGGCAGGTCAGGAACATCTTATTTCACCATTAGAAAATATTTCATTGTTACCAATTATATTGTATGCTGGGTTGGGTTCCTGAATGAATAGCAAATGATTCTGAAAGTTTTTAGAGAAATCAAACCTAAAGAGAAAGGCTGTAGAAAGTGAGTTTACTTAACTTGGAGCCACAGGCAACTTTCAAGCCCACAAAAATGCTTCAGTTATGTGCCTAATTACACTGCATATCTTTGGCATTTGAAGGTCCCTGTAAATAGGCATATTTCTTATATATTGTACAGAGGCTATAAACAGAAAGGGAGGAGGATTGAACTTGTAGCTTTTATTCCTCTCTCTCTCTCTCTCTCTCTCTCTCTCTCTCTCTCTGTTTTTCCTCTCTCTCATTTTCTTCTTCCATTGGAGAGTGGAATGGTATTAGGGTACTAGATTCAACTTGAGCATTGACTAGCAGGGGATGCTGTATCCCTTCCATATTACAAGTTCACCTTGGTATTTTAATTCTGCTAGCAGTTTCAGTGGTCTACCTGTACCTGTTGTCCCTTAACAAAGTTGTAAATCCGTTCCATTTCATTGTTATCACACACCTTTTTCTCCCATTTCCTGTATCTTCTGTCTTATCCTCTATTTACCCTGCACTTCCCTGTTGAAGTGTGTTGCTCAAAGTACACTTCCCTAGTCTTTCCCTTGTCTGCATTATGTTCTGTTACTCAAAACCCCCCACTCAGAATTGGTGCACAGTATTATTCATCTGAAGATGTAAAGGAGACTTCTCCTTCTGAATGCACTATTTAAATCTTAAAATGATATTTGTAAATCTGACTCTTTACTTTTCCTCTTGTCTCCCTCTCCTCCACTCCTCCCTGCCCTCTACGCCTACCTGCCCACACACCACTTGCCAGGCTTGGAAGAGATGGGGTCACATGGAGTTAGTATTATAACCTCATGCCATCCTTGGAGCACAGGAAGAGAGTGGGTCATCACAGGAGAGTCGTTAGGAACTGTGGGGGCTTCAATGCTGGCTGATATGCTATGGCATTGGAAATTAAGTGGTGTGGTGTAGTAAGTTCTTTCGCTACAGAAAAAGACTATGAAAATAACTTTATTATATATTTTATAACCTTGAATTTCCTAAATTAGATTTTGATGTGATTATATATGCATGCGTTTAGGTAAGCTGGGTATTTTTTGTCTCTCAGGATGAAGTCATTTGGGCATATGATCATATGCCTTGTAAGATATTTTGTGCATTTACCACAAACTTTCACATATATTTCATGGTATCTAAGAAGAACACCAGGTTAGAGACCTTTGGTTACCACAGCTCTAACTTGTCTAAGTGCACATCTTTGTTTTAAAAGAATGGCTTTTATAAGCCAGAGGCACTCTAGTCCAGGAGTTTTTAACTTGGGGTCTTGGATAAGGAAAAAAAACAAACCAAATACAACATTATCACTTTAACCTCTAATTGAAATTTAGCATTTTCTTCAATTATAAATATAGGCAACAAATATAGTAGTACCTATGCCATTTCAACCTGTAAAGTTCATGTATCATTCATATCACATTAGTCAGTTCAGATATGTATGTATATCCAAATACCATTGAAACTCATCACTGCTTAAAATTAGAGTACTTATTAGACCTGCACCTAGATCTTGTTACTTAATACATTAATAAAGAAACATATTTTGTTGCCTCCAGGAAGCAGATGCTGAGATGTCACAGTGCAAGAAGTATTTTTAGGGGACAGGGCGTGAGTAATGCATGTGAAAGGGGAAAGTGGGGGAAAGCAGGACTGGGTGAGAAGATTCGGCCATGGTGAAATTCTCAGCCACGCCAGCTTGGCGGGAGCTCTGGAACAGAGCAAGGCTGTAGTGTTCCTGCCATGCTCAGTCATTGGCTGGAGGCTGCCCAAGAAGAATATGGCCTGGGCTTAGAAGCTAAGGAGGATCCCAAGGGTGCTAATAGCTTGGAGTTTGTCAACCAACAGCACCCTATGCAATTGAGTGGAAAGCTTATTCCTGAAGTGAGATTTGAACAGTGCGTCTCCTTGGCTACCATACGTATATATTATTAGTTCATAAACTGATGTTCAGTGCATTTTGATATCTGCATTGGAATATCATTTGCTTCCTTTGAAATCCAATATATATATTTCTTAATTCTCACCCGAGGACATGTTTTCATTGCTTTTTTTAGAGAGGGAGGAAAGGGGAAGAGAAAAACAGAGACATGATGTGAGAGTGTAACATTGATTGATTGCCTTCTGGTATATGTCCTGACCAGGGATCAAACTGGTGACATTTTGGTCCAAGGGACGATGCACCAACCAATTGAGCCATACTGGCCAGGGCAAGTCCTATGTATTTTTGCATTTTTTTTTTATGGTGTCTTTTTAAAAAATTGTTTATTTTATTACAGTTGTCCCAATTTTTTCCCTTTTGCTTCCTTTCACCCAGCCCACTCCTCTAGCCCACAGACAGTCCCCTCTCATTGTCCGCATCCACATGTCATTCATACATGTTCTTGGAATAGTCCCTTCCCCTTCCTTCCACTGTTGCCCCTTCCCTCCTTCCTTCCTACAGCTGTCAGTCTGTTCCATGTTTCCATGTCTCTGGTTCTCTTTTTCTGTTCATTTATTTAATTCATTAGATTCCAGTTATAAGTGAGGTCATATGGTATTTATCATTTGCAACTGGCTTATTTCACTTAGCATAATAGTCTCTGGTTCCATCCATGTTGTCACAAAAGGTAGGAGTGCCTGCTTTCTTCCTGCTGCATAGTATTCCATTGTGTAAATGTACCACAATTTTTTAATCCACGCATCTATTGGTGGACACTTGGGTTATTTCCAACACTTAGCTATTGTAAATGGCGGAGCTATGAATATAGCAGTGCATAAGTTCTTTTGAATTGGTGTTTAAGGATTTTTAGGCTATAGTCCCAGCAGTGAAATCATTGGGCCATAAGGCAGTTCCATTTTTAATTTTTTGAGGAAATTCCATACTGTTTTCCATAGTGGCTGCACCAGTCTGTGTTCCCACTAGCAGTGCACTAGGGCTCCCTTTTATCCACATCCTCGCCAGCACTTGTTTGTTGATATATTAATGATGTCCTTTCTGACTGGTGTGAGGTGGTATCTCATTGTGCTTTTAACTTGCATCTCTCTGATGATTAGTGATGTTGAGCATTCTTTCACATGTCTGTGGGCCATCTGTGTTCTCCTCGGAGAAGTATCTATTCAGGTCCTTTGCCCATTTTTTAATTGGGTTGTTTGTTTTCCTGCTCTTGAGTCATATGAGTTTGTTATATATTTTGGAGGTCAAACCCTTGTCTGATATATCATTGGCAAATATGTTCTCCCATACAGTCAGTTCCCTTTTCATTTTGATGATGGTTTCTTTAGCCACGCAGAAACTTTTAAAATTGTTGTACTCCCATTTGTTTCTTTTTTCCTTTATTTCCCTTGCCCTAGGAGAAACATCTGCAAAAATATTGCTATGTAGGATATCTGAAATTTTGCTGCCTCTGTTTTCCTCTAGGGCTTTTACAGTGCCACAACTTATATTTAAGTCTTTTATCCATTTTGAGTTTATTCTGGTGGATGGTATAAGTTGGTGGTCTAGTTTTATTTTTTGCATACACCAGTCCAGTTCTCCCAACACCATTTGTTGAAGAGACTGTTTTGACTTTATTGTATGCTTGTGCCCCCTTCATCAAATATTATTGACCATAGAGACCTGGGTTTATTTCTGGGCTCTCTATTCTGTTCCACTGATCTATGTGTCTGTTCTTATGCCAGTACCAGAGTGTCTTGATTACAGTGGCCTTGTAGTATATTTTAATATCAGATATTGTTATCACTCCAACTTTATTCTTCTTTCTCACGATTGCTGAGGCTATTTGGGGTCTTTTTTGCTTTCATAATTTTTTGGAATATTTGTTCTAGGTTTGTTTTGCTGCATTTAAAAATTATTCTGAGAAAGGATCCACTTCTTTAACTGCCAATGGAGTCCATGGTAATAATGGCTATGAAGCCTTCCAGCTGTAGCCTTTCTGATTTGTGCAGTGGTAGGAGTGAGGTGGAGGTCAGGGTCCTGGGTCTCGCCTCCACTGCTGCCTGTTTATGTACAGGGGTGGGCAAAAGGAGGTGTACAGTTGTTCGTATGGAAAAAGACATGCAGGTTATGATTATTACAATAGCTTTATTAACTTTGTGTTTCACGTACTCACAACTGTACACCTCCTTTTTCCCACCCCATATGTATGTTTTTTATTTTAATTCTAGGGGCCAATACATTATCTGTAATGAGATATTTCATCCAATTTAGAAAAAATTATATAGTGGCTTCAACATCAGGCCATCCATTTTTAAATCCACTTTAACATCCTATTGTTATGCATTTTGTTATTCAAAACATATATCAAATCTGGAAAACTATGAAAATTTTAATTAGACAATAATAAAACAACAGTATGAATAATGTTTTCCCTTTTTTTAGCAGTTATGTTTACTTCAGTTATATAATTTTATTTATTCCCAAACCAATCCTATGAAAGAGCCAAGGCAAATACTTGGTATATTTTATATTTAATAAAATGTTGCACTTTTTGAGTAAAGTTCAGCTGAAAGGAGCTGCCACTCTGAATGGAATACAGATGTGAGTCTAAAGCTATTGCTCCTTGTGCTATGCCACGCTGCTTCCCTGATTAAAAGAAATCCTATTATGTTTAATTTAAAGTGCTCTTCTTTGATTTAAAATAATTTTTCTCTCTTCTCCTGCCACCTTACCATTCATTGCCCCATAGCAGTTCATCCTCATCCCACAATTTACATTAAAGCCTTTAAAAACTTGCCATTATTTGCTAAGACCACCTTTCATCATTTGCTACCTCTATTCACTCCTGTAAGTATTTGAGCTGTAAATACTAACAGCATGCTGTGGAGTGTACAGCAGAAGTAAGGGGCTGTGACCGCCCTGCCAAGTAAGTGACCCTGGCTTTTATAGCTATGGCTTTTTCCTCCATGAAGCAGGGAGGTAATACCCATCTCACAATGTTTTTGTGAGGATTAGAGAAAGAATGTTTTAAAGACCTTTGCAGTGTGCAGTTCATTATAGTTGCTCAGGAAATATTAGTGGAACTTAAAATTTGAGAATGCAGCCTCATTTCTACTTATAAAATTTGGTGTATCATCTCTGAGTTTTCCACAGTTGTTACCAGTTCAATAATCTCCCTCCAGCTTTGGCCCCGCCTCCAAGTGAAACTTCTTAACCATGAAACTGCTGTGTTAACTGACCCATGAATAGTCACTTCTGATGTGACACTGGTCTGTACCATTAACTTTAGAAAATAATAATAGGAGATTATTCTTTATACCTTTTTTCTTTCATATTTGTATGTATCTTAACTGTCAGATGATTTACTAAGTTCCTGTAGATAGGGATCTATTGAATGAGGATGAACCATAAAGACCTGTTTGGGGTTTTATTCCCTCATTTTTATTTATTTTTGTCATGATATTTTTTTCTTTCAGTTTATGAGTCATTAGTAGAGCTACTTCCCAACAGCTCTGTAATTTTATGAAAATTAAAAACTGAACGTTTTAATTTTGCTTCTTTGGTGTGACTCTGTTTTAGAGCATTGAGCTGATGACTTGAGAGGGATCTTGAAAAGCTTATAGAATTCTTTATAAAACCTTACTGGTTCTTCTTAATAAGTCATTATTATTTTTAACTGTTATTTACAGTTGCAAAGATTAGTGAGGATTGGATGGATGGCTTAATATAATCATGGAACAGGGGTGCATTAAGACATAGGAAATCTTTAGCTGATAAGCCAATACAAGTGCCAGGTAGAGCTTATGGCCTAAAGTCCCCCCAGCGTTTACAGGAAGGTTGATAAACGTTAATTTTCATAGTTGCTAATAGAAGGTTCAGAGGAGTGATAATTTTTCTTTTTTTTTCTCCTCCATCTTTGTAGTATGCACTAAAAAAATATTTTGGTGAATCATGCATTTGTTGTAATTCTACAATTTTGACCTGTTAAGAACTCATTTGGTTCAGCCTAATTCTTATTTCCTAAATCGATGACAAATTAAGGAAACACATAAAGAGCTTTCTTTAGTTTATAGCTTAATTGAAAATGAGTATTGGTATTTCTATTTCTCTAATAGCTTGCCAAGCAATGGATAAGGGGACAAAACTCTTGAAGTGGAAAGTATTTATCTCGGAATGATTTATAGCCCCCAAATCTAAGTTCAGAATACCTTGGAATTTTTCATGCTGCATTAGTGTATATGAATCAATCTTTCTTTTGAATCTGTGAGGAAATTTGCTTACAGGAAACAGTCCCTCAGTTAAAAGTGATCTAAACAAGTGTGGTTGGTGGTCTCAGAGTTGGTAAACAACATCCCAGTGATGTCAGGACTCTAGGAAGCTTCTTGTATATTTTCTTAGCTTTCTCTCCAGGTTCAGCATAGCTTAGCTAGCAAAGATGAGAGCAGTCATGCTCACAAATGGGGATCCAGGAGAGATTTCATTTCTTGCCTTTTTCAGCTTCTTGAAGCCATGAATATTTCTCACTCTGTGGCCATTCTTTCTTTAATCTTCAAAGTCAGCAGTCAGTCCTCAGAGGCCATCGCTCTCACCGACTTCCCTGATTACAGACTCTGACCTAAGCCAGTAAAGGTTTTTTTAAAGACTCCTGTGATTAAATTGGGCCCCCTGAATAATTCAGGCTAATCTCCCAATTTTAGGGTCTTAAACCTTAATCGCATCTGCAAAAGTTGCCTTTTCCATGTAAGGTAACATACGAGGTCTGTCCGGAAAAAGTCCAGCCATTGTGAGTATAATGAGAACAGTTCGTGCGGGAACAATGTAACCTAGCAGCTGAGGGAGAGTGGACTAGAATGCACATGCGTGAATAATGACGACTTCACTGTATTAGTCAGTGGGGACAGTAGACGTTGTTGAGAGACCATGTGCACTGTGTGTCTGTCTTATTAGAGCAACAAATCTACATCAGATTTTCTGTTAAGCTTCAACATTCCTCTATGGAAACTCTTCAGATGATTCAGAAGGCCGCTATGGACAACTGGTGATTGACAGCTTCATCACTGACAACACATCTGCTCGTGCGTCTCATCTCATGCAGGGACTTTTGTGAAACAACCAGATGACTCAGCCCCTCTACAGCCCAGATTTGGTACCCTGTGACTTATGGCTTTTTCCAAAACTAAAATTACTTTGAAAGGGAAGAGATTTCAGATCATCAGCGAGATTCAGGAAAATAAGACAGAGCAGCTGATTGTAACTAGAACTGTGTGAGGTCCCAGGCTTCCTACTTTGAAGGGGGCTGAGGTGCCATTGTCCTATGTATAATGTTTCTTGTATCTTGTATCTTCTTCAATAAATATTTCTGTTTTTCATATCACATAGCTGGATACTTTCTAGACAGACCTCATATTTCAGGTTCCAGGGACTAGCACTTAGACATCTTTGGCAGAGGAAGATGGGGGCTAGGACAACTAGATGCCATAAAATTTCAACATAGCAGAAGGTACTTGGCCCTGTTAATTTTGCTCATTAAAATTATCACTTTCCTTTATCCCTGCGTTTCCTTTACAGAAATACCATTTTAGGGTCCTGGGGCATTTTGACTTAGCTTTTTAAATCATTTGTTCTGTTCACTATTCATTGAGCTTGTGGATCTTTACAAGTTACATAAACACATGTTTTTGTTACTGTAGTTAAGTGCATTTCTGGAGTTTTAGGAGAAATCTTTGTGTCTTTTCAAGTGCCTGGAAAGGTTTTTCCCTTTTTTTATTCAAATATACTGTATTTAATTAATGTGCAACAGGTATCACTGTATATTTTCCAATTTGTAGTGCATACTATTTATTTTATTTTACTTTTAGGAAATTATTAAATTTTCTATTTTTAACCTCGTAGTCTTCTTTTTTTCAAACCAGAAATACCCTCCAAAAACCTAGGGCAAAGTACCATTGGTATTGAAGAACAAATTGGTTCTTGACTTTTACTTGTTACTGCATATTTTAAGAAAGAAATAGAGACTGGTTCTAATTTAGGAAAAGAAATTATTATGTCTTACACATTATTAACTTTTGGGAGATAACTGTTTCTACATTGTCTGTTGAAAAACTTAATAATTCCCTTAACTTAAAAGTTTTTTTTTAATATTTTAAAATACATATTTTTACTGTTGTTTTATGATGTATTACAACATAATTTTATTTGAAAAATATTTATTTTTATGTGGTAGAGACTTTGGGGAAGAGAGATCTTTTCCGGTGTCAACTGTTACTCAGACCTAATAAGCATCTACAAATTGGCATGAATATATAATTTCATTACAGCCTGGAAAGTATGTTATTATAACTGAATATTTCATTGGATAATTTAAGATATATATAAAAAATTTATTTTAATTGGAAAAATTTCATCAGTGAAGGAAATCACATTTATCAAAAGATATACAAGTACATTTCATACAAAATAAGTAATTTATTTTAATCTAATTATTGACTCTTAGTTGTTCGACAGTCTACTCTTCTGTCATCGTATTGCCTTAGTCTAGTTCTTTCTGAAGCAGAGTTCTTCTTCCTCCTTTAATCTTCTTTTTTTTTCAATTAAAGAATCAAATATTTTTCAAGGTTTCACAGGTCACACTGGGACAGTTTGGTTCTTTGCACTCATTTCCTAAGTTTTAACTCGAAAGAGTTGAAACAGCCAATGGGATAATTGTGTTTGCTTTTAAATGAAGGATGTTAGTCCTTTGAACATTTATGTTGTTCTATTTTAAAATTACCTTTTTCCTTTATTTACTTTATTTAAAATTTTATCTATCTGTATAAAAGTGAATATGAACTTTTTAAATTGCCTAGTCATTTGTATTTCCATTACCTGTTTTACAAGATTTAGCAATATTTTCAATACCCATAGCAATGAAAAGAGCAGTTTGTGCAGCTTCTGTCTGTAACAAGACTTTTGTAAGAGTTTACTATCTGTGTGCGTGTGTGTGTGTACACACACACAGATACACACACGCACGTATGTGTGAAAGAATATTGTTCCATAAGCCAGATAATCCAAAATTGACTGGTCACTGGATTGTTATTTTATTTTTTACCATCTTTTTTAATGAGCAGGATTGTTGAGTATGGAGAAGGCAACATTATCACCCCATGCACATTTTTGTATCTCTGAGGTATACTTTATTAAAATTGCTATTTTTGTGAATGTGTTCTTGATGAACAACCTCAATAAATCAAAAGTTCTCTTTATTTTTTATTATATTAGGGTTGTAAGAAGGCCAAAGAGCTGTTGGGGTGGGGGAGAAATGAGGGAAAGGAGCTTATTTACACAATAAAGCATAAAATGAGTGTCTGCTCAGCCCCAGTTAACTACACTCTGTCCTTACGTTGTAAATTTTAGGCCTTTGTCCCATTTTAATGTGAAGAAGTGGAGGCTCAGAGTAGTAAACAACCTGGCCTTCAATGCTGCATCATTGAAAAGTCAAGGACTCATTTCTGCCTGATTTCATACCTTGTGTTTTGTGTCCCTCTTGGGACACTAAAGAAAAGGAGGGAGAGAGACATGAGAGCATGATGGCGGGAGCCTCAGCGGAAGTCCCTATGCATTGGTTTGGAGGTGACCCTGTTATCAGCCAGCGACTACCTGTGTAACACAATGGCATCTGTTTAGGCTTTTTAAGTTTTTAAAGCTGTGATAGTCATTTCTTTCATTCCATACATTCTCCAACTTTTGTCTTTCTTAAATACCTTCCATACTGTTTTCTCATATTCTTTCTCTTTTACAACAGTAATGCAAACTCTCTTCAGATTATCTTCCGTGTGAATATCACATTTATCATATCCCATGTGTGCACACATTCTAAAGGAAAAATAAAAGAACTCTGTCTGGCATTTGTAGCCTTCTGCAGTCAGATCCCACTTGTGCTTCTAGCTGTATTCTTATCATTTTTCTGTTCAGCACACGATACTGTAGTAACAACCTTGCTTTACTTTTTCGCTAAATTTGTGCATTTTCTTGCCTCTCCCTGTGTCTTCATCACTCACTCTGAATGTTTTATGTTGCAGTCCCTACCCATTCTTTTGCTCCTAGAAAACTCCTCACAGGACCTGCTGCCAGCTTATTGACAATGCTATCCTACGTCTCTCACTAGGTGAGGCATTGGGGAGCTTGCCTTGATTCTGCCCATGGCCTCCACAATTGTCTCTTCTGCCTTCCTGTGGTTAAGCTTTTTCTCTCTGTACTGGGAGAAAGCCAAAGCCATTAGAAAGCCCTCTCTTCCCCATTTCTCTGCTCTCTAACTTCATGTCTTATTACCTTTCCCTCAGTTCTTTCCCTTCAGCCCCACTGGAGAGCCTCCGTGATACAGCTCAGATATGCCAGGTGCACTCCTATCTTGGTCCCAAGATATTCACATTTTTAGATACCTACTTGATAAAGCTCCTTCCCACCCCAAGCTTTGCCCCAGATGTTGCCTTCTCAGTGAGGCCACATTTTCCATGCCCTCTACCCCCACCCCAGCCACACTCCTTTGTTTATTACTTATTTATTAGTTATATGTTTCTTTGTTTCCCCCTGCCCCTATTGGAATTTTAACTCCTTTAGGAGAAGGATCTTCGTTTGCTTTACTAATATATCCTAAGCACCTAGAAGAATGCCTGCCACATAGTGGGCGCCAAGTTAATGTTTGCTGAACAAATGAATGGAATTTCATTCCCTTAATGCAGAAATATAATAATTGCAAACTCCTCCAGCAAACTGTCTTTTTTCATTTTCAGCAAATGGAAATTTTGGAAGAAGATAATTATTATTTAAACAATCTAGAGTCCAATTAACTTTGCCACTGATGACCTTAACTCTGAGTGAATAACAGGCTCTTTTGTAAATCCAGTAAAAAGTTCAGAGAATAATAAAGGTGATTGAGAATGGTGTAGGTTCAAGGTCTTGATTCTAAAATAATTCATTATTATTTTCTGTTTTAGCAGCAAGAATCAGCCTAACCCTTTGAGTGCCAACATCACTGTGAGTGATGCTGATAAATTTTCCCAAAAGTGCCAGCGTCGCTCACAGTAACTCTTTTTTTGATGGCTATAAATGTAAATAACAATGGAATATTCGTATTTTATGTTTTGTTCTTTTTTTTTTATCTCAGGTTATATATTGATATAACTTTTTCTCATGTCGATCCAAATTTTGAATTATGCATGGTACTCAAAGGGCTAAGGAGGAAGAGGTTTAGGTAAATTCTATGTTATTGGTGGATGAACCTTGATTTGATGTGTGCAAAGTACACATTGGGAAACTTGGAACTTTACATGAAAGATAAATGTATTATGGGTTTTCTGTATAATAACTATAAAGTATTACAGTTGACTCTTGAACAACCAGTGTTTAAACTGTTTGTGTTCACTCACATGTATATTTTTTCCAATGAAGTTATAATTGACCCTGGGCTTTGCATCTAAGGGTTTAACCAACTGTGGATCAAAAACAATATTTTTGATCTGCAGTTTGGAATCTATGGATGTGGAAGGCTGGTTGTATGCATTGTGCTATGTCATTTCACATGAGGGACTTGACCATCCCCAGATTTTGATATCTGCTGGGGTCCTGGAACCAATTTCCTGGGGATACTGAGGACTGAGTGTAATTAAGTTTTGGGAGAGTCGAAAGTCATATGCAAATTTTCAGCTGCATGGCTGGGGGTGTCAGTGTCTCTAACCCCTGCCTTATTCAACTGTATGTGTGTGTTAGTAGTGAAGGAGACATAAAATATTACTTATTTTTTATTAAAATTATGTAAAGATAGTTTACTTAACATTTAAATTGCTATAAAATACTTATTCTATAATAATTATGTTGAATAAGTTTACAGAATTGATGAAAGAAAAAATACCACCCTAAATTTTACTTGAATGTTGTAGGATTTGGCTGCATTTTATTTTATCCTTTTAAAAGGTTATGTTTTATTAACAATGTTAGTAATCCTACACATTCAGTGAAATTCCTTGTTATTTTTATACATGCTTGTCATGATGTTAAAATAGCTTTTATATCTTGACTGAGCATATAGTATTAGATGTATTCATTATTTTGCAACTATTATACGTATTTGAAAATTTGTTTATTTAAACTAGGGTAATTAGAAAAGACCTCCTGAAGGATGTAGCTTCACCTTGCTGACCCAATGGAAATACTTCATTTCTTGGCATTGTGTCATTTCTTTCAAAAAAAATGCCTTCTGTGACTTCCCTGACTAAGGTAGAGCCCTTTGTAATTCAGTCCCTCATTGCTCATTATTTTTCATTCATAGCACTGGTTTGTGATTCTAGCAAATTTCTTATTTGTATGTTTATTTAATGTCTTTTTTCCCTATTAAACAAATATCTTCCCGTGGGCAGAGCTATGTTTCTCTTCTCCCTACTTTATTCCCTTCTCTAAAGCCAGTGTCAAATGCTGATTGGTGCTTAATAAAACTGTTGGGTGTTCAAGCAAATGAACAGAGAGGGAGAGAGCTGAGAGTGTGAACAAAGGCACTGACATTCATGTGCTGCGTATGTTTGGGGAAATACGTCAGCCTGGTTGCTAAAGAGTAACGATGGAATGTGTTTCGGTTTCTATGGTGATGGGAAGATAGATGGGTCAGCGTCACTAAAAGATGAATCTGGTGAGAGTGGTGTCCATTATTAGGGAGGTCTTTACATGCAAAATTTAGTCATTTAAATTTTGTTTTGTCATTTATATTTATACATATTGTAAATATTAAATAAATTATATTGTCACAAGTGTTGAAATGTTTTGAATAAGGACATAGCATGATATAATGCTTTAACATGAAAATTCAATATTGTACAGCTCAGTGTTGTAGGTAGAGTCCAGATGCTATAATGCCAATTAATAGATTACTGTAGTTACCCAGGGGATTTGGGATAGAGTCCTGAATCTAGGTTACTTTCATAAATGTGCAAAAAATATGAGAGATTTGTAAAAGGATAATCAACCAGATTTATACAATCACTTGCTTGTGGACTTTGGATAGAATTGCAGAGCACAGGATGATTTAGGTTCATAGTGTGAATTATGCCTGTATCTGTAAATTTTAGCCTGCAAATGAATGGGTTCTATTTTTATTCAGTTGACGTGTGATACTGTTATGAATCTCCACTATAGGTTATACCATAGATTGGCAAAGCTTTTCTGTAAAGGGCTGAATAGTAAATATTTTAGTGTTTTGGGCTATGTGGCCTCTGTCAAAGCTACTCAGCTGTGCTGTTACATGCAAGAGGGCCACAGACTCTGTTAACTAATTGCCATGGCTGTGTTCCAATAATAGTTTATTTACAAAAACCTGTGGCAGACCAGACCTAGGCCTTTAGGTTATAGTATGCTAGCTCCAGGGTTATATTATGGAGGTTTTATTTCAGATTATTAAATAATAGTGGATCCCAATGTGGGTTATGTGATTTCCTACAACAATAATTATTAATCTAAAGGAGGACTGGCAAAATGGTTTGGTGATCCATCTCCCAGATATTTGAGACTAAATGTTAAATATGCAAGACAGAGAAAGGGTATAGTAGGAAGTTCCCTTAGAGTTCTGACCAGGAAATTTAAGCTGAGTGGTGGGAAGGTGTCAAAGGGAATTTCTGGTACAGGGGCTAGAGATTTTATGAGTGTTAGGAGCAGACTTCTTGGACATGAGAAGAATAATGTGAAATTTTAAGTGCTATGGCTTAGAATAAAGACCCTTCAGGAACAGGTGTAATTCTAGAGAGTAAAATAACTGTGTGACCAGAATGTTGGCATGAAATAATGGAAGTAGAAGCAAGATTCTGATGCAGAAATGAACAATGTAAAGCTTTAGCTTTGGAATCAGACTGCCTGTTAGGAATCTAGTCTCTATGACTTCGTGGCTTTGGATGAATTTTCAATCTTTTTCAGGTTAACTTCGATATTCTCATCTGTAAAAGAGGGTCAATAGCTACAGGACAATTGAGAGACAATGTCTATTGAATGAATGCGTAGTAGATACCTGATTCACATTACCTTATAAATAGCAACTGTTATTATCACTATCATATTAATTTCATTTTATCTGTATTGCATATGGCAAAGAAGTAGAGTTAGCTGTTGAAGTTGTTATGAATGAATTGGATATTCTTTTAAGTTCCCTCCCATATCAAGGATTCCTTTTTTACTGGTATTATTCCAGGTTTCTTCAGTGATATTAATTTATGTCTCTGAATTCACATTTTTAAAGTATAATATTGAGTACCACTTTTTTGAATAATCAGTAATCTTCAGAGATTTAATAGAAAACCACTGTTATTAGGAAGATGTGAAACTCTCCTCTCCCACTTTGTAGTTTTAAGTTAGAGAATAAGTTTAGATTATGTCTGACCATAGTACATCAAAATGATTGCTTTCATCTATGAAATGGTACAGTCGCTGGGGTCAGTGGTTGTTATGGTTTATTTGAAGATAATAAAGTGTTAAGAAAATCAGGCAGTGGGCCATGCAGAGTTGAAGTTAGAGGAGACCATTGTTTTTTCTAAGGACATTTCCTTAACTGTTTTATTGGAAACTATTGAACATGAGCATATTACTTTTTATACTAATTGTAATGCAGTACTGTACTCCATAATCTATGAGAGTATTCACCTTTGCCCTCTGCCTGTCCAGCTGTTGTCTTGAACAATTATCAATGAGTTATTCTAGTTTGAGCTGTGTCATGTTCAAAAGTGGAATGAAAAAATGTTAATGAGCAGGCATGAATATTGGTTGATGAAGGTTAAGTGGTTGCAGATATGCCTTCTGCATTCTTCCCTCTGAATGTTCAGACTGAGGCATTGGATTCTGCCGAGGGATTACAAACGAATGGTGCAGATTGACATTTCTTTATTTAACATTAAAATGCCATGTAAAGGCAAATTCTGTGTTTCAGCTGAATAATAGACACTGTTGTTGACTTCTAGAGGAGCTCCACACTTCATCATATTTTATTTTAAATTTTTCATTTTTCTATTGTACCAGATTTCCAACTTATTTTGTTTTGTATTACACATTATTTTAAAGTTGTGTCTGATGGTGGGGGTATCGGTTTGTTTTTGTTTTTTTTTTAATTAAGATGTCCATTGTGAACTTATGTTTTTAGAATAATAACTGCAATTTTAAATATGATCAAATTAAAATATCATGTACAATAGTTGTTCAAATAAGCATAGGCATTAGCAATTCATTCTTTCTCTTCATGCCCATCTGCATGTATTTTTAAATGGTGACCCAGGTGCTTTTCCAGCATTTTATTTGTATGCTAATTAAAATAAGCTTTGTATATAATCTTCAGGAATTTTTTTGAATAGATTTTTCTGAATATGGCATTTCACATACTACAGATTGAGTGTGGACTTCAAATACTTTTTATTTTTAAGAAATGACAGTGTAGGAAACAGTATTAAAAAGCGTTGATGGGGCTTTTTTTCTTCATCATTTTTCCCATTATTTAATAACCCAGAACTTGCTCTTCCAACTGGAAGCTGTGCTTTGTAAAGTGTAAAATGTTATACAAATAACTTGTCTTTAACTTATTTTAGCTGAAAGAACAACACATAAAAATCACAATGTTTTACATCTTGTAACAGAAATAGAAAATAGAAAATAATTGTTAAATAGGCATGACTTATAAAGCTAGTAGGTACTGCAGCCATCATTTATCATTTAATAGATGAAAAATTTAAGGCTAAACATAGTAGACTTAAAACCGTTGCCAATAGAACCATCGTTTTTCGACATAATTGGATTATTTGTCAATCATTGAGAAGTCTTTTCTTATTTTTTTATGTGCCCTATGGAGATAGCTTTCTATAATTCACTGCATACTTAATGTAACATTTTAAAATAATAAGCCAGAGTGTTATTTATTTTTTATATAAGTATGTTTTAATGTTTGAAGCTTGTTTTTTAAAATTTAATTTATAGTTTTTTTAAAGTTTTTTCTGATAAAATTAATTCATAATTATAGAAAATACTCATGCATTAACCCTGAGTTATGAAGGAAACAGGACAGGGATACCCACTATGCGTCTTGGCACTGGTTTCCCACCTTTTCTGCAAGGTCAATATTCCTGTGCAGAAGAAGAGGGCCTTCTTGTCTCCTAGCTCAGCAGCTTTGTGCTTAAGGACTACTTCTTGGCGCTCTGGAGTCCCTGTGTATTCACTGCTTAAGTCTTAGTGTTTCTGTGGCTTTTTTCTGTCAGTGAGTGAGATTGGACATACAAATCACACTATCTCAAGGTTAGCTACTTCTTAGTACTATGCCTAAGGCTGCAGTTATCTGCCATCAGTAAACAAAGGCTCTGGTTTTAGTTATTGAATCAGTTATGGCAAATTATGCACCCCAGCTGATCAGCCAACTGACTGCCAGTCAGCCAGGTAACAATTAATATTGGGTGCCTCTCTGATGAAAGGTAATGTCCTAGCTCCTGAGACAGAGTGCCCAGCAAGACAGATATAATTCCTGCCTTTATGTAGTATATTTTTAAATGGAGAATATAGTAAATACATTTATAGGTAAAACTAACCATAGTTTTTGAATGTGCTATGAGACTAGTGAGCAAAGTATGATGATAGAAACTAGATTGGAGAGGGTTGGTCATAGAATTCCTTGGATGTCATGACATTTAATGGACACTCAAAGGAGAAGAGTAGGAATTTGCCAGACAGGGAATCAAGGAATGATTTCCATGCATAGGAAATAGCATGGTCTGAATTCCTCAGGTTGGAAAGAACCTATAGTCTAGGTTCCAACAAAAGTTGAGGTCTGAACTGTTTGGAAATGCTTCACATAAACTTGAGAGGTTTTTTGTTTCTTTGATTTTAAGGACGGATATGTTTTTTGAAAGGGAGGATGAAAAAAACTAATCTACAGAAGTAATGAGAGGGGCAGAGGCAGAGTTGGCGCACTACTGAAAGCCTGCTAGCTTAGGACATAGGGATGTAGATGATGATGATGGCATTGCTGCCCTGCCACATGGGGCGGTGGGTAGTGGGACAAGGCTAGAACGTGGTCTGCTATGAGCCTAGAAATATTGATGCCACGGGTAAGTTATTTTTAGAGGCTTTACCTCTCTCCTCTAAAAGGAGGTGTAAAGACTATAGCCCCTTTCTAAAACAGAAAATTGTTTTTGAAACAAATTAGTCTTAAACAATTGTTTTTGACTCAATTATTCATTACTAAATAAAAAAGATATATTTAAGTAAACTACCAAACATTCCATTGCATACAAAGCATGGGTGGTAGTAGAAGTCAAATAAATCTTTAACTCCTCTCTCTACTTAAAAACCTACTTCCCTGTGAGGATAGGTTTGTTTTGAATCTCAGAAATGCACTAAGAATTCATGTGTGATCTTGAAATGAACCCTTCTGTTTTTCAATTACCTTGTGCAGAATAAGACTGGAAATGACTGAAACTCTTGCCCTTTGGATTTATGTATTTTACTCAAATTTTTTCTTTATATTCTATAGAAAACTTGTTCATAATTATGCTTTATTACTTCATGTGTATATCTGTATATTAATTCATATACTTACATGCAGAAGTGACTATGGGGTGAGAGAAAAGAAATGCTTTGTAATCTTGTCCCCTATTTATTTTTCAAGGCTTGCATTTACTACATCTAATCTCTTTTACTGCGTGATAAATTTCCTGAGCAATTTAGCAACATGTTACTTTATTTTCATTTTTATTTTTTGCTTCTCTTAACCTCCATGCATCTTTTTCCGTGATTGACCTCATTTCTTTTAGTCATTCAAAAATTTACCAGTGTTTCAGTGAACTCTTTTAATGGGCTGTCGATTGGATAGATATCAAGATGCCTGAATTCTCTAAAACATTTTTTCTTTATGAAGGTAATTGTATGATTATATAATTTTATTTCTGTACATCTTGTTGCTCCAATTTCAATGGAAATTCTTTAGGGACAAGGACACTGTTTTACTTTTCTCTGTTCTTTTGTTAATGTCCTCAGCGGCTTCTCATTGACTGAGTGACTGAGTGAATGAAACAACTTAAGATTGCCTATAGTAACAAAGGAGCTCTTGAGGGAAGCTCCATACTGGCAACTATAACAGGTCCATATGCTATCATTGCCCTGGTCTTCATCTGGGGTGTCCTCTCCAGGAAATGGAGTACGGTACAGTGAGAAAGGCCTAGAATCCGGAAGCTGATTTCTAGTCTTGAATCTTGGAGAGTTTAGTTCTCTGGGCCTCAGTTACATATCTACTGAATATGAGTTCATTTTAGTTTAACATTCTGTCAGCTACCAAAATAAACATTAAAAAATTATCAAACATACAGATGGCCAGTAGACATGTGAAAATAAGCTCAAAGCCACTAATCATCAGAGAGATGCAAATTAAAACCACAATGAGATATCATTTCACACCTGTCAGAATGGCCACCATCAATAAATCAACAAACAAGAATGTGGAGAAAGAGAATCCCAGTGCACTATTGGTGGGAATGCAGACTGGTGCAGTCACTGGGGAAAACAGTTTGGAGTTTCGTCCAAAAATTAAAAATGAAACTGCCTTTTGACCCAGCAATCCTACTTCTGAGAATATATCCTAAGAATCTTGAAGCACCAATTTGAGAGACTATATGCACCCTATGTTCATAGCAGCATTATCTACAATAGCCAAGATCTGGAAACAGGTGCTCATCGGTAGATGAGTGGATAAAAAGCTGTGGTACATTTAGAGTGGAACACTACATGGCCATAGAAAAGAAGGATCTCTTACCTTTTGCAACAGCATGGATGGACTTGGAGATTATATGCTAAGTGAAATAAGCTAGTCAGAGAAAGAAAATTATCATATCATCTCACGTATAGGTGAAATCTAATAAGCAAAATAAACTGATAAACAAAATGGAAACAGAAACATGGACACATGCAACAGACTGAAAGCTGTCAGAGGGAAGGGATTTAGGGGAACTGGATGAAAGAAGGTGAAGGGATTAGTCAAGGAACATATATGTATAACCTATAGACACAAACAAAAGTATGGTGATGGCCAGAGGGAAAGGGGGGGGACAGGCAGGAGGGGGGCAAAGGGGAGAAAATGGGGACATCTGTAATAGTATCAACAATAAAAATTAAGTAAAAAAAAAAAAAACCTAAAAAAAGAAAAAATTTCAAAAAATCTATTGTATCGAGGCTCAGTCAAAGAACTGTGCTAATCATGGTAAATTGATAATATTTCTTACTAGAGAACAAGATTATCACTTATAATGATTAAAAGTAGACACAGCAAAACGCATACACATATGAAAAAATATATATAAGGATGTTCGCTACCATAATTTTAATAGCAAAATCTTAGAAACAACATAACTACTCATCAATAAAGAAAATAGTTAAGTTAGGACATTGTTAAATTATGATACCCAGGAGATATACTATAAAGCTGTTAAAAAGAATGTAGTTGAGCCATACATGTATACATGGAAATATATCCAGGACTAATTGCTTTGTGAAACAAATAAAATGTAAGACAATGTATGTGCTGAGAAAGCTCTTGGTTTACAGAACCCTAAACTGTATATTTGTATACAGTTATATACGTCTTTGTTTATATACACACTCATGTACATACTCATATTTTATGTGTAGCCTTTGAGAAGACTGCCAGCTGTAGCTTTTGTTACTGGTAACTATTCTTAGCAGTAGTTTTCTTTGGGAAATGTTTGTAGTAACATGTTAAAGGAACCTTCACTTTGTTATGTACTTCTATATTGTTTGAATTGTTTTACAATGAAATTTTAAAATTCATTTTTTTTTCCTGGAGAATAATTCCAAAAGAGCAGTTTGCTAGAATAGTCTGTTCAGTCTTTAAATGTAGATATTTTATATATGTCTTGTTTAACTGGAAAGTGAAAAGGTGACTTTGCCTTGTCAACATAATTGAATCCCCCAAATTGTAACAAGATATTTGAGTCATTTGTTTTATTTTCAAACAGTCACAGCTTAGAAATGACCTTAGCTTTCAAAAGTGAAAGTAATTTTGTCCAATATATTACATACCCAGGGTTTCATTAATTCAATAAACTGCATTCAGTAAGCAATATATTTGATAGTTAATTATTCCAAATGGTGCTGATTGTTAAAAGGGACCCCCATTTGTAATGAAGGGAACCTGTGTAATGGTTGTCCAGAAGAATGTTTGTTCCAAGTGTCAGGATAGAAGTAACTGATTAAGTGAAAAGTTGCATAGCTCTTCCTCAGGCTTATAAGGAGCAGCCTGCGATAAGCTGAGAAAGCGTTGTGAGAATTTAAGGAACTAAGTAAAGAGAGCTAAATATGTGGATAAGATTTTAAATTTGATAATTTGAGGTTGAGTATTATATGTGTCAATAGAAATGTATGTTTTATATGTTATATTCCTCTTGGGCATTTGTATGCTCATATCAGGAGGATTTCTTTTTTTTTTTTTCCAGCCCTTCACGCCAACTTAGTCTTTAAAATTTGGAGTATAATATTTTCTGCTCATATAGATTTTTTCTACTAGAATTTCAAGGGATTTACATCCAATGTGAACTTCTCAATCATTTGAAAGGTTTAATATAGTATACCAGATATTTCTGAAAATACACCCATCGATCCTTTCACCACACACACACATCCTTTTGTAGGTGCACCTGCCACACACCAGAGCCCAGTTGAGATCCAGGCGGGAAGCTGGGCATGGGTATCCTCTACTCCAAACCTTCTTTGGTTTCCTTTTACTCCCTAGGCCCTTCTCCTCCAGCCCACCATTGTTATGTGTGGGAAGAGGAAGGGAGCACACCCCGTATGGCTGGATCTAAAAGCTGACCTTAGCCCCCTGATGCCCTACACATGATCCCTTAGCTGAAGAAGAGCTTCTTTCTCTTTCCTGTGCCGAAGACTTTGTCCTTACCATGTATTCTACATCTTTTCTTTTCACTGCAGAAAGGGGGATCCTATTATCAGTTTTATGTAGTTAAAGGGAAGTTTTGTGAATGCATTAATTTTTTTTCCCCCTTTGGAAGGACCCTGGTCTTGCATTCAGACCATGTAGCTTTGAAAACTTTTGTCCTACTATAGATTTTAACAGAAATATAATTTTATTTTCAGCGTTGAGGAATGACCTCTTGTTCTAAGCATTATCTGTTCCCCAGAGGAAATAAATGCCATGATCCTGAAATGGCAAGGCAATGGGGAAGATCTCGGGAAAGAAAAAAAAATTAATCTCCAGATATCATCTCCAGTTATTATCTGGCTCAACTTTCTCTGTAGGGTTCAATGAATCTTAGTCATCCTGAATTTAATTCCATTCTATTCTCATGTCATCACCTTTGCAGTTCCCACTATGGGCCAGATAGGCTCTGAATGGCCAGGATGGTAAGATTTCCAGAGTGGAACAAGCATGAGAACAGGAGTCCAGAATCCTGAGGTGCACTTGTTAGACTCTTAGCCTCTCTCTGCTTCAGTTTTCTTATTGTAAAATGAGATTTTTATTGAATGATTGTCTACTGTTTATTTTAATTGGGGAAAAGGGATTTGAAACTTTCATAAATACAAGTAATTATTTTATATATGAATTTGATGTTTCTGGCATGAAGTAAAATAGTTTCAAGAATAGGAATAAGCTTTATTAAAACATTTTGAAGATTAAGAGTTTTGGCATACACCAGAGAGTCCCAATTAATAGGTGTTTGTAGATGTTAGAAGTGTTGTTCTGTTTAGCATTTCATTTTCTGTTCTTCATTGACTGTTGGTGTATGTCTTTTGAGCAGTAACTCTTACTGTCTGACGTTTTTATGAAGCATTTACACTAGAGAGTTTTTAATTAATAAACTTGGATACTTTACAGTAAAGGATATTTCAGTTCCTGTAAAGGTGCTTCTCCACAGAGATGTTAATGCTTCCCTGTTCATGTGTCAGGTGACCTAACATCATTGTGGAGCAACTGAGTTTAAAGTGAGATTCTCTAATAAGACTTAAGCTACTGCATTCCCGTTAATGAAAGGTTTTCTCTGTTTCCCCTTTCAGAGAATGGTTCTGTTAAGTATTTCTTTTTAATAACACATTTGGTTAGTATGCTAAAGGTAATATCTTTTGGGGGAGGCAGACTGGAAGATGTTAGGAAATTACAATTTTATAAAAAGCCCATAATTTTAAATTTGTACATTGGGAAGGGGGTGGAAATGTTGCTTAAGTCTTAGGAATTTTTAGGTTTTTTTTTATTGTTATTCTATTACAGTTGCCTCAATTTTCCCCCCTTTGCCCTTCTTCACCCATCCCACTCCCCACTCCCACAGCCAGTTCCCACACTGTTGTCCATGTCTGTGTGTGGTTTTATTTTGTTTGTTAGTTTATTTTGTTCATTAGATTCCTCTTATAGATGAGATCATATGGTATTTGTCTTTCATGAACTGGCTTATTTTACTTAGCATAATACTCTCCAGTTCCATGCATACTGTCACAAAAGGTAGGCGTTCCTTCTTTCTTTCTAATGCGTAGTATTTCATTGTATAAATGTACCACCATTTTTTGATCCACTCATCTATTGATGGGCACTTAGGCTGTTTCCAGCACTTGGTTATTGTAAATAGCACTGCTATAAACATAGGGGTGCATATGTTCTTTTGAATTGGTCATTTGCTCTTTTCAGGGTATATTCCCAACAATGAAATCACCAGGTCAAGAGGCAGTTCCATTTTTAGTTTTTTTAAAAAAATTCTATACTGTTTTCCACAGTGGATGAACCAGTCTGCATTCCCACCAACAGTGCAGTAGGATTTCCTTTTCTCTGGATCCTGGTCAGCACAGACTTATTAATGATGGCCATTTAGACAGGTGTGAGGTGATATCTCAGTGAGGTTTTAATTTGCATCTCTGATGGTAGTGATGTTGAGCATCCTTTCATATGCCTTTAGGCATATGTCTGATAGATTGCTTGCCTTAATTTCATTTAGCTCTTTGTCTGGGGATTCTTCCTTTCCTCTTGATTGAAGTTTGTTTTTCCCCATTTTAGATGACTCTTTTTGTTCATCTTATAAAATCCTCTTACTGCCTGGGCGCGCGCCACCCCCCCCCACCTCCCCCACCCCCCCCCCGTTGTGAAGTATCTTCTGTACTCCTTAGCTCACAGCTTCTTATCAGCTAAGATCCTGTTGATTGTTCAAGTCTTTTGTCAGAAAATCAGTGAAGAATTCAGGTTGGGGCTAGAGCAAGCGGACTCAGCTTCCACCTACTTGGCCACCATCTTCCTCCAATTTAGTCTTAGGAGTTTTTATTGGACTCTGGGGAGTATAAAGCATTGAGGGGTTTTCTGATCCTCTCTTGGCTTAGCTCTCCTTTTTTCCTTGATGAGGTATGTGTACAGGGATCCACAGCAAAAAGAAGACAAAGCACCATTTTATTGTAACGTGGTTTTTGTCTGAATATTAACAAATATAACTCTGTGGTCTTAGGTAAGTGGTTTGAGGCTGAGGCCTATGGCTGGCCTTTTGTCCAGAATCCATTACTGTACTTGATGTTGCACCAGATACTATATGGGGCAACGACCAAGGAAATGAGGACAATTTTAGTCCTGGGAAATATCAGACTCTGTTACCTACTCTGACTCTTCAGGAAGGAAGAAAGCAAAAGGTCTACACTCTATGCTGAATCTTTTAAAGTAGAGGGGCAAGAGGAGGTTGGAAAGAGGAGCTAAGATCTTTTTTTCATATGAAAATACACCCGTGCTTTCTCACTCTGTATCTCTCATGACAGAGAATTTGACATGGGCTACCACGTTCTTAAAAATCTAAGAATTGGGATTTAGCATTCAAGAAAATAGAAATGTGACTAGGTTCTCAAAGCACTGAATTGCCTGAGAATTCAAGTCTTTGGACAATTTGGAGAGGGAACCTAGGGCGGGGACAGGAGAGGACGGGCTCTTCACCGGCACCCTCTGTGCCATTGTACAAGCAGTCACACCTGTGGGTGCGTGAGGTGTCCCGCGCGGTGAATAAGCACCGTCTCTGGTTTTGACCAGCCCTAGGGGGAACCACCTACATTTTACGTCATCCCAGTTTGGTCTGGTTGTATAATTTTGGGGGTACTTAGGTCTCTATCAATTTAAGAAAATAAAACCAATATCGATAGTCCCCATTTTCAAATTAAGAAGAGGTCAAATTAACATTATTAAAAAAGAGTGATTTGAAATTTAGCCTTATAAAGATCTCCCCCCCCCCTATTTTATAATTATGGTTAATTTACATAACTACATTTTACAATTTAAATAATTTTTATAGATACCATTTTGTGGTATTGAGTACATTCCCATAGTTGCTCAGTCATCACCACCATCCACCTCTGGCACTTAGTATCTTCCCCACTGGTACCCTGTACTCTTTAAGAACCAACTCTACATTCATAGATACTTTTTAAAAACATTTCCCCAATCACAGTATAGCATGAACCTTGCTAGTCGCCCTGTGACCTCTTCCCTACAGTTGGGAGGCATGTAAGCTGCATTTGGTTTGCATGTAGGGACGGTGGTGCACTGGAAGAAAGGTCTGTACGTGACCCAGGAGTTTTATATGGCTATGTAGGATCTGCATAATATGAGATTTACCTTCAAGGAAAGATATCAGAGGTATGCAAGTCTCAGAAGTCCAGATTTAATTTTTTAAAAACGTTCCCAAATCTAGTTGGTTGTGGGAAAGAAGTTAGCAGAATGTTTTATTCTAGAACCAGACACATAATGACGTTCCAGTTAGGTAGGTCAACTGAAGACCAGAATGATCCCCAGCTCTAGCTGGTAGCATTCTAAAACACAGAGGAATAGAGATTTGATAACTGTGAAATTGGGGAAATGACTTGGATTTTCAACTGAACTATCAGAGATAAGAACATAAAAATCTAGGGGAAAAAGGATAACTACTTATCAGAAAGTCTGTGTAATAAAGGTTGAATTGAATTGAAAAGCATTTTTTTGGTCAGCGATGACATTTATCCCTCTTTTCTAGGGCAATGCTAAGCCCATAGGTGGGGTACCAGAGCTTCGTTTTTCTAATAGCAAAACAAATTTGAATTGATGTTCCATATTCTGATTAGTTTTTTGCAAAAACACAAGTTCCTGAACAATATAAGCATGCTGTCATGGAAACATTTCTGCTTCTTAAACCTGAAATTCTTAATATTTTGGGATAATGGTTATTGTTAGGTCTGATCACATTTCTTCTACCAGGTTTTGGATAATCACTCTGGCCATTTTGATGAAATCGTTTTGTTTTTCTCACATTCTGATACACCAGGGATGGTCAGCTCACTATTTCTTTATATGGCATTACTTTTTAATCTGTTAGTTAATATAGTTTATTATTACTTATTCTATTCTATTCCCAAGTTGCTCAGCACTGTGTGCATAAATACTAATAAGTTGCTTTATTAAGTCTTTCCATTCTACAGCATGCAAGATATCGTGAATTACCTGTCTTCATTTGGATTTAATTTTTCTTTTAAATTAGGAATGAAGACTGAGTTCTCGTTCATCTTATAATGTTTCACCCTCTTCAGTACATTCTCTTGTATATGCATTAGCATGCTATGCATTAACTTTTAGACTCTTTGCTTTGTAATTTCTTTTAGCAGAGATATATTTCTACTTTCTAATAACATCAGAGGATATATGAAGTAGGTTGCACTGGCAAAAACAATAGTAGAAATTATTTTTCAGACATATTATTTCATGACTGGGAAAGAGCAACATTGAAAAAGAATTCATAAGGGGCAGGTACTTAAAGTGGAGAGATCCTGAGTAATATAATAAGTAATTTAGAGATATTTTTATGAGCAGTCGTGGTGAGACAAGAAAGATCACGTGAGAATAGGCTTCAGTGGTTTTTTGGCTAAGTTTTTAACTCTATTGATTTTACTTTTTCCACCCCTCATATCTTTGGTCCATTTAATCAAAGTTCATCTCAAGTTGTAACTAATTTAATTGTAACAGTTAACACTAAGATACACATAAATAGGCTTAACTCTTTGAGGGTTATTTTTATCCCCAGTGCATAGCTTGTTAAGTTCAAACAGTTGTTGAATGTGTGAATTTGAAGGGTCTTGATATGTTCTTTAGTTTGAACTCCTGATTTTCTGCTGTCTAAACCTTTAATTATGAAGAGGTTACATACAAGGGGACCTCAAGTAAGTGGATCTTTTACTTTATTGTTTTTCTTAAGTAAGTGGATCTTTTGGTTTGTAGTGGTAATACTTTTGAGATGAACAAAATTGTTAATTTGTGTGATTTCAAATGTCCTTAGAGATTAAACAATTTTATAACATATCTTGACCAATTTTTAAATTTATATAGAGGAATGAAGAGGTGGGGAAACAAATATTTTTAAGTCAACTGTGTAGGAATCATTATCATTTTGAAGTATATTTTCAAAGTTTTTTATGAAATATATTCCAAATGCCTAGTGATCTCTTTCTACTTGTAGTAATGGTTAAAAAAATTCTAGCAACAACCCTAATTAAGGGTTTGTTAAATAAGAAATTCTTCTTCTTATCCATTTTAAGTCTTTAGTTGTGGAAAAAAATCCTTCAAAACTATTTAGTCTGTGACATTCTCCACTGAAATAGAGTGTCACAGAAAGAGAAAAATGCATTTATTAGCTATACTTTTGATGATTGCTATAAATGAAATAATCTATTCCACAAAATTTTATTTAGTGCTCCAGCCACTCTTATATATTATATCATTTGTAGCCTGGAATTGCCAAACAGACATCATTTTGCTAGGAAAGTACTCTGATTAGTTATGGCAATCATATATTAATATTTGCATAGAAAAGCAGCGTATTTCTCCCCTGTTTGTTTTCTGTGTAGTTAGGTGCACGGTCATTTATTTATGTGCCTAGAAATATTAAAACTGGGTTTGACAGATCAGATATGAATACAGCTATTTATACAATCATGGTTTTCAATACCAAAGCATTTAGTTTGCCATTTTGCCAAGAGGATATTGCCTACTTAAAAAATAATTTAAGTTTTCACTTCTTCTACATAGTCCATATTTTCTGCCTTCAGCCTAAATCTTCTTTAAAACCACATTCTGTCACAGCCACCACTAGTGGTAACACTTAAAAACCCATTTTTCTTTCTCAGCTATTCGGCTATTCTCAGATTCTGACCCTTCAGGTTCCCAAGAACATTTCATTCACATTGTGTGGTTGTATAACTGAACTGCATGCAAAGTGAGCCACCACTTGAGAGGTAGTACTGGGTCAAACTAGAGTGTCTTGTTGTTTTCCATAGCTTTAAATCCTACTCATTGTGTTCGGGAGACCAAGCATTTTTCTTCCTTCCTCCAGGTCCATTCACCTTCCTGCCAGCTCTGTCAGCCAGAGACCATGTACAGCAAGGGAAATTTCAATAAAGTATAAATGCAGAGCTTGGGGAGTTAGCTTTCCCCCATGTGCTCGGTTGCACAGCACTTTCCTCATGCAGATTCCCTGCCCCAGAGGGCGCTCTGGGCCTGGGGTGTGATGGTCAGTACCCCTGTCTGGAAGCTGGTCACAACCAAGTGCTCTTTGTGACCACCGACCAGTCACTCATATTCTCTGTGCTAATATGAGATTATTAAACTTCATATTCTAGGGCTGGTCAGTTTCTACAACTTGGACCATATAAAATTTGACACTCTGTATTAGTCCCTTAGAACTTTAATAGTTAGAAAGCAAGAAGAAAAATAACCACAGCACAAACAATCTAGTTAAAAATGTCTCTTTGCCCCGACCTTTGACCCCATTTGAAGATTGTACGAGGCCTCAGTTTTTATTCCTACATATGTGATTTATGCTTGCTTTATTTCTGTAGTTGAGATGACTTCATTGGCTGTCAGTGCCATAGAGAATGCTTATTTAATCAGGTATACTTCCGTCCTCTCAAGACCAGTGTAAAATATCTAATGAACAAAAGGTAATTTATTGTAAATATGTAAAAGTTAATAGCATTTGTGCTAAATGAATGCCAGAAAAGAATTGAAATGTTAGTATTTTAAAAACATTGACATTAAATACATCAATGCAAACAGAACAAACACATATTAGTAGTGTTCAGTGATACAGTAGTCCTCCTTATCTGCAGCAGATATGTCCCAAGACTCCCGGTGGATGCCCAAAACCACAGGTAGTACCAAACCCTGTGTATACTATATTTTAAACCACACCTCTAATGGCAAAAAGACTAGATCACAAGTATAGATGGCACTAATAATCTGACTTTATGATTCGGAGTTTCATCTTATACTTGCAAAAATCTAGTCTTTTAGTGTATTGGCTTTAGAAGAGGAGATCCAACAGTGTGCAGGATGAATCTTATAACGTGCTGCCCTGTAGGATCCTGAGTTGTGGTTAGGCATTCTGATTCTTGTCCTTATTTCTCTGTCACTGCTGAAAGTAGGGGAAGGACACAGGAAGGTAATTATCAGTTCATTCCATTCCTGTAACTTCCCTCAAAGGGCCAGGGTTCCCAGGTCATAGATGAAGGATGTAAACCACAGTGAAGTTCAGTGGCTGGGATTGGCAGGGCCAGGGAACGCAGTCCTTGGTGTCTAGATTCCAGGCCCAAGTTCCCCGAGGGACCCAGTACTCTCTTCTGGCGAGTATTTCACAGAGATGCTGTCAGCATGGGTAGCTGAATTAAGATTTTGTGAAAAGCTTTATTCCCACCAAGTGTCCTCCTTTATTCTTATTCCTCTTTAATACATCCTCTTATTGTTGTCAACATTTAGAGAGTGCTTTGGCAGTGACCTTTGCATAAACATTTTCCCTGGTTTTCCACTGGTTTGAGGCAGTCTGTTACCTGGCTGCAATTGTTTTTCAAAATCATTTTTCATTATTCATCCATATAAAAGAATTTATCCAAATCATTTTATTTGGATAACCGGCTGATTTTCTGGTTTCGTATTAATAAAAGCATATTTTACCTTGTTTTTTAAAAAATCCTTTTGTTTTCTAAGAAAACTTCTTATTCCTTTGTCCATGTTCTGCTCACTCTGTCAGTTCCATCTTTTCCCAGCCATCCTTCAACTATGCAGTAGCAGAGAAGAGAAGGGAAAAAAACATAATTTCATTGCATTATTGGTGTGCTGATACATTAAACTCAGCAAGAGTCAAATTTGTCATTTTTAAAAAGACAGAATTGATTAATATTACTTTTGTCTCTAATTTGGAAGTTGAAGTACTCAAGATTGCTAGGTACACTTTTACAAAAAAAAATGTGACATCTAATATGTTTAATAATTAGTGGAAAGAACATTAGCATCAAAGTCTAGAGATCTTAAATTCTTTTATTGACTCTGTTTCTTAATTACTTGACCTAAGCATTATTTTTCTCACCGTTAGTATGATTATTATGAGAATTACTCAAAAAAGTGTTGAGAGCAGTGTCTAATAGATGCTCAACAAATGCTAGTTAGAGATTACTAGTTTCTTTGACTTTTCTTTAGGTAGACTAAAAATGTGTCAGAAAGTGAAAGGATACTGGAGTGAAGAAATAAACAGAAAAAAATTAGAATCTGCCCTTTTCTAGGTGATAAAGATAAGGAAATAAAATAAATACATTTTATAAAACATAGAGGATGGCCATGTAGTTAGGCTAAGGAAACAAAGTCCACTAACATAATTTTTTTTAGCCTTCACTTGAAACTTTTAACCAATATACAAATCAAGGAAAAAAATTAAGTACTTGGATTAAGGAAACAAATGTGTCATTATTGCTAGTAGCCATGAAACCTACAACAGTGACCAGAATAACTAACAGGTCTCATAGTATGTATCTCCATTCTAGATTTCTCTTTTCCAATCTTTACGTCTAACTGCTTCTTGTATAGCAGCACCATGTATATGTATAAGAGCTCTTCAAATGGAGCATGTTTAAAATTGGACTAGGTCACACCTGTTGCTCATTTACTTCTGAATTAAACAAACAGCGGCAGCATCTACCTGGTTGTCTAAACCTGTGTGCCCCCATCTTTCCCCTTTATTTTGCACGTTTATATATAGTTACACACAAACACACATACATATGTACATCTCACAGACATTTATTGAGCACCTGCTATGTTCCAGGCCTTATTCTAGGTGCTACGAATATAATAGTAAACAAAGTTTCTATTTTTAAGGGACTTTTTTTCTAATAGAGGAAAGAAACTATCAAATTGACGATGTGTGAAGAGTAAGTGCTTTGGATGAGGAAAAGGGTAAGAATGATGGTTACTGGGGGGAGGAGGTTGCTATACAGTAAAAGTAGGGTTTTCCATTAAGGTTTAACAGGATTCTTCTGCTGTGTTGTAGTGAAAAGACTGCATGCAGTTTGTGAAGCCTGGAAGTGGGAGATGTATTAGAAGCAACTGTGGTCCAGGTGAAACTGAATGGTAGCCACAAGCAGGGGACAAGCAGCAGCCAGGGGGATGGCGAGGAGTGCTGATTTTAGTGAATATTTTGTAGTTAGAATTGGCCAGACCCAGTGATGGGTTGAATGTGGTTTTGAGGGAAAGGAGGATGACTTCAAGCTTGAAGAGTAGGTGTGGAGGTGTTTGTGTGGTTTTGGACATGTCAGATTGAAGTTGAGCGTTAGATATCAAGGTAGAGATGCTGAGAGTAGGTAGTTGGATTCAGTAGACAGATGTGAGCTGGATTCTACTTTTGGAACTCATCCCTTCTCTCCACCCAGTTGCCACTTCTCTAGGTGAGTGTGCCATTTACTGTCATTTGGATTACTGTCGCTCCCTTCTGACTTACCTTCCACCATTAATTACTTTTGTCACTCTTTCAGTTCACCTCCAAAAGCCTGAGTTTTTCCTAAAATGCAGTTATTTTGATGTCTCTCACATGCTCATACCTTAAGTGTCTCCTCGGGGCTTGGAGGATAAAATCCACACTTCTTGGCCTGGTTTAAAATCTTGCATGATCTGGTGCCCGATTAGTGTCCGGTGTCATTGATTTCCATTCAATGTTCTTTGCTCATATTCTCACTTCTTTCTGTGCCCTTCATGTTCTTGCACTTTTTTGACCTTCCATTACTTGTACCTTCCTCCCTTCACACCCCCAAACCTTCTCACCTGCCTGTCTCCTTTTCTCTCGTAAGCTCTTGATTAGGTATTATTTATTCTATGAAAACTGTCCCTGACAAGAATGGGTTAAGGGGCTATTCTTGATTCTCATGCGATTTTTAACAAAATGTTACACATGTATCTATGTATTGTAATTGCCGTTTACTTTGTATTCACCTCTGTTGGCTCTTAAATTCTGTGAGGCCAGGTGTCTATTGTGCCTAAGCGTTATTTCCGTATTGCCTCGCACAGACCCTTTCAGTTGGTGCTTACTAAATATTTCTTATTTGAATGAAAGAATAAATGAATAAAGCCACTGATTATAAAACATGCATGCAAAATTCAGCAGTTTTTTTATTCCAGCAGTAACTAGTTACAAAATATGGTGGGTAAAAGTAGAATTAACCAACACCCACCCCCGAATACTGTAAAGTATAATTTAGACACATTTAGTACACCTAACACTAACAATAAATATTGTTGCCTATGTTAAGTTGAATAATTATAGACACATGTCATGTTCATGATTGGGAGTTTGATAATTGTCAACATATCAGATCTCCCTAATCTATTTACAAATGCCTTGAAATTAAAATACAATTCAAATGGATTTTATTTTTGGAACTTTTGAATACCTCTAAAGTTCACATGGAAAAAGAAGTGAGTAAGAAGAGTGAAGAACATTTAGAAAGAGAAGAAAAGTTTGAATAGCCACTTAGGAAGATATTAATTAACAGTGCCTAAGACAGAGTAATAGTAGCACAGGGGCAGTACATAGAACAATGCAACAGAATTAGGACCTCAGAAAAACAAGTGTATGATGAAAGTATAATGTAAAATCAGTTGAGAAACTGGCGATTATGCATAAAATGATAGATAGTTAATAAATATTTGAAGACTATGACTTTAGATCCCTGATTCACATGAACCAGAACAAGTAATTATAACATGCTTTGCTGATATTAAAAATCATGTAATTATAATGTGCCATCCT
The DNA here is from genome assembly GCF_987537825.1 of Furipterus horrens. Classification (NCBI taxonomy): domain Eukaryota; kingdom Metazoa; phylum Chordata; class Mammalia; order Chiroptera; family Furipteridae; genus Furipterus; species Furipterus horrens. Next base: position 34,523,337 of record NW_028327182.1, read on the forward strand.
TATGTATGTAAAATGCTTTTTGAAGTTATTTTTCTCAATATTAGTGATTTATTTGTACATATCTAATTAAAAACTTGGCTCCACTGTTCTTTGTTACCAAGATCCTAATGTTGTAAGGTGACTGATTTTGATGTTATAAGGTGACTGATTTTGATTGGAAGCACTGTTCATGTCACAACAAAAAAGATGACAGGATCCCTTTATTGATTACAGCTGTTAACCTTGACTCTCAACTACTGTGCCGTAACTACAGGTCATACATTGTTGTTTAGCATGATGTATGCATGTATGTATGTATGCATGCATGTATTTATTACTAAGGATAGAGAGGTTAAATGCAATTGTTGATTTTAAAACACTCAGCTAAAAGAAACTGAGTATAAAACTTTGACTATTTTTCAAACATTTGGATAATGAATTGTAAACAGCCTACTGATCCAGTTTTGTTTGAGGTATATTTTTAAATAAGCATGGAATATCAAACATAAAACAGCTGTGTGCTTGTTTTTGTTTAGCACTCTTAGAGGTAATTTCTTCACCCATCCTAAGTGTAAGTTTATACATACATTTTATAATTATATCTTGTATACTGTTCAAATGAACTAACTGTACTTATTCTTACACTCAATGGTACTGGTTTCCATAGTGCACATTAGATGTATTTTTGTTTTTTCTCTTAGATCTTCAAATATTTACTCTTAGTAGTTTTTCTCACATAGGAGCCTCCAGTGACTATCTGAAATAATTTAGGTCTTGGGATATCTATTATTATTTTTATAACTATGTGATTTAAAAGTTTTATATCTTTTTTAGATTTTTTGATGATAGAATGTTCACATTGTGCCCTTTAGCAGTTGAGTGCCTTATTATTACCCTTGACATGGATCTATCCTTGGTTTTACAGAGAGAAGAGGAGAGGAAGATTGTGAAGAAAAGAAAGCTCTCAAGAAAAAAATTAAAGAACTTAAATTTCTAGATTCTAAAGTTGCCCAGAACCTTTGTAAGTATAATATTTTAGTACCATTAAGTCAGTAAAACACTAGAGGTGGTTTCTTTAAATTATTTCATTTTTTTATGACTTGTTCTTTATTTTGTTATTTTTTATAATTTGTATAATAAATTCAAAGATACCTTTCCTTTAGGTGATCTGTGGTTTAAATTCTTCAAAAGATTAATGCATGTTATAAAATAAAACTAAGAAAAGGATTTAGGATGAAAATATATCTCCCATAACTGGGAAAAAACAAACAAATTACTCTTTAACTTCTCTCTTTTAAGTATATAAATAAAGAATTAAAGAAGCAAGTGATGATTTATTTTGAAATAAATTTGTAGTGGGTTATTTCTCTTATACCTCTGAATCTCTATTATTTGTAATACTTGACCACACATAAAGGAGGTTGGAATATTAAAGGAAATAAGGAATGATGAGTAAAGTGAATTTCATTATTCCATCTGAACAGTTCAAAGCCTTTCCTCAAAAGTACTGACTGGAAGTATTTTAGATTTAATTACTGTTATAAGGAGCTAAATACTTAGTATTGAATTGTCTTCCTGACTGAATTACTGTGGGAGAAGATAGTTTTGCTTCTAACTCATTTCTAACTGCTGCTTAAATGCATCAAAGATAGTTCTCTTGGAAATTAAGATACTTTATCTGTACATACTATTTTCTCATGGTGCAAGTGGGATATAATGTGGAGAATCTAGAGGCATAAACAGTTAACATGGCTTTTTTTTTATCTGCCTTTCAATTATAACATACCTCAAGTAAGCTTTTAGCAAGTATTGGAACAAAATTTTTTGTTGTTGAGAGTATAAAGATCCATGCTATCTATTAAAGAGGGAGTTAAGGCAATGTGTGTGAAAGGCGGAGGTGACATTTCTCTTGTGGAAGTCTAGGAACCTCCTTCCTTTCCTAGTCACTCTGACGAGGGCCACCCTTTCCTCTAGTGTGGGCTGCCGAGACCCCTGTAATAGCGTGCAGACATTAACGCTGTTGGCCAACACATACAATCATTTTTGCCCACAAGTTGGTTGCACATCTCTTCCTCTTTCAAGTCAGGTGTTGACTATTTGACTTGCTTGGGCCAATGACAGTGCAAGTGGGGATGAGGTCATTTTTGTGTGGAAGCATGTAATTGCTGTGCTAGAAGCTTCAGTGTCCTTTCCATTCACCCAGAAGGGCAGTCAGAACGGTGTCCATCATCCTGATGGGAGGATCATCAGTAAGAGCGCCCTGTCCTTCAGATGTGAGTGATGGACACGTAGTCTGAATTAGAAACCACTTTTTATTTTTGTTTTGTGTTTCGACCACTGAAGTTTTGTATTACATAATACAGATATTTCAGGGAATTTTCCCCCTTCAAGGAACATTGTCTCAGTTTAAAGCATTATTAACTTGGATAATGTCAAAAAGTTTTGTGTTCTGTGGTCTGAAAGAGATGGTTATTTTCTTTAAAAATGCCCATGACCTGCATTACAGATTCCTAGTCTTGACTCTATAAATAGCCTCATGGGTCCTGAAGAAATACCATTTTTGCATCGAGTGCTTTTTAGACGGTTCAGGCATGATAAGTTAGCTTACATATTCATCGTGAAGTTGAATATGTGACTTGTTGGACAGGGTTCTTTAATATTATTTTTATATTACAGAACATGTGCTAAATAATAGGATTTTACACTTAATTTTCATAGTAATTACTATTACCTGTATATGTTAGCTCTGTATTTTGCTCTTGAATCTTTACTACAGCCCATGGCTTAGGTAGTAGTGTTGCCATTATAGATAGTGAATCTGGTGGGTGTAACAATTCAGTGACTTGGATAAGATTGCTTATTCTGAAAATGTTCAATAGGTATATGTTGTATCAATTCCTATTTAGGGATAATAAAATTACATCATCATTGAACAGGATACTGTTTTGTTTGCATTAGCTAGAGGATATATATCCGCTTGTTTATTCATCAATCATGTTTTAAAGTATAAGATCAAAAGGTCCAGAACTTATACTGCCTGCCATATTATGATGTAATCCATTCTATATTATTCTGCCCTCTCTGATTACACCCAGTGTTATAAATTAAGCTTTAAGAAGCTTTAGAAGCATTAAAATCTTTACTGTAATTATAGGTTCACAGCTGGTTTTTATCTATGAAAAATTCAGTCTTTTGAGTTACTTAATTCTGAGAACAGAGTCTTATGATAGTGACAAGACTTTATCTTGTCTCTTAGACATATAATTTTTTTTAGATTTCTCTTACCTGAAATAGTCTATAGAAATTTAAGGAAAGGATCTAAAATTACTCATTTATTTCCCTGTTTATTTAAAGGTGGACAGGACTCCCTATATTTTGAGTGCATAAATGTTTTGGCAAAGACTCTGGGCCCAGAATGAAACAGAATTCTAGCCATTCTAGGATCAAGAGATGGCATGGGAGATTTGCAAGGTTCATATGCTTTAGCAGACTTTTTGGAGCACGTATTAGATTTCAAGGGAGAAACCTAGTAATCTACAAAGTAGCATAAAGGTGTAAATATTTATAAGCTCCCCTGAAGGAAACGTGTGACTGGTTGCAAAATCTGCTCTCTTTACACTCCTTCACTGAACTCAGAGCCTCCCACTGGATTCTATATAAGTCACATTTTGAAGGCTAAGATGCATGTTAGTAAAAACATTAATTTTAATGGGTGTTTTGGAGGCTTTAATCAAGTTATATTATTAGTAATCTTTTTAAATATTAAAAAAATTAAAGTCTATGCTATCTTTTGTATTTATGCATTAGGCCATTTTAAATTATTCTTTTTTTTTTTGTTATAGCAAATGTTTTCTACAAAGAATTCATAAACTATTAAAAAAAAAACTATTACTCAGTCTTTCTAAATAGGTGTTCACTATGTATACTATTTTAATTATGGAATAATACCTGAAAGTAGTGGATGAATTATAAATATAGAGGAAAGTAAGGGAATAAAGTATGTCTATCTGCAGTGTAAATTTTTAATATCATATTTTATTCATTCAATGTTTGGCTGCGTTTGAGTTTCCCATTTTTGGTGCTACTAAGGCAGGGTGTGGCTTACTGTGGTCCTTAGGCTAAATCTTGTCCAAAGCCAGTTTTTATTGCTTGCCTTTTTTTATTGTTGTTCTTTTACAGTTGTCCCAATTTTTTCTCTCCTGTCCCTCCACCCACCCAGTTAATCCCACCCTGTTGTCCATGTCTATGGGTCATTTATACTAGTTCCTTGACTAAAGCCTTCCCCTACATTCCCCCCTTCTCCCCCACCCCACTCCCCTCTGGTCACTGTCAGTCTGTTCCTGGTTTCCGTGCCTCTGTTTCTATTTTGCTTGTTCGTTTGTTTTGTCCATTAGGTTACTCATATAGGTGAGATGATAGGTAGTTGTCTTTCACTGCCGATGCCTATTTTCTAAAACAAGGTCTTATTGGAATTTAGCTAACACATTTATTTACACATTGTTTATGGCCGCTTTTGTGCTACAATAGCAGAGTTGAGTAGCTGTGACAGAGACTGTATAGATCACAAATCAAAATATTTACTATGTGGCTCTTTACAGAAAATGTGTGGCAACCCCTGCTCTAAATACATACCTATTGCATCAATTTACTCTTCCTCCTTCAATGCGGGAGTGTGCCTACTCTGCAATGTCCCAAATGCTGATGTTTTAAAAGAATCTTATCTTGTGTGGCTTTAAAAAAGAATTATTGTTTGAGATTTGTTGAACCTTCTTGATCTGATGTTTTGTGTCTCTAAATCTGGAAAAGTCTCTGATATTTTCATATATGCTTATTTTCTGTTATTTTTGTGATTTTCTTTTGGAACTCTTAAGTAGGTAGTTTTTAGGTATCTTTACTAATCTTCTATATCTTGTAACCTTGTATTTTACCATCTTTGTGTTACACTTTGGATAGCTTCTTTTGCAGTGTTTTATGTCACAAATTCTTCATCTTATGTCTAATTCATATGTTCAGTCTGTAAGTTCAGTAGTTTTATTTATACATATGATTTCTAAAAGTTTGACTTTTTCCCCTTAAATCATTTTGTTTCTTTTTAGTAATGTCTTATTTTTATGCCCAGTGTTTCAAACTTTTCTTTCATTTCTTTTTTTTTTTTTCTTTCATTTCTTTAAATACTTACTTTCTCCTAGGATTTATGCTTTTCTTACCTTCAGGACAGCTCAGAAATTCATATAATATTAAGATTTAAAAATATATTTATAGATCTCTTTTTTTTAAGTACAGTATTCCCTCACTTATCGCGGGTATTACGTTCTGGACACACACACCCCTGCGCAATAGGTGAAAATCCGCGAAGTAGGAACCTTACATTTATTTTAGTCTTTATATATATTTTAAGGCTTTATAAACCCTTCCCACACACTTATAAACCTTTCCCACTCCCTTATTAACCTTTTCCACACTTCTATAAACACTACTTATGTTCTTAAACGTATTCTACACCCTTAAACAAACATAACTTTAACAACATACGTATACAGTATCGCAAAATCCCGCGATATAGCAAAAAATCAGCGTTAAATAATTAAATATAATATTTTTTTAAATCCCACGATAGCGAGGCTGTGATAAGTTAACCACAATATAGAGAGGGACTACTGTATCTCTCTACTTTGCCTTACTGCCTAAAATATAAAACTATCATTTCTTTCTCTCTCAATTACTATATTGCCAGTAGTGCAATTCTGTCCTTTTGATTACAGTATTTTATTTAATGCTATAACATTCTCTATATGTTGTTGTTTCCATAGATGAGATTTCAAGTGGAATCAATAATTTTAAGGATACTACAATTTGTGTTCTCAATTTGCTTCTTCCTGAGATTTTAGCATGTTTATTTTGTTCATTTTTTTTTCTTATTCTTTTAATTGAATTTACACATATTTTGCCCATTTTTCTATTTGGACCTTTTGGTATTCTAAATGAAGGTAAACAAGTGCTCTGAATTTTGAAATAGGTTTATCCTTTCAGCCTTCTTGCTTTTTAATTGTTTTAAGTATTGATTCTTTGACTTAGTGTTTTTCTTTCATGTTGTCAGATATCAATCTTTGCATATGTTTTCCATTGGTTTTTATGATTAAGAAGTTCTTCTCTAACCATAAAAGAGCTAATTTGCTATGCTAAATTTCTTCTAGTATTCCTTTTTGTTGCTGATATTTACATTTAATTCTGCAATCATTTGCACCATATTTGGATGTACATGATTGTCCCTATCAAGTATTCATTGATTACTCTTCAAGAGTGTATATCAGTTATCATATTTTTGTGCTTTCTAATTCTAATATCTACTATGGGGTTATCCTTTTATAATTCAATTATCTACCTATCACAATATCATTTGGATCCTTTATTCCATCTTGTTCTTGGGATATTAAGGATTACACATATCCGTATTTTATAGATAATTTAGAGCACTATAATCCCACACTTAGAATTGTTTGAGTTCCGAAATGTGGAATGAAGCTGGTGAGAAGAACATAGATGGTGAATTTGTTATTCAGCTGTAGACAATACATGGTATCCTCGGGAATCTGGAATGCAACCTTACTCTAAGAAGTAGATCATATTTTCTGAGCATTATGAAGAATAATTCAGTATATAAAATAAATTAGTGGGCCCATGGTTAGCAAGTTGTAGGTATGTTCAAGAAGTGACATGTGTCATGAAGGAAAAGAAACATAGTAGTAGTAGAATAAGATAGAACAGCCAAAGCATTAAATCTAATAGTGTGAAAATACCCTTACATACTGCAATAGCTTTTGAGAAGATCATTGTGTTTTAACACTAGATATATGAATTAGCAATAAAGTAAATAATGTTGGAATTCTCATATTATTCCATATAATTCACTTGGATAGTTTTTCATGAAAATTTATTCTCTAATATTGGATATTTAAGCTTTAGTTACATGCAAAGGCTAGTTCTCTGGCATAATGTCTGAAATATTTCTGGACAGTGAAGTATTATTACAACTTGTAAAAGTGTTAATGCCCTAAGCGGTTTTCTTAAAATAGTTTTTTGTGAACTATTTCATAGGTCTAGAAGATATTGTTACAAGTTGATAACACATGTTATGACAAATATTATATGTACATATTGGGTTTTTTTGTTCTTTTCTTCATAATGTGATATTTTTACACTGAACCAAACATACTTTATTTTGAATCACTTGAAAATTGGCTATGGTAAGCTAATAATTATTCATTAATAATCAACCTCAGAATCAGCATAATGATATAGTTCTAAAACTGGAGAAGTATAAAATGTGCGAATGGAAGTTTCCTCCACCATAATTTTATTAAATGTTTTAAAATCTCTTATTTTAGGAATTATTTTTGACTTTATGTATGGAACTGCATCTCAGACTCGTTTTTCTTACCTTATTCATTATGAACTCTTCCCTTCACCCCCCTTTCAGCAATCTTCCTGAGCTCTTTTCGGGTGCCATATGAAAAAATCAAAATGATGATATTGGAAGTGGATGAAACACAGTTGGCAGAGCCTATGATTCAGGTAAACTAACAGTCAGAGAGTTTACATTCCCACATTTCATTGCAAGCTTCTCGTTAAATAGAAATCTGTAAGTGAAGCAAACTTCTTAAACCAAATCATTCAACTGGAAAATCATTGCTGCATAATTAGCCTTAGTATAACTTCTGCATTGCCAGGAGATAAAACTCTGAATGTTCTCTTAACTGCAAACTAAACATAATGCTATCAAAATGATTGCATTTCAATTATTTTAAATGACTGTTTTCTGAAAGTCAGGTTGTTTAATTTTACATTTTTTTTTTGTTACAGTTAAGACTAGTAATACATTAATTTAAATTTAGTTGTATAATCTTTTGAGAATGTTTTCCTTAGGCTTTTATGTCTTATAAAGTTGTATTATTATTTAATATAAAAGATTGAGGTAGATATCTCTCCCTTTACAGTAACCTTACTAACAATCCCTACTGGAGTTCTTTGTGCTGTGAATATTACAGATAGTTTGCATAGTATTCTGAGTTCATTTAGAAGGCTGAGAGATTTTTTAAATGGATTCTACTCATGGTGTTTTTTAAGACATGCTAGTGTGATGCCAAAGTTACTTGCCGAATTCCACATAAAGCATATCTAAATAAAATTTAAAGTTGGAGAATCAAACACAAATTATATAGCAAGAGGATGACCTCTTCAGTTTATTATCTTTTATTTTTATAATGGAAGGAAAATGATGTTTTAGCAATAAAAAGAAATTAAGGATTACTTGTTAGTTTCAACACCTAAAATTGTTCTAGACATTTTAGTTTATCAATAAATTGTAATCTTAGGACTTACTCTTGGTTTTGCCTCTCCTATCTTGTCTTATAAATGTGGTGGGAATATAATCCCATTAGTGATTTGTGTTGTGAATCTCTGAGACATAATTTACCCAATTTAACAACTTTTATGTAAATACTTTTTCTTTAGCAATTTCTTTTTACTAGAATTTTATTCTTATTAATTGCTGATTGTATATGTGCCTTGATCTTAATTAATTTTAAGTTTCTTAAAGAAAAATTTTCTACTTAATACATGTTCATTTTTTATGATACATCATCTGTTAAATATTTATGGAGTAGCTTTTAACTTGCTTGCATGAATGGTTTGGATGATCATGTGGCTTTTGTTCTACAGAGATGGAAAAACAATTCCATTTGAAATTCCTGTCCAAAGAACATTAAGTTCCATATAACTTATTAATATATTTGTTTTCTATTACTGCTTGACCATAGATTTAATGGCTTAAAATTATGCAAATGTGTATTATCTTAGGTTTCTATAGAACAGAAATCTGGCCTGGGTCTTACTGTGCTAACATCATGGTGTCTGTAGACTTGCTTTCTTTCCATAGGCGATATATATACATATATATATGTGTGTGTGTGTGTGTATATATATATATATATATATATATTTTTTTTTTTTTTTTTTTTTTTTTTCTTTTCTGATTCCTCATGGCTCCCTTGGCTCATGGGCACATTTCTTTATCTTCCATACCAGCGATGTTAGATCTCTCTGTTCCTTTCTTTTACAGTTATATCTCCCGCTCACTTGATTATTCTGTCTTCCTCTTCCACTTTTAAAGACCTTTATGATTACATTGGGCACATCCAGATAATTCAGGGTAATCTTCCTGTTTTAAGGCCGACTGCAAGAATTCCCTATGTCATGTAACCTAATACTGTCACAGATTCTGGGGATTAGATATGGACATTGTGGGGGAGGTTAGGTCATTATTCTGCATAACATACTTACTAAATATAAAACAAGTCTTATGAATTTAAAATTTAAAACTTCAGTTTGGACATAAACAGAGTCTTCCTATAGTTACTAAAAAAAAAAAAAAAAAGAATTTCATAGTATTTGAAGTTTCATTTTTTTTTATTTTAAAAACATGTTCCTTATTGTAAAGTGAAAAACTGCCTGTGTTGAACAGGGCATGGAAAGAGCATTGCTTTGTCATCATCACCATTTTGGTAGGTTTTGTTCACTGTCATGATTTCATTTGGGCAGATTTATTGATCTATTTATTTATTCATATATAACAAGATGTCAGCATTGGTGTCATTTTCCCACCTCATCCTTTACCCATTTACCTTTGTTCCATCAATCTTATATTAATTTATTTATTTAGCTGTGTGTGTGTGTGTGTGTGTGTGTGTGTGTGTGTGTGTGTGTGTGTTATGCCTACCATGTGCAGGACATAGTATTAGGCTCATTCAAACACAGACTTTGGAACTGCTATTCTGTCAAGGGAGATGATATATGTATCATACATACATATATATGTATATGTGTGCGTATATATATATACACATATATATATACGCACACATATATATAATTAAAGTATAAGACAACCATAGCTGGTTTACAATAGTTATAGAACTACATAATGTGTTAGGGGAGTGCTAGGTGTGTGTATGTGTGGAGGTAAAGGCACCCAGGGGTTGAGTGTGGTGTCGCTGTGGAAAAGCACAGAGAGGTTGTGTTAGTAACATGGTGAGGGGCAGTCATTCTGGCAGTAATAAAACCCTGAGCTGTGAGGGAGGGAAAAGTTGGGTGTGTGTGGGCAATGGTGAAGAGTAGTTTAGCTTGATAGGATCTTAGGATTTGTGAAGTGTACGAGGAATGTGGTGAAGGGAGAGAGAAAGGAAATTTGGGCCTCTGCTCTTACAAATCACAATAGTTGTATTACTTTTGGAAGAAAAAATAATGAAGTGAAAAATTAAATTTCTGATGAGATTAAAATTTTAATTATATATTAACTGAAAATATTCAAGGGGGTTGGATGGTCATATAAAGAATGCTGAAGAAATTTAGAGACCTGATGTAATAAATAATTCAGATAATCCGACTGTCAACTAGAATGATTATAAGAAAATATAAATAACCAGGTCTTTTCGTCTCAGGCAGTTCTCCTAAGAGAAATTTCTATTTATATATATCTGTATGTTTTTATTCACTTGGTAGTATTAATAGTGAATATTTTTTTAGGGATCTTAAATTATATATCTGTATGTTTTTATTCACTTGGTAGTATTAATAGTGAATATTTTTTTAGGGATCTTAAATTGCTACTTTCTGTTTGTTTTTGACCAGTCAACCAAGTTTTTGTTCAAAGATGCACAGTGAGTCTAAAACTTGTTCTTTGATCTAACTAATACACAACATTCTCTAACATTATTTTTAACTAATAACACCTTTGAGGAATTTTTTCCCCCCATTAATATGTATAGCATGATGTAGCCTTAATTTAAATTTGTACCTGAATTTTAACATGCACAAAATATACCGATACTGTAATTTATGATTGTGAGCACCACCTCTCTTTTTTTCTTAATTTTATTATCAGTACACTAACTGGTTATAACTTTATAGTCAATTATATTTTGACACAGAGGATCTGTGTAGACTTTGTTCAAGAGATTGTGTAATTGTTTAAGTTCTAAAGGGAAGTATAATTACATGTATTTCTGTGGTCTTTCTCCACTGGGAGTGTTTCTTGTGTGTGTGTGTGTTGCTTGGGAAAGGCTGTGCATGGACAAAGGGGCCACAATGACCAACTGAGTATGTGGTTTCTGTACTGCAGATGACACAGGCATAGGGCCTTACAGCCATGGGCACTTAAGTTCTTAAAGGATCTCTATCTGTATATGCTTTTGTCTGCAAGGTAGATCATTCTGTGTCTCCAATGCTTTTCAAATTTTCTCTCACATTAAAAAAATTACTGTCTCTTTATTTTAGTGATACCGTTATTTTTATTATTAAAACCGTACTCATTTGGTTAAATCTTACAAGAACTGTCATTATAATACTCTTGATTTCTTTTCTGTTCTTTCCCTTGCCTTTTAATGGCAATATGATAATTTCTTTTATCACTGTGAGTGAAGTGTTAAATTTGTTTGGCTTTGCCTGAAACTTCTGACATTTAATTCCCTAAAGCTGAAATGTAATTGATCACATTTATCCAGGTGAGAAAGCTGTTTCTTTGGTATAGGTTGAGTTCTTCTTTCTCAATTATACAGCTAATCAAATAAACATTCAGTAGTGCTTGATTTGAATATATAATATGTCTGGATAGAGAAGAAGAAAATTGCTTTCTAGACGCAGAGAATGCAGCTTCAGGCTTAGTAGTGTAAAGGGAGGTTACCTAGAAATAAAAGTATAAAGATTAATTTCCTTACTGATTTCCTTCCCAGAGTTTATTAATAAATTTTCCTAGAATTCGAGCAGCACATTTAATGAAGATATTTTCTTTTGGTTTTAATTTTTAGAACTTAATAAAGCATCTTCCTGATCAAGAACAATTAAATTCATTACCTCAGTTCAAGAGTGACTATAACAACTTATGTGAACCAGAGCAGTTTGCTGTTGTGGTAAGTACCGTCTCTCAGTGTTAACTCTCTTGAGGAGATTTTAATACCGTAGAAAAGAGGAAAGAAAATGTCAAGCTTTTCACATCATTATTACTCACAAACCTTTCATGTTCATCTCTTTTTTTAACCAAAGGATATTTATGGGAAATTTTCTTGATTTAAAAGATATATTGAAACTCTAGCCTTAAGTGAAGTCCATGGAGTCTTTAGAAATATAACTGTGATTTTTATGTTCTCTAAGGTCAAAATGTAAAATCAAAATTATGACTTATTCTAGAGCTATGTATTCCAGCATATTGCGAGAGTGGCTTCAGTTTTTTGTTCTAATCACTTACTTCAGTTCATCTCATATTTTAGATCTGACATTAGAAATATAGTTTTTTTGGGGGGGGTGGCAGTGAGGTTGAAAATGAATAAAAGTCTTCAGAAATCTTGATAATTATCTTGTTTCAGCTTCCTATTTATAGAAGATGGGGTCTGAAGAGGTGAGAAGACTTGCCATTGTTATATATTAGCTGTGCTGAAACTTAAATTTAAGATTTTTATCGAGCTTTCTTTCTCCTGCTCTTTTCTCCTATCATTAAATCTCCATTTTGAGGTTGGTTACACTCACTTATGATGATACTTTAGGGTTTCATTTAATATGTATACTCATATACATATATATACACACACACAAATATATATATATTATATATATAAATTATTATTTTCTTTCTTCTTTTGTTATATTGTTACCAACTTTCAGGGATATGATGAAATTGCATTTGATAAAATTTTGAAAATTTGGGGTGACTAACTGAAGGACTATGTCTCCATATCATATTTTTCATGTTGTTGGCATTTGCTATGAAACTCTTTCCTGTCTTGCCCTGGCTGGTGTGGCTCAGTGGATTGGGCACCAGCCTGTGAACTGAAAGGTCATCGCTTCGATTCCCAGTCAGGGCACATGCTTAGGTTGCTGGTCAGGTCCCTGTTTGGGGGATTGTGAGAGGCAGCTCTTACACATCAGTGTTTCTCTCCCTCTCTTTCTCCCTCCTTTCCCCTCTCTCTAAAAAAATAATAAAATCTTTTTAAAAACCTACTTCCTGTCCCTCCGTAAAATAATTCTACTCAGCCCTCCCTGCAGTACCTCCCCCTTTCTTCTGCTCCCCAAGTTCACAAAACTTTGAATATAACACAGAAGAAAAAAAAAGGGAGGGGGGTTTCCTAGTCACAGTCTTCTAATTTTTATTACAAAACTTTTAACTTACTCTGTTTACAAAATGCTTTTTTTATCCACTTCTTCAGGGTACTCTCTTTTCTCACCCCCTTCTGTATTTTCTTATTTGCTTTATTTTCTATTACCTAATCACTGCATTTTACTTAATTCGTATATAATGTTCTACTTGCAATGACTCCCATATGAGAATAAATGAATAAGGGAGAATTGACATTAAATTTTTAACCACAGACTACTAAGAGTTTTGATTTTTGGCCATTTTTTGACTCTTGAATAAAAATCATAAAGTTAAAATTATAATTTTGTAATATTTTTATGTACCTTAAGTCTGAAACACAAGTTTATATGAAACATCCACTTAACAAATAACTTTTTATGTTGCATATCATCACCAAAAATATTGAAAACTATTTCCATGTTCTCATGATTGATACAGAAGAATAAACTCAAACTAACAAATATTTTTAGGTTTATTTAAAATAGCCAGGTTATGCCCTACTTTAAGCAATAGTGTTCAAATCAAAGAGCTGTGATTTACAAGCAATATATTCATAGGGGTCAGAACATTAAAATAATTATATTCCCAGATAGTGGTGCTAGAGGTTATAGTTTTGAATTTTAAGACAGAGATAGACCACTTCCCTGTCATGACCTGTCAACTCAAACTTGACCTTGAATATTTGCATTACATCATAGGTCATACCTGACTGCAAATGGAATTTAATATGAAAAGAGTAATGCAGTTGAAAAACATCTGCCATAGACAATATGAACAGTGCTTTATCATCTGTTGATTATGAATATTCTTGAACACATTATTTTAAGTTCTAGTTTGTGTATTTCTAGCATTTTAAAATATGACTTTTAATGCAGATAAGAGAAAGAAAATTGAAGAACAAGTGAAAACTTTATATTTGTCAAATCATTCTTTACCTTTGCCTTTTTCTTTTTTAGCTTTTTACTATTCTCAATCTACTTCTCAACTTCCCTTCCCCCCTAAAAGAGGGAGAATCCTGCTTAAAGTTACAAAAGATATTTCAGAATTAAAAAAACAAACAAAACAGTGGACAAAAAGTGTGGAACTGTGGAATGCCTGAAGTTTTCTGCTCTTCTTTGTAGATTAAAAGTTTAATATTAAGTTTGTTAATTAGAATGATATGTTTTCAATTTATCAACATTGTGTAAAAATATAATAATTTGGCAGGTTTGGGAAATTGATTATAATTATCACATATATTTCTGAAAGATTCCCATAATACTAAGTTTCATGTTTCAAGTAACAAACTTAATTAAATTATGTTTATGTTATTGATAATGGGTATTAACATTGAGATAAGGTAAACTGCAGATTCCTTCCTATATGACTTTGTTTTGTAGAAAAATATTTACTTATTGACTCAGCCTAGATTTAATGTAATAATCATTTCAACCTAAAAAATCATCACAGAGTCATAAACAAGAAATTGTCAAGGGTGGGGGCAACCTTTTAACCTCTAAATAGGACAGAGGTTTGCCTTTCCATTTGTTTTCACCATAGGTTTGTGATGAGCTGTTTCATTCTGAGGTTCTATAGACTGATAATGTAATTTCTAGCATTGTTTTTATTTTAACCAAAATTAGTTAAAACTCTACAATTATATTACTTGCTAGTGAATTTTACTATATCTGATTCTTGTAAATTACAGATTTCTCAAGTGTGTTGTATATAAACATACACCCAAATTTGATACAATAATGGATAGAGTCACTACAGTGTTCACATTATATAATGAGCTTCACTTCTACACCAGAAGTGTGTAAAACAATTAACAACAACAAAAACAAAAAAAACAAACAAAACACAGCATTACCTGGACTATGATGGCATTCGTTTTTATTATTCTGTCATTGATAGAAAGGCAGTGTGCAAAATAATACATCCAAAATGCTAGTAACCAGATTCAATTAAAGACCTATTAGAATACATAAGATGTAACATGCAAATTAGAAATACGTTTCCCTTTTGTCTTATATTACTCTACATACAATTTTCCATGGCTCTACGTCCTAGACTGTTGTACTTGTATACATATATATTATTCAGCAATATTATGTCAGTGTCCATTAAATTGTATGTCCTTGAAGCTTTCTTTCAACCCCTAAAACATTTGATGTGTCTATATTCTCTCCAGGTTCCTGTAATATAGTTTCATCTCATTTTTATTTTTTTCTCCCTTGAAATTGGAAGCAAAATTTTGAATGCTGATACATACTATCTTCATTCCTAAAGGAACAGACTTAATGCATGAGTACTAGACATGGGTATTTTTATGAAACTTAAGAGTTATAGTTGCTCATTTGTTTTTTTTTTTTTTCTAGTAATTCAGAAGTTTAAGGCACCTTCTTGAACCTTCGTGCCATCCTTGTGGCTTGGACCTTGGCCAGCCTGATTAGAACACTACTCAGGTGTTCTGTCGACACATTACAATGTGTACTAGTTGTGGTGACATGGTGGTGTTTGGGGGCTGCTACCTCTTAGAATTAATATCCTGTGCTATGAACTCAGGGCCTAAAACTTTAATGATGTTATTGATTTGTTTTACTATCTGATTACAGTATATTTGTATGTCCTATATTTTCTGGGAGATTTTGGTATATGTCCAAGTCTGTATCTTTTTGTGTGACTTCAAATGAACGAAACAGTTTACATGCTCCTTTTGTTAGTTCTTGGCTGAGGATACTGAGTACTGACTGATTTGCTTAATTTGAAAAATTCTTGGACATTACAGGACAAAATTTTTTATCGAGAAATTGGTTTCTATTTGGCATGATCTAGACTCATGTTTCACTCAAGTTAATTTTCTTTTAATAAGATAACGAAATGAAAATAAGCTTTCTAGATGCTCATTAGACCAGTAAGCTGCCTGTCTTTTCTCAGATTCTGTCCTCCCCTGTTCAGCCCCAGCACTTCCTCCTTCATCCCTCCAGAATATTTCCTACTTACCAAGGATTGGTTCCCACTGAGTAGAACCTGGTTTTAGTTGTATGACTGCATTTAAAAATACTTGCAGTGTTTCTTTGATCAGTAAACTACCAAGTAAAAATCACTCTGCTCACAGTGACATGGTTTTATTGTATGAGAAACAAGATATGTAAATATTCAGTGGGATTAGAATATTAGCTGAAGTTTGGAAAAAGACCTAAAAATTTACATCGGAAGCTTGGTGCTCTATACTTTGATTAAAAATTCTAAGTTTTTGAGTATTTGTCTCTATATTATTTAATTCTGTTAAGCTGCCTATTCTTCAAAGGAATCAAACCCCTTTACAGGTTAAACTGAATGAATGTCATGTTTGTGTGCTGTATTTTGATCTGCCACCATTTGGTGTCACTCTAGGGCAGGGCTTTTCCACTTTGTGCAGTAGAGGCCTCCTCTTTTTTTTTTTTTTTTTTTTTTTAATCAAAAAGTGTTGTAGGAAGTTCATGCTATTTCCCTGCATTAAAATGCCTTGTTTTAAAGTACACCCTAATATTCTTGTTGTAAAGCATTCAAATAACATATAAAAATATTGAATACAACTTGCAAGTTCCTTGTATACCACTGACCACTACATTCCATATAAGTTATCATTTTAACATTTTATTGGATTTCTAATCCTATTTCTTTGTAGTTACAAATCTTTGCATATTCATATACACAATTAAAAATACAGCTTTTCTGAAACTTTTTAACCATAAAATGTATTGTGGAGATTATTTTCATGATGTATTGGTTTAAATTTTTTATATGGTATTTCATGATCCATACTGACTTTTTCTTTTAACTGTTCCCTCTATGAAGGATGGTTCACTTTTTATTTATGTATATGTATTTGAAGGCTGTGTATGCTAGAGATCAGTGAGCTCAGACTCTGGGGTTAAATCCTAGATTGACTCTACTACCTGTGTGATCTTGGGGAGGTACTCATCTTTCTGCACCTCAAGTTTCCTTGTTTATGACATGGGACTATGTTAGTTTCCTACTGTTGCTGTAACAAATTACCACCAACTTAGTGGCTTAAAACAAAACAAGGTTATTATCTTATTAATTTTGGAGATAAGATGTCCAAAGTGGGTCATCAGTGCTGCATTCCTTCCAAAGACTCTAGGTGGGGAATTTATTTTTTGCTTTTTCCAAAATAAAGCCTGAGGACCCCATTCCTTGGGTCATGGTCCTGCACCACTCTGACCTCTGCTTTTATCACCACATCTTCCCTGACCCTCTTCTAACTTCTTAAAAGGACCCTGGGATTATATTGGGCCTACTTAGATAATTCAGGATAATCTCCTCATCTAAAAATCCTTTATTTAGTTACATGTGCAAAGCCCCTTTTACCATATAAGGTGACATATTCAACAGTTTTGGTGATTAGCATGTGGCCATATTTGGTGTATCATTGTTCTGCCAAACACAGGGACAGTAATAGTGCCTTCCTCCATTGCATGGTCCTGGGTATTTAATAAATTGATATAAGGAATATGTGTATATTATCTTGTACTCAAACTCCTTATAAAGGTTAGCTTTTGTTATTAAATTATTATATCATTAGGAAAGAGTTCTAAATTTTGACCAGATGGGTCAAAAGGTATTTTACCTGGGAGGTGTGTCAGTTTATACTTCGTGAACAATATCCATGAGGATTCTTTTTCTTGTACCATTACCAATACTTAATATTGTCTTTTATCATTTGGTGATTTCTTTTTTATTTTATATTTTCTGCTTATTAAATAAGACTTAAGTAGTTATTGTATATTAATTAGTTATTTATGTTTCATCAAATTGCCTATAAATCATTTATTTTTTTATTTTTTTCTTATAGTTTATGAGAGCTACCTATGTAATCTACATGTTACTCCTGTGTAAATATTTGCAGCTTTTCTTATTCCCTTTTACTTACCTTTCTGCTTTTATTTATGATGTCTTCTGTACCCTGCATTTTTGAAGCTGGGTTCTATAAATGAATTGAGATAATTAATGATGTGATTATGTTCTATGTATAGAGAAAGCTTGGTCCTTTGTACATGGTAGAACCACGTTAAATAGCAGTTGATTAAGTCTTTAGTTTGACTGTGGACATCTTGTAAAGATATAAAATGATTTAGGGAGCCATTTACTTTTACTGGCTCCCTAAAATTATCTAGATGCTCCCCATAACTTTTATGATGTCCAAAATCTGTAAAATTGCAATTGACCTTAAAAAAAAGAAAAAACTTTATTGAGGCATAATTGACATGCAATAAAATGCACATATTTAAAGTTTTTTAATTTGGTTAATTTTGGCATATGAATAAACTCATAAAACCATCACCGTCATCAAGATAATGACCATAGCCATCACCTGTAATGGTTCCTCAGGTATCTCTGTAATGCTTTCTTCTCCTCCCAGGTACCCATCATTATTAGGTCTTTAATGAAGCAATTCCTGCTGTCACCTCACACCTCTTGACTTACTATTTTTTCTGTGCTTCATCTTTCCTCAGCAGCTTGCTGTGTGCTCCTGAGCCTGTCAATATGCTTACTTTCCCTTTGAGGAAGTCTTCTCTTCAATGCTTTTTCTCACACTTCTGTTTTTTCCTACAAAATTCAGTATCTTTCCTCTTTGGTACCATAATGCCCTGTGCATATCTCTAAGCGGTTCTTCTAAACTTGGAATATAAGTGTTATTTTACATGTTGCAGTCTTCATTTATGCTCAGAACTTTTTGATGTTCTGGATATATCATGTTCATTTTTATATTATCAATACATGTCACATCTTCCAGCACCTGGTAGTCACATGATATTGGCTAAGTGAATATATGAAATAAGGAAGAGATGAACAGAAAGGAGGGAAAATGATAGCAAGAACAATAAAATTAAAAAATGTTAAACTTTTTATTTCAGATTTTATGTTTTTAGACCAGTTCACGGTTCACATCAAAATTGATAAGGTACTGAGATTTCCCACATACCTCCTCCATCCTCACACACAGGCATAGTCTCCCTCGTTATCAACATCCCTCTCCAGAGTGGTACGTCTGTTACAATTGACGAACCTACACTGACACATCATAATCATCCAAAGTCTTGTCTTTTCGTTAGTGTTCATTCTGATATTGTACATCATATGGGTTTGGACAAAGGTATAATGTGTGTACATCATCTTGGTTTTGTACAGAGTATATTTGTTGTGCTAAAACAAATGTTCTTAAAGTCACATTTTTAAAATAAAAACATTGATTATTTTTGAGGTAATCATTTTAAATTTTATTAAAATGAGTCTCTTCGTAATGACTTCTATGTATGTAAGAATGGGTTAATTCAAAGTAGACCAAGTAACCAATACTTTTGTGCTTAAAAGTCTGAATTCACACTTAAAAAAAAAAAAAAAAAAAAAAAAAGAGGACTTAACCACCCTGTGAAATTGCCGCTTAACTAACTCATACACTTGGCAGCATTTTACTTTTCTCCTGATACCACATCTCCTTTGGACTTTTTTCTTGATCCTCCTTTAACTCAGAAGGCCATTTACAATACTGCTTTGGGCCTCAGTGGTTATATTTTCTAAAGAGTGTTGAGGAAATTGTGATTTGGTTTAACAATGATGGTTTATTGAAATATCTTCAGAAAAGAATGACCAAGATAGGTAAGGAACCTGAAAGAATATCTCCATTGAACCATCCTTTCCCCAGACTAAAAAATACCTTCAAGTTTTTCTTTCATTCCTTGGGTGTTGATTATTCCAAGTGCATTGCAAATATTCAGATATAAAATCAATCATGTTTCATAGAACTATATCACTTTAATAATTAAGAAAGAATATGGCGTTAGCATGATATAATTTCTCCTTCAAGATCCATTTTGGCTTCTCGTAATTACCACTTTTTCTTTTTAATAATTTATCTCTGATCTTGTCTGTCAATGACATAAATCTTACAGGACTCTCCTACCGGAAAATAGCAGTTCTGCTTGCCTTCTGCTCCCTTTTGGTACCTGTCCATTTGTCCCAGATCCTTCAAATTTCACGATGTTTTAGACAGCACTTTGGCAATCATACTGGCTAAGCTTTCAGTACCCAGGGAGGACATTTATTTAGAATACTATAACTATTATAACTATAGTTCTAGCTTTTTAAATCTTAGAGGTTTGCTTCTCTGAAGATCATAGGCATTCAGCTGTTGTTAAATTATTCTTGTCACATTGCTTTGCCACTTTCGTGATGTGCTTCCACCAGGATCCAGGATTTAATACTGGCTCACTAATACAGATGGCTTCCATTCACCCCGTTCAGGGCTTTTTAATTTAGCTTGATTTCAATTATGACTGATTTGTAGCCTGAAATTCTTCCAACATTTATTACTTCTATAATTTTTCTTATAATCTGATTTCTGCCTTCCATCTCCTTCAGTCTCAGTTAAAATAGTCACAGTACCATTTGAATTTTTAATTAAACTTATTGAAAGTTTGTTGGTTTAAGAAGTTAAAATCAGTGGTTAGCTGAAAGATATCTTTACCTTGCCCATCTATTACTTTTTATGAATATCTTATTACTCACAGCTTTCTTATTAGTTGTTCCTACGCATGATACAATGGAGGTACACATTGACAAAACTTTTTAACCTAATATTTTTATTAAGTATATTTTATTGATTATGCTATTATAGTTCCAACTTTTCCCTTTTTGCCCCCTTCTTCCTGGTACCCCTTTTCCCTCCAGCAAGCCCCCCCCCCCTTAGTTCATGTCCATGGGTCATCTGTGTAAGTTTTTTGGCTTTATCCTTTTCTGTACTATTCTTAACATCCCCCTATTTTGTTCCAACCAATTAAATTATGTTTCTTATTCCCTGAACCATTTTCCCCTTTCTCCCTCTTCCTTCCTCCTCCCAGCTGATAACTCTCCAAATGATTCCCATACCTATGATTCTGTTCCTATTCTGGTTGTTTGCTTAGTTTGGTTTCATTTTTATTTTTGTTTTTGAGATTCAGTTGTTGATAGTTGTGAGGTTGTTGTCATTTTAATGTTCATAGTTTTCATCTTCTTTTTCTTAAGTAAGTCCCTTTAACATTTCATGTAATAATGGCTTGGTGATGATGAGGTCCTTTAGCTTTACCTTGTCTGGAAAGCACTTTATCTGCCCTTCCATTCTAAATGATGGCTTTGCTGGATAGAGTAATCTTGGTTGTAGTTCCTTGCTTTCATCACTTTGAATACTTCTTGCCACTCCCTTCTTGCCTGCAAAGTTTCTTTTAAGAAATCAGCTGATAGTCTTAGGAAACTCCTTTGTAATTCTGCCTTTCTCTTGCAGCTTTTAAGATTTTCTCTTTATCTTTAATTTTTGGCATTTTAATTATGATGTGTCTTGGTGTGGCCCTTTTTGAGTCCAACTTGTTTGGAACACTCTGTGATTACTGGACTTGTATATCTATTTCCTTTGCCAAATTAGGGAAGTTTTCTTTCATTATTTTTTAAAATAAGTTTTCAATTCCTAGCTCTTCCTCCTCTTCTTCTGGCACCCCTATGATTCAGATATTGATACGTTTAAAGTTGTCCCAGAGGTTTCTAAGCTTCTCCTTGTTTTTTTGAATTCTTGTTTCTTCTTTCTGTTCTGGTTGAATGTTTATTTCTTCCTTTTGTTCCAAATTGTTGATGTGAATCCCCGCTTCTTCTCCTTCACTGTTGGTTTCCTGTATACTTTTCTTTCTTTCACTTTGTATAACCTTTATTTCTTCCTTTATGTTGTTGCTGTACTCAGTGAGTTCTCTGAGCATCCTTATCACTCTACCTCTGATAGATTGATTATCTCTGTTTCATTTAGTTCTTTTTCTGGGGTTTTATTCTGTTCTTTCATTTGGACCGTATTTCTTTGTCTCCTCAATTTGGCAGCCTCCCTGTGTTTATTTCTGTGTATTAGGTAGAGCTGCTTTTACTCTCTGTCATAGCAGATGGCCTGTGTAGCAAAGGCACCTGTAAATTGTGTGGGGCAGAAACTTCAGTAATTGCCAGGGTGGAGCCACCTGCTTCACTGCTTTGTGGCTGTGTTTGTGGTGGGGGGCTTGGAGAGGGGACGATGTCGCTTCATGGGTTCTGGCAATTTGCTAGATACTTGCCTTGTTTCCAGTGTCTTCACCCACTTCCCGTTTGCTATTAGCGCCCTTCCAGTTGCTGTCCTGGGGTTTGCGCATGTTCTAAGACCATGCAAGCCCTTTAAGCAGCAAAAATCCAGCAATTTCTTCTGCCACCTCAACCTCCACTGCTTTTTACAGCCAGAGGTAAAGGGGGTTTATCTTCCTGGTGCTGGAGCCCTGAGTTGTGCTGTCTGTCCTGGGGCTGGGATCACTCACTCCCAGAGTATCCCTCCCTAGTTTTACCCATGACATGTGAATGTGGGACCGTCCATTCCACTGATGCCATCTCCATTACTTGTCTGAGCCGCATTGCTTTTCCTCCCTGTCTTTGAGACTCTGTCCCTCCTGCCCACATGGATGAATGTGGCTTCTTTAAATCCTTAGTTGTCAGACTTCTATATAGCTTGATTTTCTTACAGTTCTGGTTATTTGTTTTTGAGATCTGGTTGTAATTCTTTCTATGGTTGTGTGAGGAGGTAAAGTGTGTCTACCTACACCTCCATCTTGACCAGAAGTCTGACAAAACTCTTAAAAGACCATTTACCTCTTTTCTTTACATGTTGAACAGGTAGTATAAAATCATGTACTCATAAAGCAGATTTACCAATTTAACCACGTATATTGAAATTCACAGAAAATCAGAGGCTTTTTTAATGGTTGAATTTAACATCGCTTCTCTGCTAAAAAGTTGAGTATACTTAAGAACTGTTCTATTTTTTATTTGAGCTCTCATTAGATGATTCTGAAGACATGGTTCTAGGTAGCAGCTTTTCCTTAGTGTGGGCCTGAGCCTTTTGATGTTACAGGGGCTTGGATTGCCAAATAGTTTATGGATGAGTTGAGACCTTGAGTTTATGTTGGTAACCACACCATTATCTGTTACATTTTATTTGAAAGCTTGTTTCCTTTGTTCGTCAGTAATTCATTCGACAAATATTTATGGAATACTGACTGTGCTGGGTATTGCTGTAGGTTCTGAGTTTATTGCAGTGAACATGTCTCTTACTCCTTATTGGTGCTATACTTTAATGGAGTACAACAATATACACATAATCAAAACCGTGAAGTAAATATAATCAAGCAATAATAATATACCTCTGGACGTGGTGGAGTGAGGGCCATGCTATGTGTTGGAGTAACATGGCTAGGGAGGGCCTCTCTGAAGAGGTGATATTTGAGCAGAAGTCTGAATGCCTTTAGTTAGCTGTGTGGCTATCTTGGGAAAACATGTTACAGATAAAGGAAACCACAGCCCTAAGGCTTCTGGGACTGGTAAGTTTGGCCTAGTTGAGGCCAGTGGCTGTGCCAGAGTGAATGGGGGGCGGGAGGGGGGGTAGATGACATTAGCAAAGAGGTTGCAGCTGTGGCATGAGGCCCATGGCGCTTATTCTAAGGAAGCCATCGGAGCATTTTAATCAAAAACGTGAAATGATCAGATTGATGCTTTGGGAGTATTGTTCTGGCAACTGTGTGAGGAACAGATTCAGGTAGGGGCATAAATTGAAGCCAGTGGCCAGTTAACGTGCTATTACAGAAGTTGTGAGAAATAGTGCTGGCTTGACAGGTTTGGTGACATTGTTACTTGTGGGAAGTGGTTGGATTCCAGGATTTCTGATTGATTGGAAGGGAGTATGAGAGGAGTTGAGGATGACTCCAAGGTTCTCGGCCTGTGTGATTAGAAAGACGAGTGTCCATTTACAGAGAGGAAGAACAGATTTGCAGGAGGAGCCGATTGTGGGAAGGAAGATCACTAAACATGTAGACATCCAAGTGGACATATGAAGTAAGCTCAGAATTCAGGGCTGTGTGTATAAATCTGGGAGCCTTTCTCAGACATGAGGCATTTAAAGCTCTGGGAGCGGATGAGATCATCAAGGGAGTGAATTAGAAATGTAACATAGGAGGCAGTGAAGGGCAAGATGAAATATGCAGACATTAACTGTTTTTCTGAATCTTCTCTAGAGAGGGACTCATCATCAGCAAGGTTTTGTTTGTTTTTGCTGCTGGTTACCACCTCTCTGAGGAAAATTGCAATCCATGGTCTAGGGAATTGTCCAAGGTGATTTTGTAACATGACACTATTGCAATTTGTTTCAAAAACTGAGCATGAGCTGGGGTGAAAGGGCTATTTGGCATTTGTAGGCTATAATTCACCAGGGATCTTTGGAAAGAAGCTAGTGGTCATGAGAATATGTGTTTGTGAAAAGAAAAGAAAAATATTCTTTGGCCTCCAAGCCTTGCTCTCATATGAAAAAGTGGAATAATCTCTAATACATCATAATAATAAGTATATAGTGCCTATATTATGAACTAATATGAAATTAAAATGTCAAAAATGTACAGGCATATCCCTTGATAAAATAACTCATTTAATCAAGGGATTGAGTTCATTTAGTTCAAATCTACCTCAGAATAGTAATATCAAATCCAGCCATTAAGGGGAAAATTCACTAACATGCTAGCAATTGCATTCTCTGTAGAGTGGGAGGATAAATGGAATTGAACTCTGAATGAATTCTCTTTATGAGCTTTTGTTACCTTTGTTCCCTTGAAATTAGTAGAATGTCAGTTATATTAAATAACTGCAGTTATTTAATTTATTAGAACTACTAAAAACACAGAACGATCAGAATAATATGCTATTTCATTGAGTTGCAAACTCTAATCAAAGTTTTTCAGAAAATTTTAATTTTAATTGATTTATCTCGGTCTTTCCCACTTTTTCACTTTGTGGCAAAAGGTATACAATTTGGCTTGCGTTTCATATGACATTCATGTAAAATGTGTGAAAGAACTTGGTAATATTAAGGGAAGTATCTGTTTCATTTTATCTTCAACACAGTCTGTTCTTAACATAGAAACTGGTAATTTAGTATGATAATGTTCTTTATTTATGCAAATCCCTATACTGGCTGTCCGCCTCAGAACAAAATCCTAAAACTCTGCAGTGGTTTGACAGTGCCCTACATATGTCACTGCCTGGCTTCATCTTCTGCCATTCTTCCCTAGCTAGTTCAGCTTTAAAAAGGTGGCCTCTGCACTGTTCCTCGTGCCCACCACATTCTTGGGGATCTTACATTTGCTGTTGACTCTCCTTGGACCTTGCTTCTTTCAGATATGCAAATAGTTTCTCCCTCCTGTCCCTCCTGTCTTGCTTCATATGTCAACTTCTGCAGGTCTCTCTCCTCTGAGCACGTCATTTGAAATTGCATGTCCGGTTGCCCTTAGCACTTCTTTTTCTCTTTCCCACTTTATTTTTCTCCCAAGGACTCATCTTCTTTCTCATTTACTGTATTGTGTTCTGTTCATTAACCTATTTATGAATCTTATCATGAGAATGTCCGTAATGTCAGGAATCATTCTTTGGTGTATCTATTGATGAATTTGTAATGTCTTGATCAATGTGTGGCACATAATAAATATCTGATAAATGAATAAATAACTTCCCCTAAGGTACTTTCAGATTCATTTTAAATACTGAAAAACTAATACTATTTAGCTTTTGGCTCACTGAGGCTTGCCATGAAGCATGTTCTTAGTATTAAAACATGAATCTGTGTTTAAAAAAACTTATTTAATATTCCTTCCGATATTCTTTATTACATTTCTAGTCTAATTAGACCTGGGTTTGGAAACAAGTTTCTTAACACCCCTCACTTTCATTTAAAAAAAAAAATCATCTCATTAGGTTGTGGTGAGATTTAAGGAGACCGTGCGTGCATGTAGTCAAGAGTGAATAATAAGTGCCAAATTATGGTAGCTGCTATCATCATCATCATCATCATCGTCATCATATTTTTATTTTGGATGTTTTTCTTCTTATCTATTGTGATGTTATTCCCTACTTTATATTTCAATTTTTTTCCCACTGGTCTGTAATCCTCTTGCATGTGTATGTTTTTGCTCCAATCACTGTCTTAAGAGTTACTCTCTTAGTTTGTGGACAACCTCATCATTCTAGATTCAGCATATATCCTTTTATCTCTATCCTTGTATGCTCTTGACTTGTGGTCAGCATTATCTGTTTTCTTATTCTCTTTTCTGGCTCCCTTGTGCTTCTTCTCTGACTCCTTCCCTGGCTCTTTATTCATTTCATTTAACACTTTGAGTAAGTGTCTTACTCAAATACTGTTTTCTAGGCTCTTTTTTTTTTTTTTCCCATACCCTCCTCTTTCTCAATGGTTTTTATTCATCAAAATTATTTATTAATAACTCCTTTTGAACATCTTCCAGACCTTTTGTAGTTTGACTTTTAACTCTACAAAATTTGATGTCACACCAAGCAACCAAGGCGATGAGTTAGCAGCCTGACGTAAAGATAAGTACTGATTCATGAACATTTCAATTATGATCAGTTATCATGACTTCTAGATCTCATGTTGAGACACGGTGCTAGAGTATTTATTTTCTGTTACTGGGAATAGCCTTCAAGAGTTCAAGACAAATTATTGAAAAACTGATTAGGATAAACTTCTAACATTAGTCTCACATGTTGGAGACAAATTTGAGCTTAAAAGCTTTCAACTTCTAGATCTTTGACTAGGTATATTTAACCAAGGACCTCAGCCCTAGCTTAGGAATTCCCTGAAATGAAAATCACCCAAATGCAGACAATAGCAGCTTGATGGTTATTATGGAAAGTGTGTTCAAGGACCAAAAGAACCCTGCAAATTTATATTAACTCTCTGAGATATTACAAGATAGCAGGTTAGCCTTCTGCTTCTAAATCATCTGGAATGGGGTAGCTAGAGAAGGTTAATATCTTATTCTACATTAGTCTAGTCTGATTTTTTTTTTTTTTTAATATGGTGTCGGGGACTTGTTAAAAGATGAGGGTTTGGATAATACGGTCAGGGAGAGAGATTAATTTTGGAGTTTCAGGTCAATGACATAAGTATTGCCCCAGATGAGCAGCAGCAGAGCAGCCAAGTAATTACATGACAATTATATTATTTGAATTTGTATTGTGATATACAGTTTGTATTCATTTATCTGATATATCCCTTATTAAGTTTGCAAGAACTGAAACTCATATAGAATTGTTGACTTAACCATGAATCTTCCCCTTTCCCCCACCTCATAAATGGAAGCGAAGGATTCAAACTCAGGATCTCTGACTGCACATTTTCATATTTTATTTTGCTTTCACCACACTGTTTTGTTTCTAGGTATAAGACCCTTGATCTATTGGCAAAGAAGTAGATGTATTTAATAGGTGGGGAAAAAGGTCCTTTAGCTTATAATGTATTTTTGTTCAAGATTTGACCATTTTTTATCTTCAGAAACTTGGGGCCTAAAATTGGAGGAATATGCTCTGTGCTTCCTTGAAAAGCCTAGTTTGTGGAGATGTTTCTGGAATGTGGACTGCCTTGCTGGCTCATTACTCTGTGGCCTAACCACTGATTTCACTTGAAAAGCCTTTCTGTCATTTTCTGTCCCCTGGTTGACAAGGAACTAGCGGGTACTTTGATGGTAAGAAAACTTTTCTACAATATCCAGAATCAATTGTATAAAGTTTTATTTAACTTAATTTTCATTGTGGCTTCTGGGACAAAGGGTGGTGGTTAGTTTATTATAGTATTTGCTTGTTTTTTTTCCCCCTTTTCCCTCTTTGCTTATATTTTTATTTTTTATTGAATTATATGTTTCATTAAACATCCTTATGTTCCAAACCAGTCTTGGCTATTTTGAAAGGATAAATACTTTATTCCCCCTCTCTAATATTGAGTAAAGTTTCCTGTCCTGAACTCAGCTATTATTTATTATTAATGCTATTTTGTTTTCTTTACCGAGGATACCAATGTTGTATTCAAATCCACATATTATATTTATTCAGGGGTTGGTATACAGACCAGTTAAAATGATTTTACCCCCATTGGTGAAAGGTTGGTGTTAACTTTTGTACCACCAGCATCACCTCTATGAAATCATTTGCCTTATTAATAATATTTGTCCAAATTCCTGTTTACTAGGAAAATTAGTTTGTGTGTGTGTGTGTGTGTGTGTGTGTGTGTGTGTGCTGAATCATTGATAGTGTGTTGGCTTATATTTATACATTAAATAGTAGTGATTTAGTACAAATATTAATATGTTTAAGAGTTTGGATAGTTTGTAGCTTCCTGCTGTGAAAGTGTGATAGGACCAGTATTCTGTCAACTTTTTGTTTATTGATGTCACATTATGTTTCTCTTCCTGTGGTAATCTAATCTATGTGGTATTACTGAAGTTTTATGCTATGGGCAAGTAGAGTCTTTCTATCCTATTTAACGATGTTTCCTCTGTAAGTAGGTTCCCTTGGAACCATTAACCCAGAAAAGCACCTAAATCATTCTGATCAATTGAATGCTTATATATTCTGAAGGGATTTAAGGATCTAACAAGTTTATATTATGGGTTTCCTTGAATTATCATTATTTATATTTTTCCTAAGTTCTGACCCAGAATTTTTTGAAACATTTTATATTTGGAATGTAAATAAGAAAACAATAGTTTTGTTAGCTTCATGACAGTCTTTTCCTTTACTGCTTGTCTATCGGCTATTTTCTGTTCTCATTTTATTTATGCACTTTTTTTTTTCCTTTTTTATTTTTCTAGTTTTTGTCTTAGGAGGGGCTGTGTCTGCTGTTTTCTTAGTCTCTTATTTCTTAGTGGATTCTTATAACCTCTTTTGGAACTATATGTGATTCTGTCTCCTGGCTCTAGTAATAACATCTCTTGTAAGTTGAAGACTCCTTTTTTTTTTTTTAACTTTATCCTTTCCCAAATGCAGGTTTCTCCCTTTTTTCCCTAACCATGGGTCTTAGCTATACCCTAATTCTTTATTAATTTCCCTAGTATTAATCCTGCCTTCAGAGAAGGAAAACTCTGACTCCAAAAAACCTCCGCTGCCTTGCGGCATACCTCTTCAAGGGAAAGGCTAAGGGAGTAAACCCCGACAGAAAATCCGGAGCCGGAGTCCCTAAGGCGGTTTGACGTTGTAGTCAACACCGGCAACTCCTGCGGCGCACCTGAAGCCAAGCTGTATTGACTCCGTCTTTCCCTTGAACCCTTCAGCTGCGAAGAGAGGGGGGGTCTGCTGCATGGGCAACAGCTGGCCCTCCATATCACCCTGCCCAGGCTCTGTAGCTTCAGCTTCACTGGAGAGGACACTCCAGCGTCATCACAAGATGTCGATTCAACAGGGGAGGAGACAGATACCGTGTCACTCCCGAGTTGGACTGCACAGCCATTCTCGGCGGTGCAGATAGACACTTAAGAAGCTACACCATCGTCTCTCGAGACGGACGGCTGCCGACGACGACGACGGAATCCTGCCTTAAGACTTCCCTTTATCTTACTACACCTTCAGTCAGTATCCACATAGTTCTCCCATTCTGCCTGAAGTACAGATCACAGACCTGGCTCCTGTGACATCTTTGGACAAAGCAACAGACATACTTTACTACTGAAGGGCAAAGGCATTTCCTTAAATGTAGCACAGTGATTTGATTTGAATGCTACCAAAACACACCCACCAAAATCCATGACCTGAACTGAAGCATGAACCCAAATACTGAATGGATTTCTGAAAAGCCGTTGATTTATTTTTAGAAGTCTCTGAATGAATTTTATTTTTCCTAATGTAGAAACAGAGAATAAAAATTGCAAACAATACCAAGAAACACAACAAGGTATCATTTGGAATGTGTTTATGTTTGGAATATATACAGAAACACCTTTGCCATTAATATTCTGGCATCAGAAAGAGCGATATTTTGTAAAATGGCATAGGAGAAATTAAAGTCAAGGCAAGACATTGGTCAGTTAAGAATATTTGGGGGAGTATTCTTTTAAATATAAACTCTTTAGCAAACATTACAGGAAAAGGCCCCATTATTCCTTACTAATTTTGAATAAACTAATCTACATCATAGAGAATTTTTTCTATGTCATTAAAAAAAGAGATTTTATTTAGTTTTAGAGAAAGGGGAAGGGAGGGAGAAAGAGAGGGAGAGAAACATCAATATGCGAGAGATACGTGGATTAGTTGCATGTAGCTGGAGACCTGACCCTCAGTGCAGGCATGTGCCCTGACTGGAAATCTAACTGGCAACCTCTGGTTCACAGGCCTGTGCTCAGTCCGCTGAGCCACACCAACCAGGGCTCTTATGTCACTTTTTCTTACCTCCACTACCCCAGCCCTGCCTCCTCAAAGTCCCTCCCCTAATTTTTTTTCTTAATTCAAGTTTAATAGAAATTACTAAAGATCCAAAGTGATGCCCTACTGCTGTGTGCATCAGTTGGCCTGCTCCGTAGCAAAGTTCAGGCTGTTTCCTCCCTAGGAAGAAAGGCTGGCCTTCCCAACCCTGCAGGAAAGGCCTTCCTGTATCATACCACACTGGGCTAAGTCTAAGGTCTTGTGATTAAAGCATGACAATAGTAAAGTAAGAGGTTCTGTTTCCATGGCCATCTACTGCCGCATGACCCTAAAATGGCTTAGTGCTCACTTCTGCTTAGAGAAATATTCTTTGCTTTTCTGGACATCAGGCTTGATGGTATCATTGCCAGGGTTTCAGCCATCTGGGCACACCTCCCCATGTTTGCCAGTGAACTGGAAAGCCTGAACTAGTCTCTGAGTTTTGTCCACAGAGTGGCCAGCAGGGGGTCATTCATGGGGATGTCTGCTAGTGAGGTCTGCTTCCAGAGGTAGAGTTAGAAGGGTCAGCTGGCTGAATTACATCTAAGGATCCGTGTTCTGTTTTTTCTTGTTGTTTGCATCCTGCCTCCAGCTCCGACTTTCCCTTTTACTTTGTAATTGACTAATCCTTACCTGGTCCACTGATCAATCTTGAACTTGTAATTAATTAACCTCTTGCAAGTTTAGAGGATTTAGCCAAAGTGGCTCTTGAATGTAAGTATCATGTTTATGGTATTCTAATGATTTCTCTTAATCCCTTTTTTGTTAAATGAAATTCTGAAAGTCAGACAGAGATTTCCATGCTCAGAATGCTTTTGTTTCATACATGTTTATGAATAGCAATGGGAAGCCAACTTTAACACAGAATAAAATGTGGGTATTCATTTTAGAACACTGTTGTTGGGAAAAGATAAAATTTTAGGGATGGTAATGCTGAACCAGTCCATCATAACTGTATATATTTTTGTATTTGCCGTTTGTTGATTGCCTGTTGTGTTTCAGACCCTATATTTCATGTTCAAATGCACTGTCGTTTTCCATATCATAGCTAGTGACCTCATACTATAAAAATAAATGAGATTATATCAATCCCAAGCTTAAAATGTACTAATGGTTTTAAATTTTATTTTGTGTTATATTAATAAAACCACTTCAGTTTTGTTTTGATTAATGATAGAATGGTATATCTTTTTTGTTCGTTTTCTTTTGACATACCATTATTACAGGCAGCATATTAGTTGAGTCTTGCTTTATTTATTTATTTATTTTTAATCCAATCTGATCATCTCTGCCTCTTACTGGAGGGTTTTGTCCATTTTCTTTTTAATATGGTTATTCATATGGTGGGGTTTGAATCTACCATCTTGTTGTTGATTTTCTGTTCATTTCATTTATTCTTAAGGGTTTTTTTTTTTAAATGGAATATTTTCATTTGTTTTATTTTTTGGTTGGCTTATTGGCCATTACTCTCTTTTTCTGTTGGTTTGTTTTTTTTACTAGTGGTTGCTTTAGGGTTTATAGCATATATTTTGAACTACCTTAAAGTAATATTATAACTCTTTATATGTGCTATAAAGCCTTATAATAATATACTCCCACTTTCCTCCTTTTGAGCTTTGCACTATTATCATACATTTTGCTACAGCATATGTTTAAAACTCTTAACATGTTATTTTTACTTTCAACTCAGTTATCTTGTAGAGAAGTTTAAACAATATTAAAAATGTCTTTAGAGTCTGGGCACACACCTGGGCTGCAGGTCAGGTCTCCAGTTGGAGGTGGGCAAGAGGTAACTGATCAATGTCTCTCTCCCTCTTTCTCCCTTCCATCCCCTCTCTCTAAAAAATAAATGAAATTTAAAAAAGAATTCTTACAAGGCCCTGACCTTTGGTTGGGCTGGTTGGGCATCGTCCCACAAAGCAAAAGGAAAATTCACTGGTCTGAGTCTTGGTCAGGGCACATGACTGGGTTGTGGGTTTGGTCCCTGGGCCCCAGGAGGGATATCTCCGAAAGAAGCAAGTGATCCATGTCTCTCTTCCTTTCTTTCTCTCTCTGGTCTCTAGTAAAATCTTAAAAAAATAAAAAAATCTCACAACTCTTGACCTGGCCCAGGTTGGTCAGTTAGTTTAGAGCATCATCCTGATACATCAAGGTTGTGGGTTCAGTCTCCAGTCAGAGCTCATACAAGTAGCAACCAATGAATGCATAAGTAAACGGAACAACAAATCGATATTTCTCTCTCTAAAATAAAAAAATTAAAATTAAAAATAAAGTTTATCTACATACATAAATACTATTTTAGTATTTTTCACTTGTTTGTGTAAATCTTGTCTTCTACCTGAAGAATTGCCTGAAACATTTCCTACAGTGCTAATGAATTTTTTCATTTTTTCTGAGGAAGTCATTTTTTACCTTCATTTTGAAAAAAGTTTTTGTCTGTATGAGCTTTCAGGTAGACATTACTAATTATTATTATCATTATTATTTCAATATTTTGTATATGTTGCTACACCATCTTTTTATTTTTCTGGGCAAGAAATCTGCCATCAATCTCAACTTTGTTCCTCTGTACATGTGTCTTTTTTTCTCTGATTGTTTAAAAAATTTCTATCACTGGTTTTGTACAAGTTGATTATTTTGTGTTTTGGGCATAGTTTTCTTCATGTTTCTTTTCTGAGGGTCTTATTGAGCTTCTTGAGTCCATGGGGTTTTAGTTCTCAGGAAACATATTTTAGTGCTTACTTTTTTCAAAATTTTTTTTCAAATATTTCTAACCTTGATCCTCTATTTTAGTGACTTCAATCACATATATATTTTTATTACACATATATTATGCCTCTTAAAGTTGTTCTTCAGCTCCCAAGTGTTCTTTTTGTTTTGTTTTCACTCTTTTTTTTAATTTATTTAAAATTTTATTGGCATGTATTTCAGTTCACTAATATTTTCTTTTGTTGTGTCTAATCTACAGTTTTTCTTAGGATAGCATAGTTTTATTCTCTAGAAATGGAATTTTAAAAATATTTTTCATGTTTCTTATGAAGCATGAGTTAAAATCCTCAATGTTTTCTTAACCTTTTCAAAATAAAAAATAGAGTAATAATAATTTTTAATTTCCCAGTCTAGTAATTCTGTCATCTTTGTGTTTCTGGACCTGCTTATTAACTATTCTCTTCATTGATTTTATTTTCTTGATTCCTTGGGTGCCCCATAATTGTGGGTGCTAACCAAAAACTTTACCTTTTACTCTAGATATGTTTGTATTCTTCATAAATATTCTTGAGCTTTGTTTTGGAAGGAAGTTAAATTAGTTGGAAACAGTTTGATACTTCTGTGGCCTTTTTAAAAAATTGTTACCTGGAATCAGAGTAGCTTTGAATCTAGAGCTTATTTTTCCCCACTACTGAAGCAATACCCTTCTGAGTGGAACTCAGGGTGAAGAGACTTGAGTTTTTTTCCCTCTGACTGATGTTACCCCTACTCCTTTTGCCTGATGTGTTCCCTGGCCTCCAGTAGTTTTTTTGCACGCATATGTAATTACTACTACAGCTAAACACTCAAGGAGGGACCTCTTAAGATTTTCAGAACTTTCTGTCTGTGCAACTTCTTCTCTGGTACTGTGTCCTAAGAACTCTACTTGCTTTAGCATTTCCAGACTCCCACCTCCCTCTCCTCAACTCATGGAGACTTCCTGGGTCTATCAGGCTTCCTTCTCTCTGTGCAGCAGTTTGGAAGTTCCAAACAGAGCAAGCTGGGGCACTCATAGGGCTCAGCTTGTTTGCTGTCCTCTCAGGCACCCCTGTCCCACACTGGTGGGTCCAAAGTCTGAAAACATTTTTCAGGCAGAGGGGCATAAGTCCAGTCCCTGTAATGGCATCTTTAGCCAGATGGGGAATTTTCCTTAGAATCTTGTAATGGTTTTCAGTTGAATTATAATTTGTGAGATGATATAGTTTCTATTTCTTCAACCTCATATTTTCCCACTCTGTTCCTTGTCCACTGTGTTCAGCCATATTCATTTTCTGTTCCCCCCTCAGATATGCCGTTAGTCTGGCTACTTCCTTTGCTTCAGCCCAAATGCCACTTCCTCATGGAAGCTCTCATCATGATGATGTCCCCATCACTCTCTATCTACATTATCCTACTTATCCATAGCACTTGCCCTTATCTAAAATGATCTCATTTGTTTTACTGTTTCTCTGTCTCTTTCCCATTCTCTGTCTGTATGCTTTATAGTATACTCCACTTGGAGCAGGTCCTTGTCATCTTTTCAACATGAATTTTCATGGTCTGAAACAATGTTTGGCACATAATAAGTGTTCAATAAGTATTTGATACATAAATTAATGTATGAATAATTATATCTGATTTTCACGTAATTCCAGAAATAGGCATTATCATTTCATAGATGAGATAACTTACTCAACCAGTCAGTAGTGTAGTTGAGGTGGGTACCATAGTTTTGTGTCCTTTAGGACACTTATGTCCTTTATGTCACTTCTCATAGTGGCAGTCACTTTTGTGTTTGTTGGCTGTGGGTGCCTACTTTGCTTGAAATTGCTTTTAGCAGTAGCTTCTGTATGCTTCGTTATTAGAGCAATTTATTTTTAATATTGAAAAATTACCTGAGTTATAAGGTACAAATTACTTAGAATGTCTATGTGGGAACTTGAATTGTTGAAATTAAATTTTGGGGAATTAGGTTAATTTCTACTGTTTCTTCATCAGGATTTTAAATCTTCTATATCAACACATAAAAACTGTGATATTTTAGTCTCTAATAGGAATGCGGTGGGTGTGGGGAGGGGGGTGTGGGGAGGGGGGTGTTGATTATTTTGGTATGGAAACATGATGCTGCTTTAGTCAGACTGTCTATGTAGTATTGAAATTTTATGGTATGATTTGCTTAATTTGTCTCATTTGCAAAAACAAAACAAACCATCATTATAGTCACATACTAATTACTAGCCATGCATCATTCATTTGAAATAGGGCCTAAAGCATTTTGTACTTATAAGCAAAAAGGTCTCATGATTCTTCACTTTGCAAACAGCACTGTTTTAACGTTGCTTTTAAGATCCGAGTATCATCTAGTGCCCGGGAAGCACTTTCATTAAATACATATTCTCTTCTAAGACTGTTTTGGAAACATAATGGAAAAGGGGGACTGGACTTGTGGAACTGAGTTACTGTAGTATTAGACAATTTTATCCCACAGCGGCTTAAGCTGTAATTGTTGTATGTAGACTGGTTTTTTTATACTTCATTCTTGAAGACATCTGTAAAGGGTCTGTAAAGTGCCTTTTTAATAAAGTTGAGTAAAATGCTCTAATGAGTACTCTACTCAATTGGCTGTTCCCACACAAAATGAATATTTGATGAACATAGATTATATACACACTATTTACAGTCTCAAAGAATCTCCCTATAAATTATTTATTATAAAGGAAAAATATAGTTACTTTACATTGGAGTAACTGGCAGATATCACTTTAACCAAATATGTATATCGTCGGCAGCCGTCCATCTCGAGAGACGATGGTGTAGCTTCTTAAGAGTCTATCTGCACCGCCGAGAATGGCTGTGCAGTCCGACTCGGGAGTGACACGGTATCTGTCTCCTCCCGTGTTGAATCGACATCTTGCGATGACGCTGGAGTGTCCTCTCCAGTGAAGCTGAAGCTACAGAGCCTGGGCAGGGTGATATGGAGGGTCTGCTGTTGCCCATGCAGCAGACCCCCCCTCTCTTCGCAGCTGAAGGGTCCAAGGGAAAGACGGAGTCAATACAGCTTGGCTTCAGGTGCGCCGCAGGAGTTGCCGGTGTTGACTACAACGTCAAACCGCCTTAGGGACTCCGGCTCCGGATTTTCTGTCGGGGTTTACTCCCTTAGCCTTTCCCCTGAAGAGGTATGCCGCAAGGCAGTGGAGGTTTTTTGGAGTCAGAGTTTTCCTTCTCTGATGTGCCCTGACTGGAAGATCGAACCAGCGACACTTAGCTCGCAGGCCGACGCTCAATCCACTGAGCCAAACCAGCCAGGGGCACCAAATATGTATATACTTGTATGTTTTCCTTTATAGTGAATATATAATATCTTTATTATGTTGAAAGAAGAGAGACTTGATAAAGCAAATGGGGCTAAATGGAAATAATTAGTTAATCTGGGTAAAGGGTGGTTTTTATATTCTTTTTTTTAATTAATTAATTAATTTGTTTATGTTTAGAGAGAGGGGAAAGGAGAAAGAGAGGGAGAGAAACCTCACTGTGTGGTTGCCTCTCACTCGCGCCCCCAGCTGGGGACCTGAAGTGCAACCTAGTCATGTGCCCTGACTGGGAATCGAACCAGCAACACTTGGCTTGCAGGCTGATGCTCAATCCACTGAGCCACAGCAGCCAGGGGTTTTTATATTCTTAAAACTGAAATTATACTAGTTTCAAGAAATTTTTATACCCACTTAAGAAATAAGGAATACATTTAGTAAAAGCTTTGTAAACCACTAACTTGACAAAATATGGAAAGCTTCTGTTTTAAAACAGAAGGAAAGAACTGCAAACCTCATAAACTCATAAACTTCTTGAATGCCCCACTTTTGGCCTGGTGAATGTTTTCAGTTAAGCACGGAGAGCTGGAGTTCCAGCAGAGAAGGCAGGGATCACAATTTTTGGCAGCTGAAACAGCCGGGATTTGCAGGGCAGGGAATTATGATAGCAGAAGAGATTGTGCAGGGAGGGACACCAGCAGTCCATGTGGGGATCTCGGTTGCATCTGCAGGCTGGGGTGTTTGTATGCTGAGCAAGATTTGTCATTTAGCACCTGCCACAAGCTAGAGTGGAACAGAGATACTAACTAGAGATCCAGCATTACTGGGAGGCATTGGATTTCTAACCCTGCCAGAACAGAAAAATCTTAGCACCTCATTAACTGAGCATTTACTAAAGCAACTGGAAAGGTTGTGTGTACTGTAGGAATGAGGACCATACCCTAAAAGAGTTGCTACTTTAGACCCATCCTGACAAAAACTATAGCCAAGTCCTGCAGACTCCTCTGGGAGAAAAATTTGGTAATTGAGTTCTGCCACGTTGGAGGAGCTGGGGCAGCAACACTTACTTTCCATGGAGCTACATTAACTAAGGGGAAACTCAAGCCGGTACAATTTAAGGTAATCACCCAGTGGTTGATTTGCCTGCTAAAACAACGAGTGAATGTTCTTCTAAAGGAATATTACACTTCAACAGTTGTTACATTATACTGTTTAATTCAAAAGTAAAAAAATAAATAAATAAAATGGGATGTGTTGTCTAAGAAAAATTCAAACCAGATTCAAAATGGTGCAGATTTTGGATTTCACATGCAGAGACTTTAATGTGCATATTATGACTATATTCAAAGAACTAAAGAAAATTATCTTCAAGGAAATAGAGGAAAGCATGGTCTTAATTAAGGAATATTTGCAGGGAAATGGAAACTATAAAAGCTTACCATATGGGAGTTCTCAAACTAAAAATTTCAGTAACTGAATTGAAGTATTTAATATAAGAGTTTAAAATATATTGCATATAACAGAAAAATCAGTGACTTTGAAGGCAGATCTATAGAAATTTTTTTTCATAAAAATATAGGAAGAAAAGATTATATTAAAAATGAACAGAATCTTGGGCACTGTTGGGTAAATACCAGTCTGTCCAGGACACCTGTAATTGGAATCCTGAAAGGATAAGAGAGTGAGATTGTGACTGACAAAATATTTGACAAAATAATGGCTAAGAAATTCCAAATTGTATGAAGAACATAAACTTATCATTCAAAAAGCTCAGCATACCCAAGCAGCGCAAATATAAAGGGAGAGACACCTTGGCACATCCTGATAGCCAAAGATAAAGAGAAAATCATAAAACTAACTGGCAAGTGGGAAGTAGACAACATTACATATAGGAAAACAAAGATGAGAGCTTTTGCTGTCTTTGTAGAAATCATGGAAAGCAGAAGTCAACAGAAGGGTGAATTTTAAAGTGTTGAAATGAAAAAATCCTATAAGCTCAAAATGTTTTATCAGAAACACTTCCAAAAACAGAGAAAAATACATTTTTCTCTGAGAGTTTGGGGTCATCTGACCTATCCTACAAGAAATGCTTTAGGTTGTCCTCAATTCCAGCCAAAGGGAAATGATACCATATAGAAACTCAGATCCACAAAAAGAAAACTGATAATTAAAACAAACAAGCAAAAAACAATGTATGATGCATTTCTTAATGTACATAGAAGTAAGAGACCTGATAGTAACTGCACAAGTGATGGGGCGGGCACAACAAATGGGTTTGTGTTGTAACACTACGCACATGAAATTAATCAGAAGGTGTGAAATGTGAGTGAAATGTTGGAAGGGTGTAGTAACTCTTAATAGAATAATACAAAAAGGTGCATTTTGTTACTCTTTGAGCACTCAGAAAAACAAAATTAATGAAAAGATATAGTTCAGTAGTCGTTAGAAAAAATAAAATTGCTTCATTAGCACAAAATCAGGAAAGGTGTAAAAGAGGGTAAAAAGAACAGACAAGTGGAAAACAGTAAAAAAATAAGAAAAGTAGCATAGCTATGAATATATCAAGGCAAAGCATATCATGGGAAAGAGTGATATTACACAATGATAAAGGGAGTGACTTACTAGGAATAATCATAAATATGTATGCTTCTAATAACAGCATCAAAATTCATGAAGCAGAAATGGCAGAATTAAATGGAAAAATAGGTAACTTCAATCAAAATGAGACTTTAAACACATAAGTTCTAGAGAAATTGACTAAAAATAGTACTAAATATTTTGATCAAAACAGTCCTATCAAGTGACTCAGAATTGATGTTTGTACAACATTTCCCACAATAGCTGCATAATATACTTTCTTTTCAAATATCCATGGAATGTTTGCCAAGGTAGGCCATACAGGAACATAAAATAACTCTCAGTAATTTTTTAAAAGTTGAAATTTCGCACTGTATGTTTTCTGTTTTTCTGTCTAAAACAATTGAATTGTACAATAATAGAATATCTTTTTGATTGAAAATTATGTAACATGCTTTTAAGTTACTTCTGGGTCAAAAAAAGTTATTTTGAACTGAACAAAAATAAAAACAGTGAAAAAGAAAACCAGTTCTTATATCACCAATATCAGAACTCTAAGAAGGAAATTCTCTACAGAAAATTAGAGACTCCAATTATACATAATCATGTATATAAAAATTGTCAAGAAAATATTCTTATATCAAATATTGCAACTCATTAAAAGGAGAGTTTATCATGACCAAGTTGTGCAAGCTTGGTTCACCTTAAAATATGTAGTTAACCATGTTACCAGAAAAAGAGAGACAAATCATATCTAAATATATGTAAAATAAAAAGCACTTGATGAAATTTTACTTTCGACAAATAAATAAAATCTCTTAGCAACTAGATTTTGAAGACAACTTCTTCAACCTAATAAAGGACATCTATGGAAAATCTGGAGCTATCCTCATAGTGAATGGTAAAATATCAAACGCTTTGCTTTTTATGATTGGAAACCAGGAAAGGATCATCTATTCTCTCCTCTTCTTTTCAGCATTATGATACATGTTCTAACCTGTGTAATAAGAAAAGGAAACGTGAACCATTTTTTAAATAACCTGATTGTGTATGTGAATGCTTAAGGATTTACAATAACTTTTTAAAAAGTAGTGAATTTAACAATGTCACAGGATAGTCAGTATACCAGAATGAATTCTGTTTTTCTCTATAATAATGATATATACTGGAAAACAAAAGAAAGAATAGTACTGTTTACAATAGCATCAAAAAGATTAAAATACTTAGAGATACATTTCACCAAACATGCTATTTTCTACACTGAAAACTACAAGATATTGCTGAGAGAAATTAAAGTTGTAAATGAGGTATTTATTATGCTCATAGACTTGAAGACTCAATATTGCTAAAATTTTATTTTCCCCTCAAATGATCTATAGATTCCTAATAGACATATGATACACATTCTCAATCAAAATCCCCAGTGAGTTTTATTACAGCAATTGACAAAAGTTACAAAAATTCACGTGGCATACGGAGAACCTAGAATAGACAAAATCAATTTGGAAAAGAACAAATTTGGAGGACTTAGATTGCCTTGATATCAAGGCAATAAGATTTGGCTTAAAGATATACATACAAATAAACATTTTCTGAAAAGTTTAGAAATAAACCCACTAAGATACCAGCAAATGATTTGCAACAAAGACTTCAAGGCTAGTGAATAGGAAAAGGAACTTCTTTGTATCAAATGATGCTGCAAAACTTGGATATCCTATGGCCTACAATGAATCTCAACTCCTGTGTCACACAGAATAATTAATGAGGGATGGAGTGTAGACCTAAACATACAAAGATAAAATATAAAGCTTCTGAAATAAACCATAACATTAGTAAAGAGAGTACAAAGTAGTAAAATTCACCATTTCTTATAAAATTAGGTATACATTTCCACTATGTCTTTTTAGATATTTAAAAGAATGAAAAGACTCATATAAGACTATCCATAATATCTTATATTAGTTTTCACATGTGGCTATAGCAAATATCTACAACCCTGGTGGCTTAAAACAACAGAAATTTATTTTCTTACATTTCTGGAGGCCCAAAACTCTAAAATCAATGTTTTGGCAGGGTTGATTCCTTCTGGAGTCTCCTGAGGAAGAATCTGTTCTTGCCTCTTTCCTGGCTTCTAGTTACTGGTTTCAGTTCTTGTCATTTCTTACCTTGTAACATTACTTCAGTGTCTACCTCCTCTTTCACATCACTGCCCTCTGTTTGTTTCTCTCTCCACTATTTCGATTCAAGTGACATCACTTACTGGATTTAGGGCTCACCCTAAATCTAGCATGATCTCATATGGAGATCTTTAACTTCAGTGCATCTGCAAAGACACTGATTTCAAGTAAGTTCACATTAACATGTACCTGAGTTTAGGAATTAAAATATCATTTTTCTAGTCCCTTTACAACCCAATCTACTACATAGCCTCAGAATGAAAAAAGGAAACATCCCAAAAAACTCTAAACAGGAAAGTGGCTAAACAAATTTTGGTGTGTTCTTGCAATGAAATATTATTGCTTACTAATAAAAAGGAACAAAGTACGCAATCACACTAGGTGTGTATGAATCTCAAAGTAATTTTGTTGAGTGAAAGAAGCCAGACTCAAAATAGTGTTTCCTGTAGGTTTCATTAATACAAATTTTAAGAACAGGCAAAACTAAGTTATAATGATAGAAATAAAAACATTGGTTTTCTGTGGGAGGGCGGGGACTGTCTGGAAGCAGACATGAATGAATTTAAGACACCAGAATAGTTCTGAGTTTTATGCCAGCTTTTTAATTCATCAGATATGAAACTTATGTGTTGAGAGTGCTTGCTAAGATTGCCAAATTAAATAAGTCTCTTGCTTTCTAACTTTACCACCTGAGTATCTATAGAACTCATCCAGACCTCCTGTGAAATCTTTATTGGTCCAGGATTGATAAGCATTTATAAACAAAAACAAAGGAATATATGGTATCTATAGCCAATCGTCCATTTGTTGGCTGGCTGGAGAAATATACATTTTTGTCTTGATTTTTTTTTTTTTTCTGTACTATTCTTGGCTTTACCTTGCTCCTATGAACACTTAAAAAAACATACCATATGTACTTTATGGTGGTGTGGTTTTTAAAAATAATTTTAGCTTAGGAGTTTTAATAGCATAAGGACACATTTCTTTTAAAAACATTTTTTATATTCTGAGTGCTACCCAGGGCATAAGGCACTTGAATAGCTATGTTGTTGAGATCTCTCTTGAAGTAAAATGAATGTTGCTTTTTTCTTAGAATTCTGGAGATCATGAAAATATTGACCAGCTAATGATAATGGTTAGATATTTTCACCTAGTTTAATTATCAAGTTCAACACTTTTTCCCAAGTGTCTTAATTCTATTGTTAGATCCCATTTCTTTCTCAGATGTCACTTTCCTCCCTCAACCCATTGTCATTTTCTTCAGTCCTGTCTTTCACAAAGATGCATTTGTCTTTTCACCTTCTCCTTGCTTACCACACCTCTCCCACCAGGAGTGGATGAGTTAGCTAATATGGAAATATGAGTGGAGAGTACAGTGTGGATCTGGAAAAAATATTAAAAGCTCAACAGAACAGGAGGTAGTTGGATATACCAAAGAGAAAGGAAAGAAATCTGAAGTAGTAGTAGGCAGAGCACACAGCAGGGTCATCTTCATAGTGTTTTATCTAATAACTACTGTGGGGAAATAGAAGTCCATTCTTATCAGAAAGCAGAGCAGAAGTAGTTTGAGTATCAGATGGCTTTTAAGCTATGGTTGTTAATTTCTACATTGTGATGCTCCAAGTGGAATTGTACACTTGATTGGCAGAAT
Source organism: Furipterus horrens (assembly GCF_987537825.1). Taxonomy (NCBI): domain Eukaryota; kingdom Metazoa; phylum Chordata; class Mammalia; order Chiroptera; family Furipteridae; genus Furipterus; species Furipterus horrens. The sequence continues at coordinate 34,566,240 of NW_028327182.1, forward strand.
ATGACCTTGGAGCAGTTATTTAACCTTCCTGAAACACTACTTCATTATTCCCTATAATGATGTATTTACAAAGCGTATGAAGTAAAAGTTTAGTCAGTCAATTAAGAATGAAGCAACTAGCTTTTTAATCAGCAGGTTACTTGTAGTGGTTGAAAGTTAAATGAGTGGTTAAATAGTTTAATAATGACTTTAGGGGGGAGTAAGGAAGAGATGGAGCAGGTACTAAACATCCCAACAAGTTTGGAATAAATTGGTTTCTGAAAATTTCTTCCTTACAAAAGAAACTGCATAATTGCTGAATTGGTTCCATTTTTTTTCTTCATAGAAGAAAGAATAAAATTAAAATTATATGTGAAAAGCATAATGAGACCTTGAGATATTACATCTCCCTGGGGACTTTTTCTACTTTTTACCCTTTAAAACACACAGAAAGAATGAGATGAAATGTTCTATAAGGGCAGTAACTCTGACCTCTGTGCCTCTCATAACACTGAGTAGGCTCCCAGTCAGTACTTGTTGTTTCATTGATTCTCTAAAGATCTTTTCATCTTATTTTGCCCCTGCTCCAACTGCACATGTTGCCAACAAACAAAATTTTGAAATAAAAATTACCCTAGGGTTCTGAATTTTGCTTGTGGTTTAATTTTCCCTAGTCACTGTTCTTAAGGTTATTCCATTCTGGATGAGTCCTCTATGGTGGTGGTGGGAGAATGCAAGAGTACTGCCCCCTGCCTTCAAGAAAGAGTAGCAAAATCAAACATTTTTTACATTTTTATACCTTTAAAGTTATCTTAAGATTATAACTTATTTTTGTCAGATTTTGGTGCTTTGTGTTTACATTGCTAAGGTTCTATAACCGATTTAAAGGAAAAATGAAATTATAATTTCCTCTAACATTCTAGTTATTAACTATCTTAGTTACTTTTATGATAACCTTTCCTTTTTGTGTGTGACTTTCTGTTACCATAGAGGGTATTATTTGTGCACCATAGCTTCATTTTTGCATTCACCTTAGTCTTTGTCAGCCGAACCAGAGTTCTAGGTTCCTTAGCAAGCAAAGTGCAGATCCCCAGTGTTGGTAGACTATGTGAAGTGATAAGAAAACATTTTCAGGATTTAAAAATATATATTTTCCCATTTTTTTAATCTATTTTCTTTGACTCCATCTGAAGAAACAAACTTTGATTTGATTAGTACGAAAAAGAACCCTGCTGTTATTATCATAGGTCCCAAGATTTAGATCTTAGAACATTAGCTTCTGTTAATTTTTTTTTTTCTTTCTTTCTTTTTAATTAAAAGGGCAACCATTTGGCCTGTGGGAGTCAGAGTAGGCTAAATAGTGGACTAAAGACAATAACTACATCCATGTGATCTCTCATTTTCCTTTCCAGCTAAATAATTTCATTCACTAAAATACATTTATCTCATATCAGTCAAAATACTAACTCTTCTAAATTTAAAAGAAAGCTATATGAAAAGGACAACTAATTTACAAAACTGTGGTCAAAGACCTGTTGTTTGATTACCTTTCCTGACTTTGCTTTATCAGGGTTTTTCATGAACACATAGCACTTTTTTCTGCATTACATCACAGACTTACTTTATCTTTTCAAGCTACCTGTCCCTAGTGCCAGGTAGACTCATTATTCATACAAATCTAGGTTATATTTTTTTCTAGGAAAATTAATTACTTTATACTGGCTGCATATGGTTAGCTTGTCAGCAGGAGAGCTTTAACATATTTTGGGGTGGTATCATATAGCCATTTAAGCAGTCTTTTTTTTTCTCTTTGTGCACAAGTAGTATACTGATATGCAATATGTTAAAATGAATGTATTTTGTAATACTAATGGTTTTCATGGACTACTGGAGAATTCCTTCTTATGTTTATTGCAAGTTGCTAAATGCCATAATCATGAACAGACTGAAAACAGATTCCAGGGGCTCAATGTAAACCTCTGGAAGGCCATAGTTTATGTACTCGTGTGAGTGTTCTTTTATACATCTTATTATTCTAGAGGTTATATTAAATGTAATAAAGTAGTATATAGAATTGTTCCATTATAATAAGAATATACGAGATCTCTCTGGGAAAAGTCCAGCCATTGTTAATATAACAAGAACGGTTTGCGTGACATCGATGTAACCTGGCAGCCAAGGAGAGTGGACTGGAATGCGCACGTGTGAACAATGATGACTTCACTGTACTGGTCAGTGGGATCAGTAAATGCCATTGAGTGAGCATGTGTACTGTGTGGCCATCGCATTCAAAATGACTGAGCAAGTAGAGCCATGAATGTGCATCAAATTTTTGTTTGAAGCTTGAACATTCCTCCACCGAAACTACTTGGATGATTAAGGCTTTCAGGGATAATGCAAGGAGAGCAGTGCAAATAAAAGTGTGGTGCAAACGCTTCAAAGATGGTTGAGAATCTCTTGAAAGTCATCCATGTTCTGGAAGACCTGCAACAAGCAGAACACCTGAGAATGTTGAACATGTATAGGCTGCAATCAACAAAGATCAGTGACTGACAGTGTGAGAACTAGAAGCTCATCTGGGAATTCCGAAACTTACTGTGTCTGAGATTTTGACACAGGATCTGGGCATGAAACGTGTTGTTGCAAAATTTGTTCTGTGGCTTCTGCTAGCAGAGCAGAAGGAACATCATGCTGCAGTTGCTAATGAACCAATTTCCTCAGGAAGGTCATAACTGGAGATGAATCATGGGTGCCTACTCTAAAGGGGACTGAGGCATCATTGTCCTATGTACAGTGTTTCCTGTATATTCTTTAATAGATGGGTCTTTTTCATGGTACATGGCTGGATACTTTCTGGACAGACCTCGTATACCATTTGCAGTGTTTAAGTAAGTATAAAAATTTTAGGAAAGTGAGTCCATTTGGGAGCAATTTAAGACACATGAAATGACTTTATGAGAAGTAATCACCACTTAAGTCTACTTTGTGTACTAGGTGTTTAGTAGCCAAACATTCTGATAGAGCCTCTCCTTTTTAAAAAATTTTATATTACTTAATTTATTCTATGAAACAATTATTAGTTTTGTTTATTTTTACTGTAAGAAATGTATTTTTTGAGCTTATAGCTTTTTACTCTCTTCTAGGAGAAAAAAAAATTATTTTCTCTAGACGAGAAATTGAAGACATTCCTTGAAGTCAACGAATTTTAAGATAATCCTTTAAGTACTTTGTAGAGGGGACTTCTTATTAACTGTTTGTTGAGCTCTTAGAAGCTTGTCTGTATACACATAAACATTTCACATATCAAGTACCTGGGGAGAGTACTGATATGAATTAGATATTTATATTATTGCTAAGAAACTTTTCAGTCATTGTAAGATTTTGGTCCATCTGGAGATATATTTTCAGAGGTATCTACTGAGAACTCTTTATTGCTCAGTTCTTTTCAGATGAACGTGTTGTGTTATTATATTGTTACATTGTTAAAATAATGTCTATTATCCTATTGGATCCAATAAGTTTAGGCTTCTGTATGACATATATTATTTTAAACAACCATCACTTATATTATTAGCAGACAGCTTTATATGTCCTTAACAGACATACTATACATCTCATGAGCCACTGCTTTTTAGCCTTTCTCTTTGGGTCTGTGACTGACAGAACTAGTTCCCATTTTAACCCTGTCATGTACTGTTGTTTTTTTTCTAACCTTGCCTGAAACTGCATTTGATGTTTATAATTGTTGTTGAAGTTCCTGAGTTATACTATTACTGTCCTACTAGTTTGTTTTAACTCTCAAATTCTGAATACATTTGGTCAAGAAATTCATATATAGTGTAAATGTCCTCTATCTCCAGCCTTCAGGTAAGTGGCTCTTTTCTTTACATTTGTTGTTAGAACATGGGGAGTAAGTTTAAGGCAAGAATGTGCTGACCCTCTAGCCCTTTGTGTATATTTTTGACACTTTCAACCCCCTACCTTCCCAACAGGGAAACCCCGAGTCCCAAACAGCCCTGTGGCTTTGCATGTACTCCTGTTACACATGCTTCCTCCTCTAACTCTGCTAATGTAGTATGTGGCAAGAGTCATTCTGCTTCCTGCGTTGATGAAGAAAGCCACTTTAGTACAAATTGGGACCTATTTACTCTCCTTCTATCCAATATGTATTGTTAGTCAGCAGTACTTCTAAGAACAGCAATTGCTATTTGAAGAAAACAAATCCTCTTTTATACCTTTCTGAATGTTTTAAACATGATCCAGCAGGTTTCAGTTTTGAACAAAATTAATTATATGAATGCTTTGTAATTTGTATCTTCTTTATAAAATTTAGTTGTAAAAAATATGTACAGTACTTTATTACTTAATTAAACTTTATCATTTAATTAAAGCTTTCATTTCATTATGCATCTAAATTGTTAATTTTTCCTTTTCTTTTTTTTTTTTGAGGGATGGCTCTGGATTCTCCGCAGAAACAACCAGGGTTTTTCTCTCCTCCTGCTATCAGTTTTAGGGGACATATTGCTTCTTCAGTACTGTCATACCAATAAATCATCTCAGATTACTTGCAGGCTTACAGTACTGAAGTATATCATGCATTTTAAAGGAAATCTGCTATTTTCTTTTCAATCAGATGAGCAATGTGAAGAGACTGCGGCCACGGCTCAGTGCTATTCTCTTTAAGCTTCAGTTTGAAGAGCAGGTGAATAACATCAGACCTGACATCATGGCTGTCAGCACCGCCTGCGAACAGATAAAGAAGAGCAAAAGCTTTAGCAAGTTACTGGAACTTGTATTGCTAATGGGAAACTACATGAATGCCGGCTCCCGGAATGCTCAAACCTTCGGATTTAACCTTAGCTCGCTCTGTAAAGTGAGTTTGTTTGGGGTTTTTTTAAAAAAAACACATATTTGCCTGCACACTTACTTGTAAAATGTCAGCCCTGCTTGCATTATTTAAATTTTTTGTTTTGATGTGCTCATTATCAAGAACCTGAACTAAACCATGAACCCAAACCCAGAGTGAACTAAGCTAATTTTCTTAACCTCTGACCTAAATCCAAACATTAGTTTTCTCTGATCTGCAAATCCAAGTGAAGGAATTTGATTAATAACAAAATTACATCATAAACCTATGCTTTCTCAGACTGATGAAATGGGACATCAAAATATTGTCATTCAGTTTAGGAACCTGCATATATGATGGTATATATTGACAATTATTTAAGATTGCCACTATAGTTTTTACCTTTAACTATTTAAATATTTCTTTGTATTTAATTTTTGCAAGCAGACTAAAGAGAGAGAAAAGTGGGATTGCCTTATATAAAGGGGAGCTTATTATTATAATATAAAGGAATAAACATAACTCAGATTTTTAAATATTTTTATTTAAATATAATTTTAGAGGATTTGAAAATTGTGTAAGTTTACAGATTTTGGTTTCTGTTGGGTCCTCCCACAGGTTAAACATTTTCTACAGCAAATATATTCAATGTTTTATGTAAGAGAGCTCTTTCCTAAATAACGGGTCAGAGTAATAGTGCTTTATTGATTTACTTATAACAAATTCTTCTCAGTTACACATCACAAGAAAAGCTTTCTCTTGTTCTTGACCTGGTAACATCTACTCTTCCCTGACTAAGGAACTTGATTATTGCTATTGCCAGTTAGGAAGGGAAGGTGAGAAACAAGTTCAGCTTTAGCTATGGGTTTGCTGAATAGTTAATCTCTTGGTATTTTTCATGACTTTTCTTACATTAGTTCCCCAGCCCTAGCCTACTATTGGTATCAAAGCCTTGTGAGCTTTTCCCCTCTCCCGTCTTCATCTTTTTATTTTCCTCTCTTTTTTTTCTTAGCCATCTGTATTCTATTAAGATCTGTAGCATGGCTGATATAATTCATAACACATGTACTGAAGTCTCTGTACATTTATAGAGCACTTCCTTATTACTGTTGTGCCAAATACTTGACCTGATCACCTAATTTAATGTATGTGATTAGCATTTACCCAGCATGCATGAAACTTATAGTTTTCACATCTAAACCATTAATTGTGCTTAAATGTTTTAATGGAGCTTACATACAAAAAGTTACAGCAGCAGAGCAAAGAGAGCTTAGCTCTGCCAGGGAAGGGCAGTTAAGTACTCAGAGAAGAACACAAATTCGAGCTGGATATGAAAGAGTGAGTGGATGTTCCCTGAAAGGAAAAGGCATTCTAAACAAGAATCAACATTTTGTTTACAAGGTATATCATGGTGTGTGTGAGTACACTGAGTGATCCAGTACAGTGGAGCCTATATAGGAGAGGAATGGAGAAAATGGAAATGAGATAGTAAATTGATCTGGATCACAAAAAGCCTCAAATGTCACTCCTTATGGTGAAGGTTTTATGGAGACATGTTGTTTCTGTAAGGTGAGTGATGTTATCAGATATCTTGTAGGGAGATAATTCTAACAGCAGTATGGAAAAAAGTCACCATTAGCCAAATATTTCTATTTAAATATAAATTAATTAAAATTTAAATTAATTAAAATTTAAACTTAATTAAAAATTCAGTTCCTCAGTTATGCTTGCCATGTTTCAAGCGAATCAGTGTCCATGCATGCTGGCAGCATATATATAGCCCATTTCCATCATTGCAGAAAGCTCTACTGGACAGCACTGGTTAGAGGGCTACAGTGGCAGAGACTCAGTCATTGGCTGACATACAACACGTGACCCAGGAGAGTGACAAAGGAAATGTAGCTGAGAAGATAGATAGGGAAGACAATGGGAGGTAAAGTAAAAAAGGGAAGGGTCAAAGATAACTCCATGCCACTGACATGTTTGAAATGGTTGCTCTAGAATGAAGGAGTTCAGGTGTTTTGGGGTATTTTCTTCACCTTGTTTACATCAGTATCTTAAAGAGTACTGTGCCTTATTTAATTGTGTAGCAAATTTATTTTGTATTTTTTTGTATGTTTTATTGATTATGCTGTTACAGTTGTCCCAATTTCTTTTCTCTTGCTCCCCTCCACCTAGCAACCCCCTCCTCCAGCAGTCCCCCCACCTTTAATCCATATCCATGGGTTGTGCATATAAGCTCTTCTCAACATCTGCTGTCTATTCTGCACCCTCCTACTATGCTTCTTAATTCCTGCACCATTTCCCTACCTCTCCCCACATCTGCCTCCCAGCTGACCTCCCACCTCGTGCTCCCCATACCTATGATTCTGTTTCACTCTGGTTGTCTGCTTAGTTTCCTTTCCTTAGCTTCTGTTGTTGAGAGCTGTGATACTGTTTTCATTTTAATGTTCATAGTTTTGATCTTCTTTTTCTTAAATAAATACCTTTAACATTTCATATAATAATGACTTGGTGATGATGAACTCCTTCAGCTTTGCCTTGTCTGGGAAGCACTTTCTTTGCCCTTGCATCCTAAATGATAGCTTTGCTGGATAGAGTAATCTTGGTTGTAGGGCCTTGCCTCTCATTACTTTGAATATTTCCTGCCAGTCCCTTCTTGCCTGCAAAATTTCTTTTGAGAAGTCAGCTGATAGTCTTATAGGCACCCCTTTGTAGGTAACTCTCTCCTCTCTTGCTGCTTTTAAGATTCTCTTTATCCTTAACCTTTAGCATTTTAATTATGTTGTGTCTTGGTGTGGTCCTCCCTGGGTCTAGTTTGTTTGGTACTCTCTGTGCTTCCTGGACCCGTATGTCCATTTCCTTCACCAAATTAGGGAAGTTTTCCTTCATTATTTTTTTTACATAATTTTCCAATTTCTTGCTCTCCCTCTTCACCTTCTTGCAACCCTATGATTCATCTGTTGGCACATTTATAGCTGTCCCAGAGGTTTCTAAGTCTCTCCTCATTATTTTTTAATTCTCGTTGCCTCCTTCTGTACAGGTTGACTGTTTATTTCTTCCTTATGTTCCAATTTGTTGGTTTGAGCCCTGGTTTCCTTTCCTTCACCACTTGTTTCCTATAGATTTTCCTTCATTTCAGACAGGATAGCCTTCATTCTTTCCCCATCCTGTTTAACCTTTGCTGTCAAATCTGTGAGCATCTTTATCACCAATGCCTTAAACTGTGCATCTGTTAAGCTCTCTATCTCCTCATCCATTAGGCATGCTGTCTGCTGGTTGCTTAGTTGTGTCACTGGGCCTTTGATCTGCCCCTTTCTCTGTCTCCTCATCATGACAGCTTTCTGTGTTTGCCTCTGTGATCTGGGTGTGTCTGTTGCACCTCTTATGTTACAGGGGGCAGAGCCTTACGTATTCGTTAGTGCTGGCTACCATTTCACTGCATTTTGTCGCTGTATGTGGGGGAGGGGTCCAGGGGGGAAAAGCACCGGTGGCTGCTACTTTTCCAGGCACTTCTCCCGCTTCCTGTACTAAGCAAGCTGCCTCCTTTTCGAGACTAGTAGCTTCTTCCTCTCTGCCCCAGCCCCCACTTGCTTTCACAGTCAGAAGCAATGGGTCTGTCTTTTCCCTGGCACTGGAACTGCAGGCTATGCAGTATGGTGTGGGCCTGGGATTGCTTCTCGGGCTTAAACTGTATGGCTGTTTTTTGCCCTGGGTACAGCTAGCTGTGTCCGCCAGCTGCCTCTGCCTGCCAAGCACTGCTCCCACAGCCACTATTCTACTCCTCTTTCTCTCCATCCCGGCTCCACCCCTCCTACCTTTCTGGCTGATTATTTCTTCTTTATTTCTTTGCTGAACTTCTCTGTAATTTCGATTATCTGGGGGTTTTTTTGGTTTTGGTTTTTGGTTTTTGTTTTTTTTTGTTTTTTTTTTAGTTTTGAAGTGGTCGTAAATTTCTTCTTAGTTGTGAGGAGATGCAGCATGTGTACTTGCGCCTCCATCTTGGCCAGAAGTCCTAATTGTGTAGCAAATATTTGAGTATCCACTACATAGTAGTCATTGTGCTTTGAGATGGTGGTGGTCCGAGCTAAGATAATTGCAGAGAGGTTTGAGGTAGAATGGGACAGGGGATGGAGGGAAGTGTACACATTTAAGAAACATGTAGGGAAGTGGCAGGGGGTGTCCCTTAGCTTCTAAGGGACAAAGGGAAGCTGGACCGCCAGGATTAGACTTCCGTTGAGAAGGGAAGCAAAGGAAGAAAAACAGGATAAGAGCAAGGTGGGGAAGAAGTTAAGTTCACACCTACATATTTCCTGGTGTTTGTTTCCTGGTGCTAAGTGTCTGTTTCTCTTTAGATTTTGCATCAAAACTATGGCCAGCTCACAAAGAGTTGACCATTTGCCCTCCTTCCTGCCTTTCTCAGAAGAGAGTTGTTGGGGAGAGATTGGGTCAGATTAATGAGGTGGAATCCTTAACAGTACATGGTATATAAGTTAGTGATCAATAAATAGCTGTTGAATGACAATGCAGTAGAAACAATGTTTTATCTCTTAGTTATCATGTAGTTGAAAATAGACATCCTCTCATATTGTGATACAATCATTGATGCATAGTAATTTTAAAATCTTTTACAAATTCAATGCATGCTGTTATTTTTTTACTATAGCCAATCTGCAAACCAGCTAATCTGTCTCCAGATAATAAAGTTGACTGTATTTTCAGACAATGAGACTGAATATTTTAATCATCCCTCTTAGGAGACTTCTTTTGTACAAGAAACAAAATAAACAGTAGAACTTCATATTTTTTTTATTAGCCTACGCATCAAATTGAAAGCATATATTGAACAAGATGATATCTCATCACATTTTCTTTTTTTTTTATTATAAGTAGCAGTTTGATCTTTCACAACTGTGATTGAATTTTCACACTGAGTATAAAGCATTTGGTTTGATCATAAGTCCCCACACAAGAAATTTCAAATGTACTTGAAAGTAGAATAACAGGGTTATATTTTAATCTGTTAAAACATGCTAGGTAATCCTGTGACATTTAATATTCTATAGCCCAAATTTTTACTTGTAAATATCTTTTGCACATTTAGCTCAAGTATGAACTATGCATGAAAATTCATATTAAATTTATTAACTTTGCAATTTAGACTAATTACATGACTTTAATTCCATATACTTATATTTTAGGAGCTATATTATATCCTTGTATCTATTTGTAATTGAGATAGCTAACTAAAATAACTAAGTTCAGAGAGAGAAAAGGGTTTGTCTAATTTCTTTTTTCCCAAAGATTTAATATAGATTATGATAAGTAAAATTATAAAAGTGAAATATGAGATATAAGATAAATATAAACTAGAATCTTTTATTAAAATGTAAATAAAAATTAAAGTAGATGCATATATTTGAGCTTTCTGGTGGTATAAATGAAATGCAGACATGGTTATGAAACTTTTCAAGAGCTAAAGGCAGTGGTTTCTCTGACTGGCCAAAGCGGGACTCCTAAGAGATTTTGCATGTGGAGTGTCATAAAGGAAAAATGTGGTCTAGAGCTGTGTTCTTATAAATAATAAGTGAAAAAAATCCATTGCAGCCACCTCCTTACCCTCTTTTCTCCTTTCTCATCCCCTACAAATATGTATTCAGGGCCTGTTAGGGCTTAACACTCCAAAAGAGCCCTCATGGAAAGATATAAATGTGGTCTTTAATTACAGTAATGCTACTTCTAGTTTAAGTAAAATGGTAGCATAGCTTTTCAAAATGGATTGACCTTACATAGACCTGTCATTTAGGACAATGGATGGACTACTTCATTCATGAAATTCTTCCAAAGATATGACTAGACTTAAGGTAAAAACTTGATAATAGGTAGTTTGAGGTTATATTCTTTTATTTTTTTTTTTAAATTTTATTGATTAAATGGAAATGTATCTCCTTAGAAATTTCATCAGCAAATGGTAGGTTCTTACCTAACCAAAATGCCTACCAATGTTGCCAGTGGAAAAGGGTTAGGTCCTTCCACAGAGTCAAAAGAAAAACATTTCAATGACCTATGGATGGGAGGATGAGGTAAGACTTCCCCAGGTTCCCAGTGTCTCATCTCCATCCATCTCACCATGGAAGGAGTCCTGTCTTGTCTTCACCAAGCCCCTAGAAGAAGTGTCAGGTTCCAGAATTTCTGTGCCATTGATTCAGTCCATTCCAAAGCTGAGTCTAGTTCAGTCTCTGTCCCCATCCAGCTAGCTTAGCATGTTCCTCCTGGCTGTGCTTTGGCCACTGTTATGCTGCCGCACCCTGGCCTGTGTGTGAGCAGGCACAGCTGTGGAGGCTGGGCAGCTGACAGTCTGCACTTAGAGCCCGTGTGGCTACGAGGCCGGCATGGCTGCTACAGAGGGGGAACGCATGAAGGAATGAATGGACAAATGAATGCATTACTGAGCAAGAGACCTTTGTTAGGTTTTGATTATATTATCTCAGGCTTTCCAGCTGGCCAATCTCTTTCCCAGTTTTTTGTGTGCTTATGCTGGACTCTACCCCTAACCTATCCATTTCCTAGATCTTCGTGTCTTCTACCCCTAACCTATCCCTTCTTTTTCCCAGATTAAACACCTCCCCTTTATGGTCGCCATTTTAGCTTCTGCAACTGTGCCCAGCAGATGAATTTTCATCTCTCCCTGGGTAATCCAGGCTATTGACCAGGAACCAATTCTTCCAGCCCACTTCTGGGATTAGGTCCAGAGTGCAAAGGATGCACCAGTCCTCAGGAGTGTGTGAAGCTATAGCTACTTACCTAATTAAGCTTAGCCAGTTTTGCTTCCTTCTCCTTTATTAATATCTAGCTACCTATGGTAACGCCTAGAAAAATTTTATATGTGGTTAGTGTTGAAGTTTGTGCTCTATAAAATCTGTTTGTAAGGCCAAGGTCTTTTGGTCCCAAGTAGATATAGCAAAAGAATAAGTTGACCCAACTGTCAAAGTTCAACACCATATTAAAATATATGAGATGACTTTAACTTGTAAATATAAAAACTGATGTTCTCAATCCACATGCAGTAACTATAACATGTGTTTAGTAGTGTTTACTAATGATCTAAATAACAAATCATCTCAGTGAATACAAATGCATGCTGGAGCTGTAAAATGGAGCTCTTTGTTCTAGGTAATTAAAACTAACTTCCTATATTAGCATAGTAAATATAAATTTTGGAAGACTTTACGAACTGTAATAACTAATTTTTATCAGAATTTGTGCTGTTTTTCAGGGGGAAATAGCAGAAACAAATAGCCCTTGATCCTACTATAAATTTATCCACAGTATCACTTTGTAGCAAGCTTTCTTTTTTTTTCTGGCAATAGAATATGTGGCGAGTTCACTTCAAAGAGTAGTCATCAAAGGGTGCACAATAATGGGGCTGTGGGTGTTGTGAGTTAGATGATAAAGGTGTGTAGGGGTTGTCATGCAAGATTGATTTTTGTCTAAGTTCTCTTTTCTAGTGTATGAAAATTTTATCTCATGTTCTATATATTTCTTTTACAAGCACAGGACAAAATTGAATAACTTTACCAAAGTTGTGATGGGGAAGATATTTTAGAGAAAAACGTTGAACTTCCTTTTCTTTAATGTCTCCAGCAACTCTAGTCAGTGATTTCCTGAAATTGTGAGCAGCTCCTCTTATAGGACATTGATTCTCAACCTGCAGTACGATAAGAAATACTCATATGTCAGCCCCACATCAAATTACTTCAGCATGTATGGATGTAAATCCTGATTAGTGCCATTAAAAATTTTGTTTTTAAGTCCCCAAGGTGATAATGTACTGACTGAACTGCCTGCCCTACTTCCTGTTCCCATAATGGAAACCCTTGATTGGTGATCTGGAACCAACCAACAAACATAAAAAAAGCAAAAACCAACCAGCACAAAACAAAACAAACAGGAAACAACTTTACTTCTTCACTGTAGGATAATGAGTGGGGAGAATGTTTCCAAAAATCATTGCTTCTCTGTTTTGCCAAGCTGAGTACTATTTTGAAATTGATAAAAATGACTGAAAGGAATATGAATTTGAGGCCCACAGTAGAACTGAAATACTGTAAGTTGATGGCCAGTGTCCTGAGTTATTTTGCAGGGCTATACCTTGTACAGGTAAAGTTTCAGTGAATATAAAAAGCAGGAGACAAATACATCTACCTGTTAAAAGGCAGTTTGTATTTTGCCTACCTGTCACAGTCACACAGGTTAAATTTTGATTCTTGTATATCATCTTTTCCTTTACTCTGAAATTATTTTTAAAGAAGACCTCTACCAAAGCAATCCATTGTTCCATCTGCAGTCAGTGTTTTAGAAAAATTTGAGAGAAATTTTTATTCTTTATCAGTTTGGCAAAATCATACTAGTAAATTTGGCACCCATTGGAAGTAAAACAGTTTTTGGCCAAGGACTTGCAGATAACAAATGCCATTCTTATTTTATATCCAGCCAATTAAATCACTGAAGTACTGACTTCCAAAGTAATGTGAAACTATTTAGATTCTTAACCTCTTTTGACTCATTCTTTAACGCATTTAATGTATGGCATTTTCTAAGAAACATATAATTGACTTTACTAACTAGTGTTTTTGATAAATTTTATTCACATTACCTCTGATTGGTTTTTCAATTGTAATTAAACATTGTAAATTAGAATTATTATTTTAATAGAATTATATAATGCTCCCAGTCAACAAATATACTACTTGTGGGCTGTATCTTACAGCTGTTACGACAAGCATTGCTAATCTGTCAAACTTCCTTTCTCCCACACACAGTCTAGGAATCTCCTCAGCACCTTGCTTATCAACAGCTACTACAAATCAGAGGTTGCACCCAAGTCTTACCTGCCATCCTGGTTTTTGACATTTTATAAATGAAAAAATAAATTAAATAGGATTTTTTATTTTTGATACTCTGGGAAGCTTGTTATCTAGCTCTCCATTATCGAGGATCTCCATTGTTTCTAGGTTTTTGGGATCAGAGGCAAAATATGCAACATTATTGCCTGTACCTTGCAAGGTGTTTTTGCACATTGATTTTAAGGTGGAGGGGAAGAGTATGGTGATGAAATAGGTGTATACCAAAACCAGACAAAGATATTACAATAAGGGAAAATTTTAGCTTAATAGCTCTCGTAATCATAGGTGTAAAAGTTGTCAACAAAATATATAAAATATATTATATACCCTGGCTGCGTAGCTCAGTTGGTTAGAGAGTCATCCTGATACCTCAAGGTTGCGGGTTCGGTCCCCAGTTAGGGCCCATACAAGAATCAAACAATGAATGCATAAATAGGTGGAACAATGAATAGATGTTTCTCTTTCTCTCTTTCTTACGCTCTCTAAAATAAAGAAATTAAAAAAAAAAGAATTATAACCCATGACTAAATTGGATTTATTTCAGGTACAAATGGCTAGTTCAGTATTTGAAAAATAGTAAATTAATCCATTATCATCAACAGGCTAAAGAAGGAAATTATTTGATTACATCAAATGTGCAGAAAGGTTGTTTGATAAAATTTTACACCCATTAATGATATAAACTGTCAACAAACTAAAAATAGTGGGGACATTTCTGAAGTTGATAAAGAATACCTACATAAACTACAGCTAGCATTATATTTAACAATAAAAAACAATGTTTTCCCCTTAAGGTCAGGAACAAGGGAAGGGTCTCTCCTTTCACCATTCCTGATCAGCTTTGTACTGGAAATCTGAGCTAATGCACTAAGACTAGTAAAGAAAATAAAAGATATACAGACTTAGAAGAAATAAATAAAACTGTCTCTGTTCATAGTTGAAATAATTGCGTAAAAAAAAACATCCTTACCCCCCACACACAAATTTAAATACAAAACTGCTTTCTGAACTAAAGAGCAGTTACAGCAAAGTTTTAGGATATGAGATTAGCATAGAGTCATTTGCCTTCCTAATACTAGCAATGAGCAATTGGGATTTGAAATTAAAGAAAGAATATCTTTACATTGGCACCAAAAGAAAACTAATCTTAGGTTTTAATATAACCAAGTATGTACAAGATCTGTATGAGGAAAACTACAACACAGTAATGAGAGAAATCAAAGAGATTTAATAAAGAAATATATATTTCATGTTCATGGAAATGAATACTCAATATTCTTACGATGCCAGTTATTTCCAACTTGATCAATAGATTCACTGCTATCCCAATCAAATCCTAGTTGGTTATTTTGTGGATGTTTGGCAAACTTATTATAAAGTGTATATGGATATGTAAAAGACCCAAAACAGCCAACATAACAATAAAGAAAAAGTACACAGACAGAACACTGACATTTACCTGTCTTCAACACTCACAAATAGAGCTACAGTAATCAAAATGTGGTATTGGGGATAGAAAGACATGTAGAATAATGGAACAGAATACAGAGCTCAGAAGAAGACCCACACAGATGTAGTCAACTAACCCTGACAGAACCGAAGACAATTTAATGGAGAAAAAAGAGTCTTTTTTAAAGAAATGATACTGGAGAGACAAGATACGTACATGCTAAAAATATATATCCAGACACAGACTTTATACTGTTCTGAAATTTTAAAATAGATCATAGACATAAATGTAAAATGCAAAACTTAAAAAATTGATAGAAAATAATATAAGATTATATCTAGGTGATCTTGGGTTTAGTAAGGACATTTTAGGTTACACATCGAAGGCATGATCCATGAAAGAAAAAATTGGTAAGTTAGACTTTATAAAGTAAAATTTGGTTTGCAAAAGACATTGTTAAGAGAGTCAAAAGATAAAGGCTTGTATCCAGTATACACAAAAACCTGTTAAAACTGAACAATAAGAAAACAATGACTCAATTAAAAATGGTCAAAAGACCTGAGTAGCTACCTCACCAAAGAAGATTTACAAATGTCATATAAATGTATAGAAAGATACTCAACATCATATTGTCAGAGTAGGCAGTTAGTTAGTAATTAAGAAGAGGAGGGAGCAGAGTAAGCCTAAGTTTGGCAACAGCACTTTCCCAGCTGTGAGTAATCAGCATTGTTGCTGACAATGTCCTGCCTAGTCTACGGTGCAGGAAAGAAAGTAGCTGGGTCTCATGGAGTCGTCAGCGTGAGCTCAGCGGAATTTATCAGCCCCAAACAATCCAAGATTCGGCTGTGTGAAGGGGGAACGCTGCTTCTGTTGGCCATGTGAGGGAAAAGTGGGCCCTGTCCTAGAGCCACACAACTGTCTGCCCAGATGCTGTAGGAGACTGTGGGAGCTCAGCAAGGTGGGGCCTCAGGGAGTCGGGAGGATGAAGCTAATGGATATACCATGATGGGAAGGTGCAGGTCAGCATTCCTGGAATGTGGTGAGTGTGGTCCCTGCCCCAGTGTCACAGAATTCAGTCTGCCCCAGATTTTGTCCATCTCTGCAGGGTGGAGCCTCTAGGAGTCAGGCAGGTAGGACCTCTGGAGCCAGAACCTGGAGTGTTTGCTCAAAGCTCAGAGGGTGGTTCTGTTGATCTCCCATGAAGAAGAAGCACCAGTTATGTTCCCAGGAAAGTGGGAGTGATCACTCCCACCCCAAAGCACACAACAAAGTAACTGATACTTCTTGAGTCTACTCAGACCTCTATACCCTGGCTGGCAGCTGACTCCTTAGGGTGCAACCTCTGCAGGTGGAGGTCCAGTCTGTGGGGCTATAGCTTTCCTCCAGGCTGATGTCCCAGGGAAGGGAGTTCTCCACCCAGGATGGAATCTATGCTGTGGTGAAGTGACTCAGTACAGGGATCCTGGTTGCTGTCCCTTTAGCTCTCTCACCAGAGCCAGAAATCTTAGACTACCCTCATGCAACTCTAGTTCAGTCCACCTTCCTTCTGACTGAGCCCAGGGTGAGTGGCTGTGAATGAAATTTTGTGTGTTGGTGCCTTAAGAGGATGCCCGAGTATCTAGAGAACTCCTGTCTCTCCCTGGCAGCAGAAACTCCACCACTTTTCACCGCCAGATAATCTGTGGGCGCCTCTTCCCAGCTCTGGTGCTCTGGGTAGACAGCCAGTTTGCGGTTCACGCCCCATGCTTGTCAGGGAATGCCCCCTACAGCTGAGATGTTTCTCTGGAACCTCAGCCTCCTCCCCTGAGAGCCCTTTTTGCGTCTCCACCCTTCCTACTAGTCTGGATGTGGCTTCTTCTGTAAATTCTTGATTATAACACGTCACTTCAGCTAGTCTTCAGTTGCTTATTCAAGATGATTGCTCAATAATTTAGTTGTAATTCCAGTTTTGTCCTGGGAGGAGGTGTGTGTACCTTCTACCTACTCTGCCATGATCTTGGATCCCAATAGTAGTCATAATTAAAATCATTAGAAGGTAAAGAAATCATTTAATTTAAATTCATGTATTTGAGCCATTTTATTAACTTTGGATATTGAGCTATTCTAAATCTTGTGGAATAAGTGGGTACTATAAGTAAACAGAACATTGAACAATACAGTAGATAATGTAATAGCTAAACTTTTACTAAAACACAAAAATGCTTTTCATGTTCAAGTTTCTATGCTCCCTAAAATTCAAGAGAAATATGTTAAAAATATAATTTAGAAAAAGTATCTCTGTGAATATATGGTAAAACCAGCTTATTTTAATTTTAGAAGTCATTTATAGGATTTGTTTTTTTGCTTATTTAATGTTACAACCCTCTTAATTTAAAATGAAAATTAAACAATATAAACGTATATATGCATGCCATAAATTTATCTATTTATCTATTTTACCTAGTATTGATTGACTCCTACCCATCTTTAGAATCATTATAAAGTTTTATGCTTTGTACTAAAAATGGTTATGGCAATGTCAAATACACATCTTGTTTTGTTCATGTTAATATTTTTAATCCCATTAACTTTGGAAGGATACATCATCTTTTTGAAAAGTCTAATTAGGGAATAATTATTTTTAATGTGTTTATACATATCAGAAAATACTATTTATTCTCTAATTGTGGGTTGGTTTCTCTAGTGAACTTGATTTTTTGAACTCCTTATCTGAGTAATTATGACATATTCTTTGGAAGTTTATATTTACACATCCATCTTTGTGTAGATAACTTACTTATATTTAGAGATACTATTTCGTACACATACAAGTCACTTTATTCTGCAAAGGATTTAAGATGAGAGATGATGTTATTATTAATACCTGTTTAAATCTGTTGAAGGTTAAACGTTACAGATTTGTTTTTAATCCAACCATATTCATATATTATATCAGCACTAATACATTGGCAATATGGGAAGACTTGCTCTTTGAGTTATAGTATTCAGGTGGCATTTTATTAATATAAAATATAAAACAATAGAAAGAACTAGAAAGGGCCTGAGGGTAGAGGGTACTCATTTTTAGAGGCTTTCCAGGCTAGAATTTTCAGGTTATAGAGCTTCAGCATTTTAAATTGCATTAATGCTCTTTTGTCTTACTATTATTTTTGTCCACTATGCTTTTGAGAATTTTGTTTCTTCTGATGCATAATAAAACCAGCTGGTAAAAGACTTTTGTTGAGGAGCTGTGTTTGTAGTGGTTAAAAGCTTTGAATTCACACAGATGTGGGTACAACTTTTGGCCCTACAAGATAGCACCTGTGCGAGGTGGGTTCACTACATGATCTCGCAAATATCTTTCTGTTTTTTCTCCTTAATAAGGCATATAATGGGTGCTTTAAGCACTAAACTTATACTTTTGGCTCACCCCTGCTTCATCATAAGTGTCGCATAAAAGGGCTGCTGCTGTCATTCTCAGCATTAATACTCATCACGAGTGGTGGTCTTCTAGAATGTTCATGGGGTCATTACTGATGCTCATAAGTTTGTCATTTTTCTGGTGATCAGCAATGTCTACAACATCTAAAACAGTGCTTTTTGGAAATATACTCAGATTACAGGAACAAAATGGGAGAATTACTAATTTAATAATATTCATAAGATATGTTTTATTATCAAAGAGTAAAGGGTTTCAGCCTTTGAATTAAGAAAATCACCAAGGTTTATTTTAGGAATTTCCTTCATTGTGCCTGAAACAATGGAATATTCTTTAAAAGTCATCCAAATTTGTGCCGAATACCTTAGAAATATTCCAAAACCTTTCATTGTAGCAACAAAGAACTTTTGCTCTAGACTGAAAACTAGGCCATGATTTATTACAGGATCTGCTTTTAACATTATTTTGTCTGGAATGAACAGAGCAGTTGAAGAAAGTCCATCCATCTTTTTGTTTATTTGACATCTGTGCCACATTAAATGTACCTTAAAGAAACAATATATAAATAAGAAATTCTACTTAACAGTGATGATTACTCATCAGGAAGATAAATGTCTTGACAATAATACAAAAGGAATGCTGTCAAGCAGTATCTGTTAAATTTAAATAAAACATATTTTTAAACTTAAATACATTTTCAAAGCAAATATTTTAGCTTCATTTCTTTCCAAAAGTTAGCATTACAGAATGTGCCCAAGCTGTTCTCTTCAGCAAAATTATTGCTATCTCCCAAGCATTTTTTCTTCTAGTTTAATCACTAATGATGTTTGTATGAGAAATTAGTAGAAATAGGATGTGCCCTCCTTACTAAGTTTATCAAAAAGGTAAAAAAAAAAAAAAACTGAGCAGCAAGTAAAGATTTTGACAAATACATTTTCTTGTGCTTTCATGCTGTTTGAAGGAGTTTGTTAAGTGATTTGGGAATGGAGGGAGGGAATAGAGTAGTTGAGGCAGGAGGAATAAGTTGGCAGAACTACACAATTTTTTCTGAGAATGTTAGGATCTGAATAAAGAATGGCCTGGAATTTAAAGCCACATAGTTTGTAAATAAGACATCGTGCGTTATTAATGAATGGTCTCTGTCTGTGTTTATTATTTGAACTTCTTATTTATTAGGTTTAATTTTAGATTTATTTATTGGAAATTGGCAGTATTTTTTTTTTTTAACTGTCACAATTGTTAAAAATAGTTTCTGGAAGGATAGGGGAATTCTGATTCCTTTTACTATGCACAGTATACTTTTTAATATTAAACTGTTACCAATATGCTACTTGCCTAGTCAGTTGATGTTTTCGATATACAACCAAGATACAACCCTCCTTTATAAATTAGTGTTTAGCTTTATGATTGTCTCTAAATACTTGGATGTATTAAACCTGTATACTTAACATTGAGTAAACTTGTAGATGCTACATGAACTGTAGTATTTCCAGAATTCTAATTCAGAATTCTCATTGCTCATGAATAAAGATCAAGATTAATCCAATTAGTTGTTGGATCATAGAGCCTTCTTGATATATTAATCCTAGCAGTTGCTGGCTGTTTAGCTATATTACAAACAGTACTAGAACTTTCTGTCCAGGCTTTATAAGTTAGAGGGATAGATGGTGCTTGTCCTAACATTCCACACAGGCTCTGTATCTAGTTTCGCATGAAAGGGGCATGATATGGAAGGGTGTGAACTGGTGAAAGGAGCTGAGTGTCCACAGAAAGGACAGGATTCCCAAGGTAGACGCTGCTGTAAAGGGGATGGAGGTGGGAGGAGTAAGAGCTTCACTACTAGGATGCTATTAAAAAAAAAAAAAAAAAAAAGACCGTCTTTATGTTAACTCTTGATTGTACAAAAGACAACTCTTTGTGAAAGTTTGCTACCTTTAATCTGACCTTATCCATTGAAGATGATAGCATGAATGCAATTATATTGGTTGAGAGGTAACTTTTATAAATTGGATTAACACTCTCAGCAAATGTAAAAACTGAAACTCAGAAAGGTTTTAACTGGCTCAAGCATTCAAAATTAACTTCCGAACTGAGGTTATAACTAGGCTTCTTCATTTTTATCCTACTATTGTTTTAAATTAGGTTTTGCTACGTCTACCACCACTAAGTCCACTAGAATGCCTACTTAATATTTTTGGAGTTGAAAATGAATTAGAGTTCTCTTTCTCTGTTTAGTTTGTATTCTTATTTCATTTCTGTGAAAACTGAGGTCCAGTGACTTGCCCAAGGCTATCTAACTAGTTAGGAACTTGTTTTAACATTACCAGGTCAGCCATGCTTGTTAGTGGCCATTGATCTCGCTAGTATTCAGGTCATTTTTTTGAAGTATACTCTTTCAAAACACTGGGCTGGATTTTGTGATCTGTATTCATTTTAAAAGGCATTAAATAATTAATTAAATGTCAATAATCAGCTTTTAAAATTCCAGGAACTATTTTTATTGAAGTATAGTTGGCATACAGTATTATATTAGTTTGAAGTATACAACATAGTGATTCAACATCAGTTTGTGTGTTGAATAGGTCAACATAGCAGTTGATCCTATTACATGGGTAATCAGGCTGTCTAGAAAGGTAGCTGTATGTTCCAGGAATGTGCTAGTCTTTGTATTAAGTTGTGCTGTGTATTAATACTTATGATGGCACAGAATTCCTCCCATTCTTGTATTGTATATTAACTTACTTTTCTTCTGAAAGTGATATAATATTTAGTGATGGTAGAATTTGTAAAAATATTACATACATGTATATATATTTATATACATACTTGCACATATATTATTTTTAATCTTCAAGCATATATTTATTGATTTGAGAGAGAGAGAGACATTGATGTGAGAGAAAGATCAATCAGTTGCCTCCCAGACACACACTCACTGGGGGCCAAACCTGCAACCCAGGTATGTGCCCTGACTTGCTATCAACCTTTTCATGTATGGGATGATGCTCCAACCAACTGAGCCACCGGCCAGGACACACACATACCTATTTTAAAGTGAGAAATTTTTGGAAAGGAAGCAAGTAAACAGGGCTGTCCCAGTTAGGTAGGCCAAGAATCTCCAGATCTGAATTAAATCCTGGTATGCAAAGAGTGATTTCTTTTTCCCCTCTTGTACATGTATCTTCTCTGGATGATTCCTCTGTTACAGGGAACACTGCCAGATTACCTGTATCCTGTGTTCACACTCGGTACGCCTTACCCCAATCACTGCACAGAACACAAGCTAACTTTCTATCCACTGCTTAATTTTTAGCTTAACCTCCTCTCCTCTCTGCTTGCATTCCTTGGCCATTGCAGCTTAGGATGGGTCTGTTCTGATCTTCAGGCCTCTGTTCTCCCTTTCATTCTGTACACCTGTTTGAGTTTATTTGATCAACTTTTTAGCTTTAGGGCTGACAGCTCACAAACTGATGCCCTTAGACCAGTTCAGTCCTTTTAAGTTCCACAGTTTGTCACCTTCAGAGGGATAAAAAATTGTTCTTGGTGAACAAAAATGTTTTACCATTACTATATGTAAAGCACAGATATACATACAGTACATAAACATATGTACAGTTTGCCTGTGGTTTTAAAATTCCGTGGGTGCAAACGATTAGGGGGAAAAAATCTTAAAAAGCGTTAGCTGTCAGTAATGAAAAAATGTCAAGAAACACTGTTGTACACCTATATAAGTCTGTCCTATTTGGACATTTCCACTTGGATGTTACTTAAAAACTTCTAACTCGACTTGTTCATAACTGAAATGATTTTTTCATTGCTCACCCCACCCAAAGTGTTCTCATCCTTTCTGTCTTTCCTCAATTAATGGCACCACCTGAGTTTGCATGTCACTTTGTCCTATTATTTCTGTTCCCAAAGCACTAACTCAGCTCAGGCTGTCGTGTTTCCCTGCCTGGATTATTGCTACAGCTCTTTAAATTACTCTTCCTGCTTCTGTGTTATTACCCTTGCTCTAATCCTTTATCCACACTGCCCTACAGGGAACTTTCTAAAGTGTACATCTCATCATCTCTCATCTGCTTAAAAACTCCAAATTTTTAGCAGTCAGAATCCCATTTCCATTGCATGGACTACCTTTTCTTTTCTTCACTTTTCTGACCTTCCAAATTTATATCTTTCTTCCTTCCTTCCTTCCTTCCTTCCTTCCTTCCTTCCTTCCTTCCTTCCTTTCTTTTTTTAAAGTATATTTTATTGGTTATGTTGTTACAGTAGTCCCAATTTTTTCCCTTTGCTCCACTCTTCCCAGTACCCCCTCCCTCCAGCAATCCCACCCCCCCTTAGTTCATGTCCATGGATCATGCATATAAGTTCTTTGGCTTCACCCTTACCTATATTATTCTGAACATCGCCCTGTCTATTTTGTACCAACCGATTATGCTTCTTAATCCCTGCACCATTTCCCCACCTCTCTCCCCATCCCCTCCCAGCTGATAACCCTCCAAGTGATCCCCATACCTATGATTCTGTTCCTATTCTGGTTTGCTTAGTTGGATTTTGTTTTTACTTTTTAGGTTCAGTTGTTGATAGTTGTAAGTTTGTTGTCATTTTAGTGTTGATAGTTTTGGTCTTCTTTTTCTTAAATAAGTCCCTTTAATATTTCATATAATAACGGCTTGGTGATGATGAACTCATTTAACTTTACCTTGCCTGGGAAGCACTTTATCTGCCCTTCCATTCTAAATTATAGCTTTGCTGGATAGAGTAGTCTTGGTTGTAGGTTCTTGCTTTTCATCATCTTGAATACTTATTGCCAGCCCCTTCTTGCCAGCAAAGTTTCTTTGGGAAGTCAGCTGATAGTCTTGTAGTCACTCCTTTGTAGGTAACTCTGCTTTTCTCTTGCTGCTTTTAAGATTCTATTTTTATCTTTAACCTTTGACATTTTAATTATGATGTGTTTTGGAGTGGTCCTTTTTGGGTCTGGCTTGTTTGGGACTCTCTGCTGCCTGGACTTGTATGTCTATTTTGTTCATTATTTTCTCACATAAGCTTTCAATTTCTTGCTCTTCCTCTTCTCCTTCTGGCACCCTTATGGTTTGGATGCTGGCACGATTAAAGTTGTCCCAGAGATTCCTAAGCCTCTCCTCATTTTTTTTTTTCAATTCTTGTTTCCTCATTCTGTACTTGTTGACTGTTTTTTTCTTCCTTGTATTCCAAACCATTGACTTGAACCTTGATTTTCTTCCCTTCACCATTGGTTTTGTGTGGATTTTCCTTCATTCCATTTAGCATAGCCTTCACTTCTTCCCTTATGTGTTTGCCATACTCAAGCATATCTGTCAAGCCTTTGAGCATCTTTATCACCAGTGTTTTGAACTTTCTGTCTGTTGGGTTGGCTATCTCCTCTTCTGTGAGGTTGGCTGTTTCCTCGTCACTTAGTTCTCCCACTGGAACCTTGATCCGTTCCCCCTTGTGAGCCATACTTCTCTGTCTCCTCATCTTGACAGGCTCCTGTGTTTGTTTGCCTCTGTGTCTTAAGTAGAGCTGTCGTACCTGTTATGTTGTAAGGGGCGGAGCCTTAGGGATTTGTCAGTACAGGTGACCCATTTCACCATGTTGTGACACTGTTTGTGGGGGAGGGGTCTGAGAGGGAACAATGCTGCTTGCTCAGCACTCGCCCCTTTTCCAGGCACTTCTCCCACTTCCGTATGGGACTGGTGCCTCTCTAGCTATTGCCCTGGCCATCATTCCCAGAGTTGGTGGGTCTGTGCACATTCTCGGACCACTGGGGCCCTTTAAACAAGCAGACTCTGCTGAGAGACCATCAGTTTCTTTCTCCGCCCCAACTCCCACTGGTTTGAACAGTCAGAAGCAATGAGGCTTTATTTTTCCTGGTGCTGGGACCATGAACTGTGTGGTCTGGTGTGGTGCTGGGAGTGCTCCCCAGGTGTCCCTCCCTAGTTTTTAAAATGTGTGACCTCACTTTCCACCAGCCTGTAGCTGCCGATGCTGCTGCTGTCATCACACTGCATCCTCTCCACTTCTCCTACCTGTCTGGATGAGTGTTTCTTCTTTATATCTTTGTTTATTGGACTTCCATGCAGCTTGATTTTCTGGATCTTCTGGTTGTCTCTGGTTTTGAGGTAGTTGTATTCCTTCTTAGTTGTGGAGGGAGATGTAGTGTGTCTGTCTAGGCCTCCATCTTGGCCGGAAGTCCAAATTTATATCTTCTTCCTCTACCTTCTTGCCCTCCCTGACACATACTTGTATTTTGGAGTCTTGAAGACTTCTCAGATGGGCCTTTTTCTTCCTCATCCATGGCCTTTGCAAAAGCTGCTCCTTCTGCTCGTGATATTAAGCTTTTGGGTTTTTTTTCTTTTCTTCGCTAACCCCATACAACTTCCTCTTTACCGATGTTCAATTTAGATGTCAGGTCTTCCTAAATGTACTTTGTGATTAGTTTTATTGTACTATTTGTCACACCAGGGTAAATAGGTATTTTCCTGTTTTTTTGTTTTTTTCACTAAACAGCTTCTCAAGAAATGACTGTGTCATCTCTCGTATCTGCAGCTCCTGCAGTAAATAGTGGGGATTTCATTCAAATGGACCAAATGAAAAAATGATCAAATGTGGGGGTGTTTTAAAAAACACTATTTATTGACTTTCAGGTTATTCTGCTTTCTTAGGTACTTACCATATATTTGTTTACCCATAAACTGTTGCATACCAGATTGGATTAAACTTATTCCTTTTGTCAATTAATGTTAATGACTGACCAAATAACAAATGTAAAAAGTAGCTTTTCAGGTATTTAAATACTTGCTGTTTAAAAACAGAATTAACTAATTTTACTTCTCATTTATCCTTATCTACAAAATATGGTATTAATATTATTTAAATAGGCAGATTATCAAAATATGTTTGACTCTGTTTTTTTCTACCTCTCATCCTATTTAGCTAAAGGACACAAAATCAGCAGATCAGAAAACAACTCTTCTTCATTTCCTGGTGGAAATATGTGAAGAAAAGTACCCTGATATTCTGAATTTTGTGGATGATTTGGAACATTTGGACAAAGCTAGCAAAGGTTTGTGCTTTTATAAAAAACATTCCACTGTTCAGGGTCTTCAGTTCTTAAAGACAGAAAATAATATCTTAGATTTGAGCATGTTTGCTATTTTGTACTGTTTTTACACTGAATACATCATTTTAAAAATAGAAGTTGTAGAATATTTGTTTAATGAATTGTCATTATTGGAGCTATGAGTTTAATTTGATTAGATAATGAGGCCCTATATTAAAAAGTCTGATGTTTGCAGTTTAAACTTTGCGAGTACCTGCCGCTCTCCTGCTGCTCCCCTGGTGGCCAGTGTCATGCTCCCTTGACTCATTGTAATTCACAAGCACTGAAGGACAATTGTGTATCTGAGACGAGCAGTAGTGATGTGCCCCCTGCTCCCCTAAGTCCTAAATCTGTCTCCACCCACCTTGCAGGTGGAGCCTGCTTCCTCTGTCCTGGTAGGCACCAGACTTCCAGAGATTCAGTTCTACCCTGCTTCTAGTCCCAACTGTGAGCTTAGATCAGGTTATAGAGGGTCATAGAAAGAGTTGGGACCTATTATTAATGCTTGGTTGTAATATGATCAAAGGTAATTTTTTGAACACCTGAAAAATCTAGTTCTTATTTGTATATCATATTGATCCTATGGGGGAGGGTGCATAATTGGCTCACAACAACCAATTTACGAATACACATTTGTATGAAGATACATAAATGTGTGCATATACATTGTGGAAGATGACTCACTTGAAATGGTGGACTACCTGTACTGTTTTTGTGTTGAGCACTGGTCATTAGTAATATCAAAGTGTTCTGTAATTTGTTTATTTCCTTCATAAATTTAGAATTTGTCAACTTAAAGAGAGATACCTTATTTTTTCCATAATATAGTGAATACTTCTTCTTTAATAAAAAAATTTACTTCTTTCATTCCCTACCCCATTTAAATTGTTTTTCTTTCCATAAAATGGGGACTGTAGCAATTTATCTGCATAAAGGCATGTGGTTAGATGAGATGAGATATTCTTTGACACTTTTTTCTGAGATATATGTTTTTTTGAAGTGTATATCTCATACATCAGAGAAGGAAAACTCTGACTCCAAAAAACCTCCGCTGCCTTGCGGCATACCTCTTCAGGGGAAAGGCTAAGGGAGTAAACCCCGACAGAAAATCCGGAGCCGGAGTCCCTAAGGCGGTTTGACGTTGTAGTCAACACCGGCAACTCCTGCGGCGCACCTGAAGCCAAGCTGTATTGACTCCGTCTTTCCCTTGGACCCTTCAGCTGCGAAGAGAGGGGGGGTCTGCTGCATGGGCAACAGCAGACCCTCCATATCACCATGCCCAGGCTCTGTAGCTTCAGCGTCATCGCAAGATGTCGATTCAACACGGGAGGAGACAGATACCGTGTCACTCCCGAGTCGGACTGCACAGCCATTTTCGGCGGTGCAGATGGACTCTTAAGAAGCTACACCATCGTCTCTCGAGACGGACGGCTGCCGACGACGATATCTCATACACTTTTGTGGGGTGGGTGGGTGCTGGAAATATTGTTCTGGATTTTTAAGACTGAAACTAAACTTTTACTTTTACTTTCACTCCTGTCTTCCAATGTGCTAATGATAAATGAATTACTTACTTTGTCTTTGTGCCACCTTAAAAGGTGCTGGGTATAAGAATATTGGTATGTATGTGAAATGTAAGAATGAAAATAATTCAAATTATTTTCTTACATTAAATAATGTGAGATAGGGTCAAAGGGCATAGAGAAAAAAATAAAAAATAATTCAGTGATACTCAAAATAGTTTTAAGCGATTGGTCCTTTAACTTAGGGAAGGTAACATTTCTGAAATGAGAGTTTGGAAATTTTGGAATGAAATTTGAATTAACAGAGTGAAAAAGAATTGAAAATGGGTATACTTGATGAACATTAAACTTGGTAAGTAACAGAGTGGTAGATGAAAAAGTGGTCCCAAGTGCTTTGAAATATAGAGGAAGAAAAAGTAGTTGAGTAGTTAATAGCTTATGTTGACATTAAGTATTGAACAGGAATTAAAGCAGTGCAAACATTTTCCGCTAATAGTGGTTTTTATTTCTGATCATTTCAGCATCTTCCCTGCTAGTTCTAAAACTGAACAGTAAACCTGAACATACTTCTCTTGCAGATGCAGTTTTCATCATAGAATTTACTTTCTG